>NC_041392.1:440713871-440716572 GCF_002162155.2 Triticum dicoccoides
ACAAGGAATATGTGCATGCGACCGACTGATGATCCAGTCCCAGTGCGTTACAAGTGTAGCATGCAAATTAATGTACTCCACGGCCGAACATTTGATATGCAGCTGGGTGACGTCGATCGTAGTAGGAGAAAACATTTCGAAACTGTTTTGCGGACGACAATCCACGGCCGAACGCCGCACGACGGAGGATTCAAAAACATCTCCCTGCTTACTTTTCGGATCAAAGCGAAGGTTCATGGTAGCTAGCTAGGTACACATAATATTCTCAAGACAAGCACAAGAAGACAAGTGCTAGCTAGGCACCAACATTGGGTCAAGCAAGCTCCCAGATTTACCCGCAGAAGAAGAAAGCAAGCTCCCAGATCGAATCATATCACCAGCTAAGGCTGGTCATAATGGGGAGTAATTTAGACTAGTAACATGCATATGTTACTAGTCTATATTACTATTTTTATAGTGCATAGTATCATAGATTAGTATCATAAATGGTCTCATTTATTGACATGCATGACACATAGTAGTATCACATTTATTATATTGCGGTATCTACCTATGTTACTATAATCATCTCTCTCTTTTTTAATTGTCTGCCACATAAGCATGTTTGCAAGTCACAAGTACATGATACTTACCCCCACTATGGCCAGCCTAAGCCCTCTACTCCACAACATCGGAGTACATGTATTATTCGCAGATAATCTCGCATTTTGCTCTTAATTAATTGTCCTGCTCGCCGTCGCTGTGTCCCAAAGTGAGACACGGAGTTGAAGTCCAGAACACTTGGTCTCCCAGGGAAAAGTATGAGAAAAAAACCTGGAAAATATCGAAAAGTCAGAGGTGCGAGATATACTCCACCACGTACCTGGAGAGTCCACAGTTGCCAGCTGGATAGGCAGGAGAGTCAAGTTTCCCTGTTCGAACTGCAAGCCCTGCGAAGTTTCCCGCGCAGAAAAACACCCAGCAACTACAGCCAAAGTTGTTCAGGGCTTTTTTGGATCACAGGATTAGAAAACAAAGGAATTCAAAAAACACAAGAATTTGACGGGATTGTAGGTGCAAAACAGAGGATTACAAAATAGAGGAAAACTACAAGAATGGTCATTTGGATGGAACACAGAAAAAACACAGGAAAAGTGCCTCGATCCTACGCGAATCAGTGTAAAAAAAAGGTTATAGTGGATGTTGAAATTCCTATAGGATTGAGGTGTAGGAATGCATCCATAGGAATTTTGGAGGTGTGCTTCCTTTGATCCAAAGGGCTTCTTTAGGAAAAAATCCAATGGATTGGAATCCTCCAATATTCCTATGAAAATTCTTCAATCCAAAGAGGTCCTCAGTTTGGACGTACTTCTACAGTCAACAATGTAATATGTCATGAAGACGATTGTACTTTAAACCACTCTGTACAGTCAGTTAGTATAAAACATCGTCATACTCCCTCTGTAAAGAAATGTAAGAATATTTAAATCACTATTTTACTTATCTAAACGGTCTTGTATTTCTTTAGGGGGGAGTAGTAATTAAGGGTTTTATTTTTATTTTCCTCTCTTTCATATGAGCAATTATCTTTGTGAGGCATGATGATGTGTACATAAGAGTGTTCATATTCTCTATTCTCGTGAAGAGTAGACCACCAAATTGGTTATTTAAGACTTTTTATTTGTTTTTATTATCAGGAAGGGTAGCATATTAATATCAAGATGATATCAACTACACCTGGTTTCTGTAATGATACAAAATCAAGACTAAATCGAGGCATCAAGGACGCACATAGTAAAAAGATTTTAAAAAAGGAACAAGAGAAAACAAAGAAAGTCGATGCGGCCAAGGACCCTCAGCGGACTCCAAAGCAATACTTTCAACAAGGACACAACGCGTAAACACTGTCATTGCTAGGTGCGACAATCAAAGGTAAGATCTAGGGTTTCCACCCCGAAGGCTGAGGCCCGATGCTCAAAGAGCAGCACTCAGCCGAAGTCATCGTGATCACTGCCACCCTTACCGAAGAAGATAATGTTGCATGGAAGGGCACACACCATGGTCACTGGGAAATGACATTCAAACTGTTCCACGACATACATGACCAAAGGCAGGTGCTCGTCTGCAAATCTCCGGCATGGACATCACCCCGCGTCGAATCCATGCTTGCAAGACCTGTGGAGCCGAATGATGTCAACAATTTCAACTCACGTGCACATGCTCCAGAGCTACCGCCATGGAGGCCAACAACGACAACGACAACAACAACTCTGCAACAATTCGCCTCACTACTATAACACTTTATGTCGCTGACGTAACAACAACGCCACCCCGTCAAACTGATCCCAAGACGCCGCCAACGGCTGGCGACTAGATAAGGGCGCTAGAGACCCAACTCTACTCCAGGTGCCACCCATGTTAGATGCTCTTGCCCATGCACCATTGCAACACGACCACTACCTACAGTTTTCGAGACCATCACCCCGACGTCTAAATCCATTAGGATCATCGCATCATCCGGGCCACCGCACCACGTGATCAGAGCGCTCCCGACACGTGAGAGGCAACCCCACCCTCGTTGTCGGCTGAGCGGGCTTTGCCCGCCGCTATCCTCCAACGGCAGTGGTGGCGGCTAGGGTTGACACCGAGCAACCCTCCCCCCCTCTACGAGTGGCACATGTGTGATGGGAGGGTTATCAGATCTAATGTAAGGACCTATTGA
>NC_041392.1:440716751-440725140 GCF_002162155.2 Triticum dicoccoides
CGTCTAGACTAGTCTCTTTATTCTTTTTTGTTGGGATGAAATAAAATGCTTGTGCAAATGAAAAGAAATATGCATGTCAAAAGAAAATTTGTTGTAGAAGTTGCATTTATTTTGAAATATCTCATCGTGCATTATTCTACGAAACATAGGAACGAAGCAATTTGATTGGATAAAAAGATGGCTGCGAAAGTTGCATTAGCATAATCCTTCTCAATCCCAAACATTGAACGGGCTATGCCGCACCTTCATGATCCAGTCTTTGTTCGTCTTTGTTCATGTGTCTTCAGGTTGGATCCTTTCAATCTAAAATTATCTTCATCGACGGCGGTTGCTGTTCTGGGGTGTTGGTTCTATGGGATCTTAGCACAACGACTTCTCGATTGTCTACCACAACAAGTTGTGCCTGCCTCCTGCGAGGAAGGGGCGATGACAGCGGCGCGCCTTCGGCTCGCTTCAGTGCTTGTAGTCGTCGCTGGGTGGTCTATGAATCTGGATGTAATTTTTATTATTTCTGGTGTTCATTGTACTACCATGATTGAAGATGAATAGATCGACAATTTCCTGCAAAAACAATACTCTCTTTGTTTCTTTTTACTTCGCATATAAGATTTGTCTTAACTTAAAATTCATAAAGTTTGACCAACTTTATATAATACTTGTAGTAAAAAAAAGAAAACTATCTCTCTCGATTGCATGTATCTTTTACTTTTCTGGACTAACTGATTTACTTGCCACTAACCAATAAATTTGCCAAGGGTAATTTAGTCCTAACTTCTCTATAATTAGTGTCTTAGTTACCTTACCAAAAATAATACACCTTACGTAAAGGAACGGAGGGTGTATATATCAACATCTACAATACAAAAGGTTTATAATATGAAAATTAATTCCATGATGCATCTAATAATATTGATTTGATATTGTAAATATTGATATGTATTTTTATAACCTTGATCAAATTTTTATAAAATTTGACTTAAGGTAAAACTTATATGCAAAGTAAAAAAGGAAACAAAGGAAGTACAACATAATAATAATAACACAGGGACAGTGTTGTGTCCTATTCGTAGACTTAGGGCATATACAACGGTGGCATATGGATACATATGACTCATGACAAAAAGTAATTTGAGACATTTACATTTATTTTTTTCTCCTCATGCAATCAACCACTAGTGGGCCTCATTAAGAAATAGAAAATAAAGATTTTAGTGCACATGCATCTCTACTTTTCACTCCAACCTTTTCAGCGGACCACACTTTTTTTTTCAAGCACTCGTCTCCTAGAAAGAATCCCGCTTCCCTATCCGAACCTACTTTACGTCATATCCGATCCTACATGGCATGTGAGGCATCACTTTGAAACTATGCATTGTACATGCCCTTATTGTCATGGCTCCTGAACTTCTGACAATGTCTTACGAGCTGCACCAAATATGTGCCTTTCGGTGAGGAAAGGAAGAAATCTTTGAACCGGAATTGTATCCTGTTCAAGGCCGTACGATCCCGGACCAACATACGTTGTCGGTTCGTGGGTCTTTTATTCCCTGTGAATGCTATGGTTTTCAACATTTAATCTTGCTGTAGGTAATAAAAATAATAATTAATGTTGCTGCTCCATGGGTTGTTAACTGTCAGCCCACTTTCGTTGTAAGGAGATCACGTTCTCACCAGGCCACATGTCACTTAATCGTCGTCAAATTGAAAGAGCATTTTTTTTATTTTCAGTTAACATAGGGGACAAAAAGAACATACGGGCGGCTAAAAAGTTGCACCGCTAATCTGATTCCATTTCTTGGAACCTTTTCTCTCTTTGAAAGCGTAAAGGAGCCCAGGTAGGTGTTGATTTGTTCGCTACAACTTACAAGTACACAAAGCCAAAAGCAACGTTGATCAACTTTGCTCGTGCGGTAGATTCGTTGAATGGAAAGCGATGGAGAGTAAGCAGTCAAAGTAACCGGGCCGATCGATATTGTTAGAAGGGAGAGAAATGATTGGTGGAATAGTTGTTGTATTGCTTGAGCCTCATGGGCATATATATAGGAGTACATGATCTACTTGAAGTACAAGGCAAGCCAGAATATTTCCTAGTCTAACATATGTTTCCTAATACAATCACGTTACTCAACATCCCTGCAGTCACAACGGTAGCGACGCAGACGATGAGACTGGAGAAGAATCCGAAGGCAAGCCGACGGACACCCCCCATAGTCGTAACGGTCGATGCATCGCAGAGTCGTGGTTGGAGTGGAAACCGACGAGGTTGCTCAACTAGGCGGTAGCCCTTTGTGCCGTTTGTCGATGTAGCCAAGAGCGTGGGTGGTGGAGTCGTGGTCGAGGTAGCCGTGCGAAGAATGCCATGGTCGATGTCGAGTCGGGGTGGCCGCTGTCGAGGAAGTCGCCGTGGAGCCGCAGGCGCAAGGGGGCGCCAAGATAGCATGGGTACAGTGGTGTCGAAGTAGTGGTCCACCGGGAAGAAGATGTGGTTGACGACGCGTCGCGGCGGGTTTGTCAAGCCTGGGGACATATCGTGGACGAAGGCACGTACCGGTGTTGCCAGCACCGGGCATGCGTAGACGGACGAAGACGAAGTTGACGAAGCGCCGACCAGGCTTGCCAGGCCCGGGGACACGTCATGGATGAAGGCACGCATCGGTGTTGCCAGCACCGGGCATGCGTAGACGAGGGACCTGCACGAGTTGTACGGCATGTCGGAGAAGTCGGAGGGACCAGCAGAGAAGAACTCAACGACGATTGCGGCGTCCATCGGCGCGGTGCCAATGTCACCAACGGTGGTCGGAGTAGACGAAGTGGTCGGGGTAGATGACGGCGATGCTGGCGACGGGCTGGTGCTGGACGAAGACGAACAGGATGGACGGGCGGCGGCGGTAGCTACGGAGGTAGCAGCGGCGGCGGCGGCCTGACGGCGGCGGCGACAGCTAGGTTAGAAGTGCGGCGGCGGTGCTCGAAGTAGGCGAAGAACCCTGACAGCGTGACGAAGACTGGCGCGGACGGCGGCGTTTCCGCGCCAAGGAAGACGGCGCGAGGCATACCACGTGAGGTTGACGCACAGTGACAGCGGAGCTGAGCGCGGGCCGCGGCGCTATGGCCCGAAGGGGTGACGCAGCGGCGGCAGGCGGGTCAGGGCGACGGCGGGGACCGCGCGCCGCGACGTTGCGGTCCGCAACGGCGGTGCGCGAGTCGGTGCAGCCGCGGGGACGGCCTCGGGGCGGCGGCAGGGACCGCGTATCGCGACACTACAGTCCGAAGGGGCGATGCAACAGCGACGCACGAGTCGATGCAGCCGCGAGGAGAACCACGGGGCGGCGGCGCTGCAGCCCGACGTGGCGACGCAACGGCAGCCCGATTCTTGATCGGTGGAGATGCGCGCTGAACTCGGGGACGATCTTCACGGGACCTGCGGAGGCGCGCATAGCCGACGGGCCAGGTCGATCGTGCGGTGTAGATGAGGTGGATCGCAGCGGCGAGCGGGTGATCAAGCCGATCGCGCGCGAGATCGGAGACGCTGGTCGGTGAAGGCGTGGTGGCGGCGGAGTCCGAGATGAAGCCGGCGACCACGGATGCCATGGGACGTCGCGGACGAGCTTGTCAGCACCGGCACCCGGGCTGCCAAAGCAGTGCTGGCACCCAGGCAGCGAGGCCCGAGCGACCAACAGAACAACGGCGTCCGAGTTGAGGCAGCCGACGAGCCTGACGTAGCCGTCCGGACACAGCCGAGAACGAGGCCGACGAGGTAGACCGCTGGGCCGCTGTGCAGACGCGACGGAGGCGGGTGACGTGGATAGATGGGCGGGACGGTGCGCGAGCGATGGCTATGATTGACCGTCGCATGGCATGAGTCCGTCGGGTCGGGGCGATGCAGGTGTCCCGATCGGAGCAGGGCGGTGACGGCCGGCGCAGGGCAACGAGCGGACCGGCGCGCGGATGACGGCTAGCCCGTACTGGCCGCCTCGGCGCGCGTGGCCGCCTAGTCGAAGGAGAGGCCGGCTGGTCACGCCGGGGTCGAAGTAGAGGTGCACGGGGGTCGACGGCTGCGGCGGGTGATGCAAATCGATCAAGATTAGATCGGAAAACCAAAAAGAAAAAAACGCCGCTTAAAACGACCGGCGAGAAAGCGAAAAAAAACCTGGAGCAAGGGCTCGAGAAAAAGACTCTCTAGGGTAGCCGGCCAACACTGTGAGGACCCCGACTCAATGCCACATCGATCTAGCATGTAACACCTCATATCACTTTGCGGCCTCACGCACGGTATTCCCACGGGTGTCGCCTTACCTTTGCCCGGGACCATTTGCGCCTTTTGGCACACGTATATGACAGTGTCGCTAGCATCCATATGATAAGGAGCCCGGGGCTGACATGGCTAGTCGTAAACCCAAAGTGGCACAGACTTATAGGGACAGGCATCCATGACCTAGCATCGAACGTGTTGGTCATCAGCGAGTGAATCCAGGCTGTAGCACTGGGCTAGCAGGACTCCGGTATTCATCGCGTGACATTTCCCCGAAGGGACAGACACAGGAACGAAGAAGGACACATGCCGGCCAGCCTAAGTGTTCCGGAGCAGTAGCAAGCTACCATGGCTCGGTGGAAACACTAGGAGACATTTCCCGATAAGAGAGGCTACTAAAGATAAACAACTAGATAGTCAGATCCCACACATACCAAGCATTTCAATAACATACACACAATATGCTCGATATGTGCAAACACAACATGGCATCACAACATGACTCTACGACTCAAGTAATTTATTCAATAGGCTCCGAGGAGCGAGATATTACAAATAGGGGTCTCATGACCCAACATTCAGAGCATACAAATCAAAGCACAAGCGGAAGCTATCATGTCTGGGTACAGACATCTATAAATGAAAAAGGCTGAGAAGCCTGACTATCTATCAGATCCTGCCGAGGCACAAGATCGTAGCTGAGGTAACAAGCTAAACGTCGAAGACCACGCGGAAATACTAGTGAGACTGAAGTCTCTCTGCAAAAACATAAAATAGGCAAACGTGAGTACAAATGTACCCAGCAAGACTTACATCAGAACTATCTACATATGCATCATTATCAACAAAGGGGATGGTGGGGTTTAACTGCAGCAAGCCAGCTTTGACTCGGTGGCTATCCTGAACTACGACTGCAAACAACTCTTTTGAGGTGGCGCACACGAGTCCACATATTCACCATATCAATACACCACTATGGATCCGCTCCCGTCTGCCTACGAGAACGCCATCCATAGCACTCACGCTTATCTTGCGCATTTTAAAGTATCCACTTTCACTTGTCTATGAACTGATATAAGCAATCCAGAAGTCCTTTTCCGCGGACACGGCTATTCGAATAGATGATGTTAACCCTGCAGGGGTGTACTTCTTCATACATGTTTCCACCACTTAGCGTCTGCACACGACATGTGCTCGGCAGACTTCAAGCGAAAACCGACGTGGGTGTAGACCACGACCTACCTAAACACCTAAGTCTCTAGTCCAGGTTTATCGCCTATTCGGGTTCCATCCATGAGGAGATCCGGCCAGAGTTTCGCTCACAGCCCCAAACGATGTGAACAGGGTTCCGTGACACCAAACGGGTGCCCGGTTTACCCGGCCACGTGCCTACCGCATCACAGCCCACCCCTACGGTCAGCGCTGTCCACGGCCTCCAGCATACTACAAACACCAGAAACTACTTGCAACTCCTGGACAGAGGACTAGGGTGAATAAGAAGTCGAGCGGGGTCATATTTCAGGGCCCAATGTATGGTAGTAGCTGAATCATGGATCACAGACATAGAACTCAGTTCCTGAGGACGGCTTCAATGAGACAACCCACCATGTACTCCTACATGGCCTCTCACCGACACCTTTTACTAAATCGTGTTCACACACTTAGCTCACACATAGTAGGACATGTTCACACACCTCTGATTCATCCCCGATGAATCAGACCTGACTCAACTCTAAGCAGTAGCAGGCATGACAAACAGACATGAATGAGTAGGCACATCAGGGCTCAAACAACTCCTACTCATGCTAGTGGGTTTCATCTATTTACTGTGGCAATGACAGGTCATGCAAAGGATAAAGGGGTTCAGCTACCGCAGCAAGTAACAGATGAATCGGTGTTGTCCTAATGCAGTAAAAGAGAGCAGGAGCGAGAGAGTAGGATTGTATCGGAATGAACAAGGGGGTTTTGCTTGCCTGGCACTTCTGAAGATAACATTGAGTCTTCATCAGTGTCAACGATCACATCATCGGTATCACGTCTATCGAGAGGGGACAAATACCGGCAACACAGAAGGGAACACAATCAATGCAATGCACAATATGATGCATGATCATGACATGGCAAAATGAATGTGTTTTGAGCTAATGCAACTAAAACCAGATTAAATGAAGTTGGTTTGAATACAAGATTCAAATTCAAACTCCATATGTGATTATTTAAATGCCCTTTAATTGATTTGTGCTAAACAGCAGCTATAAGTTGTTCTAACATGCATGAAAATGGTACAGATGGATTCCTTGAATTTTTCTGATAATTTTTCATATATAATTTATTTAATTTGGAGTTACGGTTGAATTTCTATGATTTTTAGAAGTTTTTACAATTTTCTGAAATTATAAATCATTTCCTAATTTATTTTAATTCCAGAAAGGAATTATTGCGTCAGCATGACCTCATGCTGACCTTAGCAGGTCAACGGGCGCCGTCCAGGTCAAACTGACCTGTGGGACCCATATGTCAGCGTAACAACTAGTTAACAGGATTAAGTTAATACTAACTAAACTATCAATGGGCCTGGGCCCGCATGTCAGTGGTTAGTTGACTAACTAAACAGGGTTAGCTAGTGTTAGGTTAGTCACTAATCCAGGTAATTAGCGCTAAACTAATCTAACTAAAATTAGCAAGGGTGGCCCACATGTCATTGACCCAGGGGTCAAACTGGGCCCACCCAGTCAACGATCAGCGGGTCAAACCCGCCGGCGTCTAGCCGCCGGCGAGGCCGAGACGACGGAGAGCGTCGGAAACGCTGCTCCGGCCACGGTTTGATGCGCGGGTGGGTGCTACGAGTAGCTGGCGATGTGGCGCATCCAACGGTGACGGTGTTTGGTGCTGGGGTGGCCGGAGTTAACGGCGGCGAGCTCTTTTGCGGCCGCCGGAGTTCGGGCAATCTCGGGGTCGGGGTTAGGGAGCACGGCAGGAGGAGCTGGGGCGTGCTACGGACTCCTGAGATCGCGGTGAGCACGTCAGTGGGCTCGGATACGAGCTGGGGTGGCTGTGGCCACGGCCACGCCATGGCCGGCGGCGAGAAACTCTCGGCCGCGGTGGAGGAAGAGGCTAGGGGGCGAGAACGGAGGGGGCGAGCACAGGAGAAGCAGCAGGGGCTCACAGCGGATTCATTCGAGGCGGAGACGAGGCCGGGGGAGCGTTGGAGGCAGCACAGGGTCGCCGGAGATCCGGGCGGCCGAATGTAGAAGACGACGATTGCGGCGACGTTGCAGGGCGCCTGAGGATGCGTGGCTCATCTGGGATGACGCGGACGACGAGGCGGAGCCAACGAGCATGACGGTTGCTCGAGGGACGGCCGGTGAGCGCGGTGGCGGTGTGCGGCGGCGACGGAGGCGTTCGGGAGCGAGAGGGGAAAAAAGCAGAGAAGGGGGAAAGGGTCGAGGGAGAGTGAGAGAGGTCGGGCGGATCGGGACGTCACCGGGCATTCATCCACGCGGCCAGGGGAAGCAGGAGGTGGCCAGGGGAAGCAGGAGGTGGCCGAGGCAGCGTCGGCGCGCGCCACGCCTCGCCTCTGTTCGTCCTCCTGGCAGAGGAGGAAGAGGACAAGGGGGAGGAGGAGGTGGGCTGGGCCGGCCAGGTGGGGGAGCTGGGCCGGCTGGTGGGCTGCACGGGTGAGGCCAGGTAGGCTTTACTCTTTTTATTTTTATTCTGTTCTGTTTCTTTTATTTAATATCTTTTGCCATTGTTTGAATTTAAACAAATTCAAACAATGCCAAAAACTCCTCTGAATATTTTTATTTTGCTAGATGGACTTTTCCAAGAGCTCATAAAATAATTCAGGGATATTTGAAATTATATTCTAATTATATGAATATAATTCAAATTCAAATAGCTAATGAATTAAATTCAAAGTCCCAAAAATAAATCCTTAAAAATGTTCAATATTTTGGTTGGGACCAGAACCCTTGCCAAAAATTATCAAACATTTAGGAAGAGCATTTTGGAGCAATGAATGAGATTTCTAGGGTTTTTGCCCTTCTTTTATTTAAGTTTTTGAGGCTTCCAAAATTCCTCAGTTCAGGTTTCAAAAATTTAAACATGATGCTCAGATGGAAGCAGGCATAGGACAGGCCA
>NC_041392.1:440725631-440893455 GCF_002162155.2 Triticum dicoccoides
TCCAGCTAATCATGACAAGAAGAGGAAAGGAAAACTCTAGAAGGATCGGTCTTCTCGAAGGTCGAACAACTCAGGATTAACTCCCGGAATGTGACATAGCAACATCTCTCAAGCTGAGAGACGAAGCATACCTCTAGAGGGATGGAGTGGAGCAGGTGACGAGGTTCACTAGGTAGGCAACAATTCCAGACCTAAGAATGTGGTGATCGGTTGTCAACATAGCGAGGAGTTGAATTGCCATGATACCACGACGAAACATCCTGGAGGAGGGTGATTCGTAGATTATTATCTTAAGTGGCAAAAAGAATTACCTTTGATATAGAGATCATTGAGACTCTCTATATCAGCCTAAGGCAAATCACAGCATTCGATTGGCGAGGGTCGGTAGAATGGCATACCCGGACTTGGATGATGGGGATTACCTTGTTGAAGACAACGTAATGGATGAATTTGCTTATCACCGGAAATGGAGGAGACCCATGGTAGAATGACACATTGGCGGTGCAAGCTGGGAACAAAATGCAAATGCTGGGAATGGTTCTGGTAACTGGGGAAGAACCCAATAATAAAGAGTGAATTCACTGTTGGAGTGGTTATAGCATAACCGACGAGACTAGGAGCAATCCCGGTTAGTGCCGGCGATAATACCTAGCGCTTGTGCGTGCTCTCAAGAACTTGAGCATTTCCACATTCATCAAGGTTTTACCAACATCCGTGTCAAGGGTCCGGTAAACAACTTACTACCATGATGAATGGTGATGGAGGATGCAGATGCAAAGGAAGATAACACTTTCTCAGATTTCATCTTAGCGAGCCAAGGAACAAAATCTGGATGACCGACCGAGAGACATTTAGCACTCCGCTTCTAATGTTCTCCTTGATGTGCTAGCGTAACCCATTCATAGATATGGTTTGATATCTAGAACATCAAGTAAAAAGGTCGGACTTCGGGATCTCAAAATCCATAGGGGCAACTGGGGAGTAAATCCTACGGAATCCCTATGGGGGGGTGGCCAACTTCCTCAAACAAGATACTATAATAATAGGTCTACCGGATGGGTGTGTTGGCCACGACATCCACCTTACCGGTTATCGAGAGACCAATATTATAGTTCTTAGGGAAATGTTCCAACCATCATAGCTGCCTGAGATTCAGCTCTGGTTGGTGTTAGGATATTCCAGGCTCATCGAGTCTTAGGAAGAAAAATGAAAGTTTGCAACACAAATCGACGAGATGACGTTGCGGGATTCTCGGGAGATGAACTACGATAGCAAGCTCCAAAACATGAGCTGGTTCCGCTACAACATGTGAACACGTTGTCCCAGACAAGCATGCCCACATGGTAGTCTTACAATAAAACACTACCGAGTTCTGGTTGGGAACCATCAGCGAGGATATCGAAGTTCTTTCATAAGTCCGGATTAGCTCTTATGAAGATACTCCTTCTCTTTGAACAAATCAGTCAGTGGCTTGGTGTGCTAGGATACACATATGGAATGAAGGTTGCAAGTCTCCAGACCACAGAATACTTCGCACGTGTGCATGACTGACTTGCGATGATTCCAGAGGAAGCAAAACTAACTTTCTCAAATTCACGGCGGCAACTTTCACCAAATGCACGTGTATAAAAGGAAGTCACTCCTTTCATCAACAAATACTTCATGAGCTAGCATGAAGAAAATGCTTTCAAAAGTTTCCAACACTAGCTTAATGTCCAACAAAATCATGGAGGAGATAAGGATGTTGTCAATGAGCTCAACAACAATTCATCTGGGTTTCCTTTTAAAAGGAATTCCATAGTTAAGTGCACAAGTGATAGCATTGGTCAGGCCAAAGATGTAATGGTGTATGCTCGAGGAAAAACCCACGAATAAGACAACATTACGAACATCATTGGTACTGATTTGATTTGACGATAGCCCACACTCAAATCAAAGGATTGATAAGACAATAGGTCCAGCAACTGATCACAAGGACCAATCGATGAAGATATCATCTTTCTTCAACACACACTACACAAGAATATCCCTTTGGAACGAACTAAGTCAGACAAGCTTTTATCTTCCAACTCTCCAAGTTGTGGTCTAGCGTAACCAACTAGCTTAGGGATATCTAACACCGATTCTTGGAGAGAAGGTGGTTCACAAGAAACCAACTTGATCACGAGCTCAACATAATAGTCAGGGGACAACCTGGTAATACTTCCGAGAAGATATTCGGAAAATCACGAACCACCGGTATGTTACTAAACTTGAGAACAATCTTGCTTTTGAGGGCAAGACGATATGATCAAATGAGTGAGGACTTGACAAGATCCTAACTCATCAATCGAAGGGTGCACCGAAATAAGGACTAGGTAGCACGATCAGTCTTAGAAGGATGATTCCAATAACCAACACACTAAGAATGAAATTATTGTCCTTTAACTACCAAGCAACGAGGTTGCTGGGAGTATTGATTTCACACATCACAATTCATTTGTCGGTATTCCGGTTGCATCAACACGAGGGCCGAGGAATGACTAATGATGGTGAGAAGTATCACTACGTCAAAATTCATGAGAGTTGGTGCAGTTCTCATGACAATTCTGACATAAAGGGGGTAATACTCCAAGGTAGAACAGAACCAAAAGCTGGATTGGCATTTGATCTGCGGAATACAACTACTTTGACCCAATCCTAGATATGGACGAGGTACTGGAGTTTGTTTCTCCAAGTCATTCAGGACAGAATGGCTTGACGGACCACAAGGGTAATAGGCATCGATAAACGAATGCATGCATACCCTTGATATCAATTGATAGACGAAGGTCAGTAGACAACTAAAGAGGGACAACTCAAAGTAACATATAATTTTCTGAGTTGCGGATGCATAGATTAGTATGTCGAGCGAGATCAACATTTCTTCCAGATAACCCATGCAGAGAGGTAGGACTGGCAGAGTCACGATTTATGAATGGAGATCTCCTCAAGAGTACTCTAATTGTGATCTTTTGATCCAATAAACATCTGCCATAAGCGGTTCATAGTATTTGGAAGAAGGAAATACCACGGACCTCGAGGACTATCGCAAAGTTTCTAATATCCTGAAGGAACTAGCAAACACTATCAACATGAAGTAAGTAGAGTGAATCTCGGGTTCAAAACCCAGAAATAGAATACCTACTAACTAATAACATCACGGGATGCTTTCGAGAATGATGGCCAGAATCATCACACTGGGAACACAAATCATGGCTAAATTACTAGATGATCCCCTGAGACACCTAGGGTCATAATAATTATTCCAACATAAAGGTCGAGGCAGTAGAATACCTCAACTCAACAATTAGTGTGATTGAGCTGGCATAAAGGAGCATCGAAACCAAAGGGAAAGGATTTTGCAAATGCATCAGACTATTTAGAAACCTGGAATGACTCGGACAGCATAACGGCTGTAAATGCTCAGAAAAGACTTGAGACATTCACAAAAATGGTGGCATAACCACTCAGAAGCACAATATCAAGGTTTCGAGATCAACAATTAACATATGGAGGTAGTAGGAACTGAACTCAAGCTTAAATCCAACAATCTTATAAGTCTACGGATTAGTAACACGTGATCCTGATGGGAAGAAGAGATAGCCTAGTTCTTAATCCCCGTAGAAGAGAAGATGATGTCTCAGATCAGAAGGCCATGAGGTATAAGGAGTAAAAAGAGCCTTACGTTCCATCCCACAATCAATTCCCTTATATAACTAAAGAATTTCTAGACTCAACTTCGACCAGTTTGGCTTGGTAATCCTACAGGCAGTCAAGCTCTGATACCAATGCTGTCAGGACCCCGACTCAATGCCACATAGATCTAGCATGTAACACCTCATATCACTTTGCGGCCTCACGCACGGTATTCCCACGGGTGTCGGCTTACCTTTGCCCGGGACCGTTTGCGCCTTTTGGCACACGTATATGACAGTGTCGCTAGCATCCATATGATAAGGAGCCCGGGGCTGACATGGCTAGTCGTAAACCCAAAGTGGCACAGACTTACAGGGACAGGCATCCATGACCCAGCATCGAACGTGTCGGTCATCAGCGAGTGAATCCAGGATGTAGCACTGGGCTAGCAGGACTCCGGTATTCATCGCGTGACATTTCCCCGAAGGGACAGACACAGGAACGAAGAAGGACACATGCCGGCCAGCCTAAGTGTTCCGGAGCAGTAGCAAGCTACCATGGCTCGGTGGAAACACTAGGAGACATTTCCCGATAAGAGAGGCTACTAAAGATAAACAACTAGATAGTCAGATCCCACACATACCAAGCATTTCAATAACATACACACAATATGCTCGATATGTGCAAACACAACATGGCATCACAACATGACTCTACGACTCAAGTAATTTATTCAATAGGCTCCGAGGAGCGAGATATTACAAACAGGGGTCTCATGACCCAACATTCAGAGCATACAAATCAAAGCACAAGCGGAAGCTATCATGTCTGGGTACAGACATCTATAAATGAAAAAGGCTGAGAAGCCTGACTATCTATCAGATCCTGCCGAGGCACAAGATCGTAGCTGAGGTAACAAGCTAAACATCGAAGACCACGCGGAAATACTAGTGAGACTGAAGTCTCTCTGCAAAAACATAAAATAGGCAAACGTGAGTACAAATGTACCCAGCAAGACTTACATCAGAACTATCTACATATGCATCATTATCAACAAAGGGGATGGTGGGGTTTAACTGCAGCAAGCCAGCTTTGACTCGGTGGCTATCCTGAACTACGACTGCAAACAACTCTTTTGAGGTGGCGCACACGAGTCCACATATTCACCATATCAATACACCACTATGGATCCGCTCCCGTCTCCCTGCGAGAACGCCATCCATAGCACTCACGCTTATCTTGCGCATTTTAAAGTATCCACTTTCACTTGTCTATGAACTGATATAAGCAATCCAGAAGTCCTTTTCCGCGGACACGGCTATTCGAATAGATGATGTTAACCCTGCAGGGGTGTACTTCTTCATACATGTTTCCACCACTTAGCGTCTGCACACGACATGTGCTCGACAGACTTCAAGCGAAAACCGACGTGGGTGTAGACCACGACCTACCTAAACACCTAAGTCTCTAGTCCAGGTTTATCGCCTATTCGGGTTCCATCCATGAGGAGATCCGGCCGGAGTTTCGCTCACAGCCCCAAACGATGTGAACAGGGTTCCGTGACACCAAACGGGTGCCCGGTTTACCCGGCCACGTGCCTACCGCATCACAGCCCACCCCTACGGTCAGCGCTGTCCACGGCCTCCAGCATACTACAAACACCAGAAACTACTTGCAACTCCTGGACAGAGGACTAGGGTGAATAAGAAGTCGAGCGGGGTCATATATCAGGGCCCAATGTATGGTAGTAGCTGAATCATGGATCACAGACATAGAACTCAGTTCCTGAGGACGGCTTCAATGAGACAACCCACCATGTACTCCTACATGGCCTCTCACCGACACCTTTTACCAAATCGTGTTCACACACTTAGCTCACACATAGTAGGACATGTTCACACACCTCTGATTCATCCCCGATGAATCAGACCTGACTCAACTCTAAGCAGTAGCAGGCATGACAAACAAACATGAATGAGTAGGCACATCAGGGCTCAAACAACTCCTACTCATGCTAGTGGGTTTCATCTATTTACTGTGGCAATGACAGGTCATGCAAAGGATAAAGGGGTTCAGCTACCACAGCAAGTAACAGATGAATCGGTGTTGTCCTAATGCAGTAAAAGAGAGCAGGAGCGAGAGAGTAGGATTGTATCGGAATGAACAAGGGGGTTTTGCTTGCCTGGCACTTCTGAAGATAACATTGAGTCTTCATCAGTGTCAACGATCACATCATCGGTATCACGTCTATCGAGAGGGGACAAATACCGGCAACACAGAAGGGAACACAATCAATGCAATGCACAATATGATGCATGATCATGACATGGCAAAATGAATGTGTTTTGAGCTAATGCAACTAAAACCAGATTAAATGAAGTTGGTTTGAATACAAGATTCAAATTCAAACTCCATATGTGATTATTTAAATGCCCTTTAATTGATTTGTGCTAAACAGCAGCTATAAGTTGTTCTAACATGCATGAAAATGGTACAGATGGATTCCTTGAATTTTTCTGATAATTTTTCATATATAATTTATTTAATTTGGAGTTACGGTTGAATTTCTATGATTTTTAGAAGTTTTTACAATTTTCTGGAATTATAAATCATTTCCTAATTTATTTTAATTCCAGAAAGGAATTATTGCGTCAGCATGACCTCATGCTGACCTTAGCAGGTCAACGGGCGCCGTCCAGGTCAAACTGACCTGTGGGACCCATATGTCAGCGTAACAACTAGTTAACAGGATTAAGTTAATACTAACTAAACTGTCAATGGGCCTGGGCCCGCATGTCAGTGGTTACTTGACTAACTAAATAGGGTTAGCTAGTGTTAGGTTAGTCACTAATCCAGGTAATTAGCGCTAAACTAATCTAACTAAAATTAGCAAGGGTGGCCCACATGTCATTGACCCAGGGGTCAAACTGGGCCCACCCAGTCAACGATCAGCGGGTCAAACCCGCCGGCGTCTAGCCGCCGGCGAGGCCGAGACGACGGAGAGCGTCGGAAACGCTGCTCCGGCCACGGTTTGATGCGCGGGTGGGTGCTACGAGTAGCTGGCGATGTGGCGCATCCAACGGTGGCGGTGTTTGGTGCTGGGGTGGCCGGAGTTAACGGCGGCGAGCTCTTTTGCGGCCGCCGGAGTTCGGGCAATCTCGGGGTCGGGGTTAGGGAGCACGGCAAGAGGAGCTGGGGCGTGCTACGGACTCCTGAGATCGCGGTGAGCACGTCAGTGGGCTCGGATACGAGCTGGGGTGGCTGTGGCCACGGCCACGCCATGGCCGGCGGCGAGAAACTCTCGGCCGCGGTGGAGGAAGAGGCTAGGGGGCGAGAACGGAGGGGGCGAGCACAAGAGAAGCAGCAGGGGCTCACAGCGGATTCATTCGAGGCGGAGACGAGGCCGGGGGAGCGTTGGAGGCAGCACAGGGTCGCCGGAGATCCGGGCGGCCGAAGGTAGAAGACGACGATTGCGGCGACGTTGCAGGGCGCCTGAGGATGCGTGGCTCATCTGGGATGACGCGGACGACGAGGCGGAGCCAACGAGCATGACGGTTGCTCGAGGGACGGCCGGTGAGCGCGGTGGCGGTGTGCGGCGGCGACGGAGGCGTTCGGGAGCGAGAGGGGAAAAAAGCAGAGAAGGGGGAAAGGGTCGAGGGAGAGTGAGAGAGGTCGGGCGGATCGGGACGTCACCGGGCATTCATCCACGCGGCCAGGGGAAGCAGGAGGTGGCCAGGGGAAGCAGGAGGTGGCCGAGGCAGCGTCGGCGCGCGCCACGCCTCGCCTCTGTTCGTCCTCCTGGCAGAGGAGGAAGAGGACAAGGGGGAGGAGGAGGTGGGCTGGGCCGGCCAGGTGGGGGAGCTGGGCCGGCTGGTGGGCTGCACGGGTGAGGCCAGGTAGGCTTTACTCTTTTTATTTTTATTCTGTTCTGTTTCTTTTATTTAATATCTTTTGCCATTGTTTGAATTTAAACAAATTCAAACAATGCCAAAAACTCCTCTGAATATTTTTATTTTGCTAGATGGACTTTTCCAAGAGCTCATAAAATAATTCAGGGATATTTGAAATTATATTCTAATTATATGAATATAATTCAAATTCAAATAGCTAATGAATTAAATTCAAAGTCCCAAAAATAAATCCTTAAAAATGTTCAATATTTTGGTTGGGACCAGAACCCTTGCCAAAAATTATCAAACATTTAGGAAGAGCATTTTGGAGCAATGAATGAGATTTCTAGGGTTTTTGCCCTTCTTTTATTTAAGTTTTTGAGGCTTCCAAAATTCCTCAGTTCAGGTTTCAAAAATTTAAACATGATGCTCAGATGGAAGCAGGCATAGGACAGGCCAGAACTAGGGATGTGACAAACACGGCCGGCAGACGAATCCTAGGTACGGGCGGCGCGGCCCCCGACGGGGTCATGGAGGCCGATCGCCCCGGGGGCGGCGCGTGGGTGAGGAAGCGGCGGCGGTTAGGGTTTAGGATCAACTTGCGATAGATACCATGTTAGAAAGGAGAGAGAGAATTGGTGGAATAGTTGTTGTATTGCTTGAGCCTAATGAGCATATATATATAGAAGTACATAATCTATTTCAAGTATAAGACAAGCCAGAATATTTTCTAATCTAACTTATGTTTTCTAATACAATCATGCTACTCAACAGATATCCAACACCGTACTCAAACTACTCTTCCAGCTATCATTTTGTCACTTGTGTCTAGGGACCTGTTTGCCTAAGCATATCGTTTTGAAAGATAAGAAAATTCATGAAACTCATTACACTATTTACAACCTGACTCCCTGTACCCACCCCAAAAGGCCGAACGGGCTGTCCGGTCAATGCCCGGACGAAACAATGCCATCAAACCGGCTTCTTCATAGCCGGCCTAAACGTCTGGACTGCTCGGCATTCTCCATATCTAGCCCAAATATGGAGCAAATATAGAGATGCTCAGACATGCTCGGGCGCGCATGCTAAGTCGGATTGACCGGGAGGGCCCTTGCCAATTCTCCCATATTCGTCCCATTTCTTTGCCGCTGAAGGTCAGCGCCACCAGACGCTGCGACGGGACTTAAAAAAATATGGCCATGAATGTACCCTTTCAGATTCGGACAAACAAATCGAAAATGATTATACTTACAAAAAGCAAGGGCAT
Source organism: Triticum dicoccoides (assembly GCF_002162155.2). Classification (NCBI taxonomy): domain Eukaryota; kingdom Viridiplantae; phylum Streptophyta; class Magnoliopsida; order Poales; family Poaceae; genus Triticum; species Triticum dicoccoides. The sequence goes on from NC_041392.1 coordinate 440,734,446, forward strand.
CAATGTTCGCTTTGTAAGAGATATGGACTGTTATGATGAATCTTCTCTATTCATATTTCATAGCGACAAAGAATATTCATGAAGGCAGTCCATAACCTTCAAAAGGGATATGTTGATGACTGAAGCTTAACGTAATTGAAAGACGTGGTTATTTAAGCCGGCCGTGTCGTTCATCCCTTGGCGAGGTGGGACTAAACCCCCAACCAAGCCTGCCCAATACAGATGTTATATCTACACTGAAAATCTTAAGTACAAAAATTCATTTGGTGTTTATAACAACCCAGTTGGCCTAACACGAACTAACATCCAAAATGATAAACGTGCATGCACGTGCATTTAGTTGGTGTTTCAAAAATAAGATATATAGTTGCAAATGACAACAAAATAAGGCCCGTTCAAACCTTTCGTGGCCGCGTTTGGACGCGCCTATGGACATATAGGGAGCTGGATTAGGCAATTCTGGTTGTAGATGCTCTTAGTTAGCCCACAGCTAACTCAAAACTGTTGTAAAATTAGTAGTGATGTTACTTTTGTGGCAGCGACAACATTTATTCCTTCCCTGCCCACTTGCCAAGCTATTATGACGTTCTGCCTATAGATCTTTTAATCTATCTTCACCCACTGCTAATACAAGTACTACGTTCAAAAACTGGTTAGTTGGAATGCATCTCAAATTGAAGTCTCGATCCGCATAAAAATTTGTAGTTTACTTTAAACCATTTGAAACACTCATAATGGTTGCATTTTTAACAGAACAAAAGCTTCAAATAGATTGCATGTTCTTCTCAAAGTTATGAGGTGAATGTTGGAAATATGCCCTAGAGGCAATAATAAAATGGTTATTATTGTATTTCCTTGTTCATGATAATTGTCTATTGTTCATGCTATAATTGTATTAACTGGAAACTGTAATACATGTGTGAATACATAAACCACAACATGTCCCTAGTAAGCCTCTAGTTGACTAGCTTGTTGATCAATAGATGGTTATGGTTTCCTGACCATGGAAATTGGATGTCGTTGATAATGGGATCACATCGTTAGGAGAATGATGTGATGGACAAGACCCAATCCTAAGCATGGCACAAGATCGTATAGTTCGTCTGCTAAAACTTTTCTAATGTCAAGTATCATTTCCTTAGACCATGAGATTGTGCAACTCCCGGATACCATAGGAATGCTTTGGGTGTGCCAAACGTCACAACGCAACTGGGTGGCTATAAAGGCACACTACGGGTATCTCTGAAAGTGTCTGTTGAGTTGGCACGAATCGAGACTGGGATTTGTCACTCCATATGACGAAGAGGTATCTCTGGGCCCACTCGGTAATGCATCATCATAATGAGCTCAATGTGACTAAGGAGTTAGCCACAAGATGATGCGTTACGGAACGAGTAAAGAGGCTTGCCGGTAATGAGATTGAACGAGGTATGGGGATACCGACGATCGAATCTCGGGCAAGTAACATACCGATAGACAAAGGAAATTGTATACGGGACTGATTGAATCCCCGACATCGTGGTTCATCCGATGAGATCATCGTGGAACATGTGGGAGCCAATATGGGTATCCAGATCCCGCTATTGGTTATTGGCCGGAGAGATGTCTCGGTCATGTCTGCATGGTTCCCGAACCCGTAGGGTCTACACACTTAAGGTTCGGTGACGCTAGAGTTGTTATGGGAAATAGTATGTGGTTACCGAAGGTTGTTTGAAGTCCCGGATGAGATCCGGATGTGACGAGGAGTTCCGGAATGGTCCGGAGGTGAAGATCGATATATTGGACGAAGGATATTGGAGTCCGGAATTGTTCCGAGGGTACCGGGTGACGACCAGCATGTCCGAAAGGGGTTTCGGAGGGGAATTTCCTATTCGCCGCTTACTGCGGCAAGTAGTCGCCGCTTCGCACAGGCGCAGCTCACCCTGGGCCGGCCCATTTGAGTGGTTTCGCCTCGTGAGATGAACCGCAAATAACGACCGCGCTAGGGATCGAACCTACGACCTCCAGTAGCGCAACACACCACGCTAGCCACCGCGACTGGCTCATGCATCTGTAAAAATAACAATGCTAAACTTAAGGAAACTAAAAACGAGGAAAAAAACCATTTGTTCCTTCTACCGTTTTTTCTTCAGTCTTATTCTCACTTTCTTTTTTCTCATTTTCTTTGTCTTATTCTGTTTTCTTTTACTTTTTCTTTGTAAGCTTTTCGAAAAGTTCAAATATGGTTCAGAATTTTCAAAAATATTCTTTTTGTCAAAAATTGTGCATATTTCTGAAATAGTGTTCACATTTACAAAATTTTGTTCACAATTTCGAAAAATGTTCCTGATTTTTTTTGTTTTCTTTCTTTTTCTTCTCTTTTTCCCAAAAGAAATTCAAAATATTCAAATTTTGTTCGTATTTTCATAAAATTTTCAGTTTTGGAAAAAAATGTTCTCCAATTCAAAATTTGTTCCTGTTACACAAAAAGTTCAAAACTTTCGAAATGCTGAAAATATACCGGATTTCATAAAATGTTCGCGCTTCCAAATTTGTTTGGGATTTTTCAAAATTGTTCTCTATTTCAGAATTTGTTCTCAAGATTCAAAAAATGTTTGTGCTTTAAAAATTGTTCACGCTTCCAAATTTGTTAGGGATTTTTCAAAATTGTTCTCTATTTCAAAATTTGTCCTCGAGATTCAAAAAATGTTCATGCTTTAAAAAATTGTTTGCGATTCCAAAGTTGTTCGGGAGTTTTCAAAATTTGTTCTCAAGATTCAAAAAATGTTCGTGCTTTAAAAATTGCTCGCGCTTCCAAATTTGTTCTCCATTTCCAAATTTGTTCTAAAGATTCAAAAAATGTTTGTGCTTTAAAGAAATGTCACAAATTCCAAAAATATTTGGGAAATTCAAAAGTAGTTTGTGTTTCCAAATTTTGTTTCGAAATTTGTAAAATTGTTCGTGTTCAATTTTTTGGGTAGTTTAAAAAATGTTTCCGTTCTAAAAAATATGTTCGCGTCTCCAAAATTCGTTTGTGTGTTGAAAAATGGTTGAGTTTTCTCAATTTTTATAATAAAAACTAATAATGTTTGCATTTGATAAAACATTCACGTTTTGTTTTTGCTATTTGGAAAATCGTAAAGGATGTTTTTCAAGCAGTCTTATACTTTCTTTAATTCTTGTAGTTTTCCGTTGTAGTTTGGTCAACTGAGCGTTTCAATCCTAGTGGCTAGTAGGGTGCGAGTGCAAGTCATTTGTGCTGTGTTTGATTCCCACCCAATCACGCCCTGCTATTTTTTGCAAATTGTCACTTGTATTTGCAGCGCACTCCAATGGGCCGACCCAATCGGCGCACCGCAGCGACCTGCCTGTGCGAAGTCGCGTCGCCCCCTGTGCGTCGGCGCCCTGTTTGGACGCAACGAGCGTCCAGTAGGAGCTCCCTTTCGGAGGCCCCGACAAGTGTTGGGGGGCCTTATGGGCCAAGGGGAGGGGGCACATCAGCCCACTAAGGGGCTGAGCGCCCCTCCCACCCCATCTCACATAACTTGGAGAGGTGGGGGCGCCTCCCCTAGGGCAGCCACCCCTCCCGGCTTGGGGGGCAAATTTCCTAGGGGTGGGGGCGCCCAAACCCATCTAGGGTTTTCCCTATGGCCGCCGTCCCTCCCCTAGGGAACCCTAGGGCGCCTCCTCCACCCCCTTCCCCCTATATATAGTGAGGGAGAGAGAGGGCAGCCGCACCCCTTCCCTGGCGCAGCCCCTCCCCCTCTCCTACACCTCATCCTCCTTTGTAGCGCTTGGCGAAGCCCTGCCAGAGAACCACGAGCTCCATCATCACCAAGCCGTCGTGCTGTCGGAGTTCTTCCTCAACTTCTCCTCTCCCCTTGCTGGATCAAGAAGGAGGAGACGTCCCCGGGCTGTACATGTGTTGAACAAGGAGGCGCCATTGTTCGGCGCTTAGATCGGAATCTACCGCGATCTGAATCGCTGCGTGTACGACTCCACCAACCACGTTCTTGGAACGCTTCCGCTTAGCGATCTTCAAGGGTATGAAGATGCACTCCCTCTCTCTCGTTGCTAGTATCTCCTAGATTGATCTTGGTGACACGTAGGAAATTTTTGAATTATTGCTATATTCCCCAACAGTGGTATCAGAGCTAGGTCTATGCGTAGATTCTATGCACGAGTAGAGCACAAAGTAGTTATGGGCGGTGATTTGTTCAATTTGCTTGCCGTTACTAGTCTTATCTTGATTCGGCGACATTGTGGGATGAAGCGGCCCGGACCGACCTTACACGTACACTTACGTGAGACAGGTTCCACCGACTGACATGCACTTGATGCATAAGGTGGCTAGCGGGTGTCTGTCTCTCCCACTTTAGTCGGATTAGATTCGATGAAGAGGGCCCTTATGAAGGGTAAATAGCAATTGGCATATCATCGTTGTGGCTTTTGCATAGGTAAGAAACGTTCTTGCTAGAAACCCATAGCAGCCACGTAAAACATGCAACAACAATTAGAGGACGTCTAACTTGTTTTTGCAGGGTATGCTATGTGATGTGATATGGCCAAAAGGATGTGATGAATTATATATATGTGATGTATGAGATTGATCATGTTCTTGTAATAGGAATCACGACTTGCATGTTGATGAGTATGACAACCGGCAGGAGCCATAGAAGTTGTCTTAATTTATTGTATGACCTACATGTCAATGAAAAACGCCATGTAATTACTTTACTTTATTGCTAACCGTTAGCCATAGTAGTAGAAGTAATAGTTGGCGAGACAACTTCATGAAGACACGATGATGGAGATCATGGTGTCATGCCGGTGACGAAGGTGATCATGCCGCGCCTCAAAGATGGAGATCAAAAGGCGCAAGATGATATTGGTCATATCATGTCACTTTATGATTTGCATGTGATGTTTGTCATGTTTACATCTTATTTGCTTAGAACGACGGTAGCATAAATAAGATGATCCCTCGCTAACATTTCAAGAAATTGTTCCCCCTAACTGTGCACCGTTGCGAAGGTTCGTTGTTTCGAAGCACCACGTGATGATCGGGTGTGATAGATTCTAACGTTCGCATACAACGGGTGTAAGCCAGATTTACACATGCGAAACACTTAGGTTGACTTGACGAGCCTAGCATGTACAGACATGGCCTCGGAACACAAGAGACCGAAAGATCGAACATGAGTCGTATAGTAGATGCGATCAACATGAAGATGTTCACTAATGATGACTAGTCTGTCTCACGTGATGATGGGACACAGCCTAGTTGACTCGGATCATGCATCACTTAGATGACTAGAGGGATGTCTATCTAAGTGGGAGTTCATTAAATAATCAGATGAACTTAATTATCATGAACATAATCAAAAGGTCTTTGAAAATTATGTCGTAGCTTACACTTTAGTTCTACTGTTTAAGATATGTTCCTAGAGAAAATTTAGTTGAAAGTTGATAGTAGAAATTATGCGGACTGGGTCCGTCAACTGAGGATTATCCTCATTGCTGCGCAGAAGGCTTATGTCCTTAATGCACCGCTCGGTGTGCTGAACCTCGAGCGTCATCTGTAGATGTTGGGAAACATCTGACATCCACGTTTTGATGACTACATGATAGTTCAGTGCGTAATGCTAACGGTTTAGAATTGTGGCACCAAAGACGTTTTTGAAACGTCACAAAACATATGAGATGTTCCAAAGACTGAAATTGGGATTTCAGACTAGTGCCCGCGTCAAGAGGTATGAGGCCTCTGACAAGTTTCTTAAGCCTGCAAACTAAGGGAGAAAAGCTCAATTGTTGAGCATGTGCTCAGATTGTGTGAGTACTACAATCACTTGAATCGAGTGGGAGTTAATCTTCCAGATGAGATAGTGATGGTTCTCCATAGTCACTGCCACCAAGCTATTAGAGCTTCGTGATGAACTATAACATATCAGGGATAGACATGATGATCCTTGAGCAACTCATGATGTTTGACACCGCGAAAGTAGAAATCAAGTAGGAGCATCAATTGTTGATGGTTAAACCACTAGTTTCAAGAAGGGCAAGGGAAAGAAGGGATACTTCATGAAATGGCAAATCAGTTGCTGCTCTAGTGAAGAAACCCAAGGTTGAACCCAAACCCGAGACTAAGTGCTCCTGTAATGAGGGGAACGGTCACTGAAGCAGAACTACACTAGATACTTGGTAGATGAGAAGGCTGGCAAGGTCGACAGAGGTATTTTGAATATACATTATATTATTGTGTACTTTACTAGTACTCCTAGCAGCACCAGGGTAAAAAAATACCAATTCGGTTGCTAAGTGTTAGTAACTCGAAATAAAAGGTTGCGGAGACTAGCTAAAGGTGAGATGACGATATGTGTTGGAAGTGTTTTCAAGGTTGATGTGATCAAACATCGCACGCTCCCTCTACCATCGGGATTGGTGTTAAACCTAAATAATTGTTATTTGGTGTTTGCGTTGAGCATAGACATGATTGGGTTATGTTTATCGCAATACGGTTATTCATTTAAGAAGAATAATGGTTACTCTATTTATTTGAATAATACCTTCAATGGTATTGCATCTAAAATGAATGGTTTATTGAATCTCGATCGTAGTGATACACATGTTCATGCCAAAAGATATAAGATAGTAATGATAGTACCACATACTTGTGGCACTGCCATTTGAGTCATATTGGTATAAAACGCATGAAGAAGCTCCATGTTGATGGATCTTTGGACTCACTCGTTTTTTGAAAGATTGAGACATGCGAACCATGTCTATTGGTATATATGCATGAAGAAACTCCATACAGATGGATCGTTTGGACTCACTTGATTTTGAATCACTTGAGACATGCAAATCATACCACATGGGCAAGATGACTGAAAGGCCTCGTTTTCAGTAAGATGGAACAAGAAAGCAACTTTTTGGAAGTAATACATTTTGATGTGTGCAGTCCAATGAGTGCTGAGGCACGCAGTGGATATCGTTATGTTCTTACTTCACAGATGATTTGAGTAGATACTGGGTATATTTACTTGAAGAAACAAAAGTCTGAATTATTGAAAGGTTCAAGTAATTTCAGAGTGAAGTTGAAGATCATCGTGACAAGAGGATAAAATGTCTATGATATGATCATATAGATGAATATCTGAGTTACGTGTTTGGTACACAATTAAGACATTGTGGAAGTTGTTTCACAACTAATGCCGCCTGGAACACCATAGTGTGATGGTGTGTCCGAACATCATAGCTGCACCCTATTGGATGTGGTGCATACCATGATGTCTCTTATTGAATTACCACTATCGTTTATGGGTTATACATTAGAGACAACCACATTTACTTTAAATAGGGCACCACACAATTCCGTTGAGACGACACCATATGAACTATGGTTTAGAAAAACCTAAGCTGCCGTTTCTTAAAAGTTTGGGGCTGCGACGCTTGTGTGAAAAAGTTTTAGGCTGATAAGCTCGAACCCAAAGAGGATAAATGCATCTTCATAGAATACCCAATACAGTTGGGTATACCTCCTATTTTAGATCCGGAAGCAAAAGTGATTGTTTCTAGAAACAGGTCCTTTCTCGAGGAAAAGTTTCTCTCGAATGAATTGAGTGGGAGGATGGTGGAGACTTGATAAGGTTGTTGAACCGTCACCTCAACTAGTGTGTAGCAGGGCACAGGAAGTTGTTCCTGTGGCGCCTACACCAATTGAAGTGGAAGCTGATGATAGTGATCATAAAACTTTGTATCAAGTCACTACCAAACCTCGTAGGTCGACAAGGATGCGTACTATTTCAGAGTGGTACGTAACCCTGTCTTAAAGGTCATGTTATTGGACAACGATGAACCTATGAGCTATGAAGAAGCGATGGTGGGCCGAGATTCCAACAAATGGCTGGAAGCCATGAAATCCGAGATAGGATCCATGTATGGACTTTGGTGGACTTGCCCGTTGAACGGCAAGCCATTGAGAATAAACGGATCTTTAAGAAGAAGACAGACGCTGATGGTAATGTCACCATTTGTGAAGCTCGACTTGTCTCAAAAGATGTTTCCGACAAGTTCAAGGAGTTGACTATGGTGAGACTTTCTCACTCGTAGCGATGCTAAGAGTCTGTTGGGATTGTATTAGTAGTTACTGCATTATTTATGAAATCTTGCAGATAGGATGTCAAAACATTGTTTCTCGACAATTTTCTTGAGGAAAGGTTGTATGTGATACAACCAGAAGGGTTTTGTCAATCCTAAAAGATGCTAACAAGTATGCAAAGCTTCAGCGATCCTCTAAGGACTGGAGTAAGCATCTCGGAGTTGGAATGTACGCTTTGATGAGATGATCAAAGATTTTGGGTTTATACAAGGTTTATGAGAAACTTGTATTTCCAAAGAAGTGATTGGGAGCATTATAGAGTTTTTGATGAGTATATGTTGTCAACATATTGTTGATCAGAAATGATGTAGAATTTCTGTAAAGCATAAAGGGTTATTTGAAAAGTGTTTTTCAATGGAAAACCTGGATTAAGCTACTTGAACATTGAGCATCAAGATCTATAAGGATAGATCAAAGACGCTTAATAGTACTTTCAAATGAATACATACCGTGACAAGATTTTGAAGGAGTTCAAAATAGACCAGCAAAGAAGGAGTTCTTAGCTGTGTCACAAGGTGTGAGTATTGAGTAAGACTCAAGACCCGACCACGGCAAAAAAAGAGAGAGAAAGGACGAAGGTCGTCCCCTATGCTTTAGACATAGGCTCTACAGTATGCTATGTTGTGTACCGCACCTGAAGTGTGCCTTGCCATGAGTCAGTCAAGGGGTACAAGAGTGATCCAGGAATGGATCACATGACAGCGGTCAAACTTATCCTTAGTAACTAGTGGACTAAGGAATTTTCTCGATTATGGAGGTGGTAAAGAGTTCGTCGTAAAGGGTTACGTTGATGCAAACTTTGACACTAATCCGGATGACTCTGAGTAGCAAACCGGATTCGTATAGTAGAGCAGTTATTTGGAATAGCTCCAAGTAGCGCGTGGTAGCTGCATCTACAACATGACATAGATATTTGTAAAGCACAAATGGATCTGAAAGGTTCAGACCCATTGACTAATAAACCTCGTTCGCAAGCGAGATATGAACAAACCCCATGGGTGTTGGATTCATTACAATCACATAGTGATGTGAACTAGATTATTGACTCTAGTGCAAGTGGGAGACTATTGGAAATATGCCCTAGAGGCAATAATAAAATGGTTATTATTGTATTTCCTTGTTCATGATAATTGTCTATTGTTCATGCTATAATTGTATTAACTGGAAACCGTAATACATGTGTGAATACATAGACCACACCATGTCCCTAGTAAGCCTCTAGTTGACTAGCTCGTTGATCAATAGATGGCTATGGTTTCCTGACCAGGGACATTGGATGTCGTTGATAACGGGATCACATCATTAGGAGAATGATGTGATGGACAAGACCCAATCCTAAGCATAGCACAAGATCATATAGTTCGTCTGCTAAAGCTTTTCTAATGTCGAGTATCATTTACTTAGACCATGAGATTGTGCAACTCCCGGATACCGTAGGAATGCTTTGGGTGTGCCAAACATCACAACGTAACTGGGTGGCTATAAAGGCACACTACGGGTATCTCCGAAAGTGTCTTTTTGAGTTGGCACGAATCGAGACTGGGATTTGTCACTCCGTATGACGAAGAGGTATCTCTGGGCCCACTCGGTAATGCAGCACCATAATGAGCTCAATGTGACTAAGGAGTTAGCCACGGGATGATGTGTTACAGAACGAGTAAAGAGGCTTGCCGGTAACAAGATTGAACGAGGTATGGGGATACCGACGATCGAATCTTGGGCAAGTAACATACTGATAGACAAAGGGAATTGTATACGGGATTGATTGAATCCCGGACATCATGGTTCATCCGATGAGATCATCCTGGAACATGTGGGAGCCAATATGGGTATCCAGATCCCGCTATTGGTTATTGGCCAGAGAGATGTCTTGGTCATGTCTGCATGGTTCCCGAACCCGTAGGGTCTACACACTTAAGGTTCGGTGACGCTAGAGTTGTTATGGGAAATAGTATGTGGTTACCAAAGGTTGTTCAGAGTCCCGGATGAGATCCCGGACGTGACGAGGAGTTCCGGAATGGTCCGGAGGTGAAGATCGATATATTGGACGAAGGGTATTGGAGTCCGGAATTGTTCCGGGGGTACCGGGTGACGACCAGCTTGTTCGAAAGGGGTTTTGGAGGCCCGGCAAGCGTTGGGGGCCCTTATGGGCCAAGGGGAGGGGGCACATCAGCCCACTAAGGGGTTGAGCACCCCTCCCACCCCATCTCATGTAACTTTGAGAGGTGGGGGTGCCTCCCCTAGGGCAGCCACCCCTCCCGGCTTGGGGGGCAAGTTTCCTAGGGGTGGGGGTGTTGGGGAATGTAGTAATTTCAAAAAAATTCCCACGCACACGCAAGATCATGGTGATGCACAGCAACAAGAGGGGAGAGTGTTGTCTACGTACCCTCGTAGACTGACAGCAGAAGCGTTATGACAACGCGGTTGATGTAGTCGTACGTCTTCACGGCCCGACCGATCAGGCACCGAAACTATGGCACCTCCGAGTTCTAGCACACGTTCAGCTCGGTGACGATCCCCGGACTTCGATCAGCACGACGGCGTGGTGACGATCTTGATGTTCTAATGTCGCAGGGCTTCACCTAAGCACCACTACAATATTATCGAGGACTACGGTGGAGGGGGGCACTGCACACGGCTAAGAGAACGATCTTGAAGATCAACTTGTGTGTCTAGAGGTGCCCCCCTGCCCCTGTATATAAAGGAGGAAGGGGGGGTGCGCCCGGCCCTAGGAGGAGGCGCGTCGGAGGAGTCCTACTCCTACCGGGAGTAGGACTCCCCCCCTTTCCCTAGTTGGATTAGGACTTGGGGGGAAGGAGGAGAGGGAAGAAAGGAAAGGGGGGGCGCCGCCCCCCTCCTTGTCCAATTCGGACTTGGGGGGGGGGAGGGGCGCGCGGCAGCCCCTAGGCCTCCTCTCCTCTTCCTCCACTAGGCCCATTAAGGCCCATTAGGTTACCGGGGGGGGTCCGGTAACCTCCCGGTACTCCGGTAAAATGCCGATTTCACCCGGAACACTTTCGATGTCCAAACATAGGCTTCCAATATATCAATCGTTATGTCTCGACCATTTCGAGACTCCTCGTCATGTCCGTGGTCACATCCGGGACTCCGAACAAACTTCGGTACATCAAAATATATAAACTCATAATGAAAAAGTCATCGTAACGTTAAGCGTGCGGACCCTACGGATTCAAGACCAATGTAGACATGACCGAGACACGTCTCCGGTCAATAACCAATAGCGGAACCTGGATGCTCATATTGGCTCCTACATATTCTACGAAGATCTTTATCAGTCAGACCGTATAACAAAATATGTTGTTCCCTTTATCATCGGTATGTTACTTGCCCGAGATTCGATCGTCGGTATCTCAATACCTAGTTCAATCTCGTTACCGGCAAGTCTCTTTACTCGTTTCGTAATACATCATCTCGCAACTAACTTATTAGTTGCAATGCTTGCAAGGCTTATGTGATGTGCATTACCGAGAGGGCCCAGAGATACCTCTCCGACAATCGGAGTGACAAATCCTAATCTCGAAATACGCCAACCCAACATGTACCTTTGGAGACACCTGTAGAGCTCCTTTATAATCACCCAGTTACGTTGTGACGTTTGGTAGCACACAAAGTGTTCCTCTGGCAAACGGGAGTTGCATAATCTCATAGTCATAGGAACATGTATAAGTCATGAAGAAAGCATTAGCAACATACTAAACGATCGGGTGCTAAGCTAATGGAATGGGTCATGTCAATCACATCATTCGCCTAATGATGTGACCCCGTTAATCAAATGACAACACATGTCTATGGTTAGGAAACATAACCATCTTCGATTAACGAGCTAGTCAAGTAGAGGCACACTAGTGACGTTTAGTTTGTCTATGTATTCACACAAGTATTATGTTTCCGGATAATACAATTCTAGCATGAATAATAAACATTTATCATGATATAAGGAAATAAATAATAACTTTATTATTGCCTCTAGGGCATATTTCCTTCAGTCTCCCACTTGCACTAGAGTCAATAATCTAGATTACACAGTAATGATTCTAACACCCATGGAGCTTTGGTGCTGATCATGTTTTGATCGTGGAAGAGGATTAGTCAACGGGTCTGCTACATTCAGATCAGTATGTATCTTGCAAATCTCTATGTCTCCCACCTGGACTAGATCCCGGATGGAATTGAAGCGTCTCTTGATGTGCTTGGTTCTCTTGTGAAATCTGGATTCCTTTGCCAAGGCAATTGCACCAGTATTGTCACAAAAGATTTTCATTGGACCCGATGCACTAGGTATGACACCTAGATCGGATATGAACTCTTTCATCCAAACTCCTTCGTTTGCTGCTTCCGAAGCAGCTATGTACTCTGCTTCACATGTAGATCCCGCCACAACGCTTTGTTTAGAACTGCACCAACTGACAGCTCCACCGTTTAATGTAAACACGTATCCGGTTTGCGATTTAGAATCGTCCGGATCAGTGTCAAAGCTTGCATCAACGTAACCATTTACGATGAGCTCTTTGTCACCTCCATATACGAGAAACATATCCTTAGTCCTTTTCAGGTATTTCAGGATGTTCTTGACCGTTGTCTAGTGATCCACTCCTGGATTACTTTGGTACTTCCCTACTAAACTTATAGCAAGACATACATCAGGTCTGGTACACAGCATTGCATACATGATAGAGCCTATGGCTGAAGCATAGGGAACATCTTTCATTTTCTCTCTATCTTCTGCAGTGGTCGGGCTTTGAGTCTTACTCAATTTCACACCTTGTAACACATGCAAGAATCCTTTCTTTGCTTGATCCATTTTGAACTTCTTCAAAACTTTGTCAAAGTATGTGCTTTGTGAAAGTCCAATTAAGCGTCTTGATCTATCTCTATAGATCTTAATGCCCAATATGTAAGCAGCTTCACCGAGGTCTTTCATTGAAAAACTTTTATTCAAATATCCCTTTATGCTATCCAGAAATTCTATATCATTTCCGATTAGTAATATGTCATCTACATATAATATCAGAAATGCTACAGAGCTCCCACTCACTTTCTTGTAAATACAGGCTTCTCCAAAGTATGTACAAAACCAAATGCTTTGATCACATTATCAAAGCGTTTATTCCAACTCCGAGAGGCTTGCACCAGTCCATAAATGGATCGCTGGAGCTTGCACACTTTGTTAGCTCCCTTTGAATCGACAAAACCTTCTGGCTGCATCATATACAACTCTTCTTCCAGAAATCCATTCAGGAATGCAGTTTTGACATCCATTTGCCAAATTTCATAATCATAAAATGCGGCAATTGCTAACATGATTCGGACAGACTTAAGCATCGCTACGGGTGAGAAGGTCTCATCGTAGTCAATCCCTTGAACTTGTCAAAAACCTTTTGCGACAAGTCGAGCTTTGTAGACAGTAACATTACCGTCAGCGTCAGTCTTCTTCTTGAAGATCCATTTATTCTCAATTGCTTGCGGATCATTGGGCAAGTCAACCAAAGTCCATACTTTGTTCTCATACATGGATCCCATCTCAGATTCCATGGCTTCAAGCCATTTTGCGGAATCTGGGCTCACCATCGCTTCTTCATAGTTTATAGGTTCATCATGATCTAGTAGCATGACTTCCAGAACAGGATTACCGTACCACTCTGGTGCGGATCTTACTCTGGTTGATCTACGAGGTTCAGTAGTATCTTGTTCTGAAGTTTCATGATCATCATGATTAGCTTCCTCACTAATTGGTGTAGGTGTCACAGAAACCGGTTTCTGTGATGTACTACTTTCCAATAAGTGAGCAGGTACAGTTACCTCATCAAGTTCTACTTTCCTCCCACTCACTTCTTTCGAGAGAAACTCCTTCTCTAGAAAGTTTCCGAATTTAGCAACAAAAGTCTTGCCTTCGGATCTGTGATAGAAGGTGTATCCAATAGTTTCCTTTCGATATCCTATGAAGACACATTTCTCCGATTTGGGTTCGAGCTTATCAGGTTGAAGCTTTTTCACATAAGCATCGCAGCCCCAAACTTTTAGAAACGACAACTTTGGTTTCTTGCCAAACCACAGTTCATAAGGCGTCGTCTCAACGGATTTTGATGGTGTGTCACAGCCCCAGTTCAGCCCTTGCTTGTCTTTGCATCATCATCTTGCATCATGATTAAATTCCATTAAAATTTGAAATGGGGATTGCCTAAACCCTAGCATTAAAGGTTTTAACTAGGTTCAAACTTAAAACTTTTCAATGAACCCAAAATGCCTTCATAAATGTCCACCATCTTTGATCCTGGCTAAACCCTCTGCCAAAAATGGTTTCATATTTTTGGAGGCTATTCTGGATTTTTGAATTAAATCATAAGTATTTGAATTTGGACATTTAAATTCTATAAAATATTTTAAATGTCCAAATAATCTTGAAAGCATTTGAGGGCTATTGGAAATAGTTTCAAAAGTGCCCACAATTATTTTCAGGATTTTACAAAATGAATTAGTATTTTTACTAATTCAAAACAGAAAAGAAAAAAATAGAAAACAGAAACTAAATTAAGAGAGAGAGAGAGAGTAACCTCACCTATAGCCCACCTGGCCGGCCCAGCTGGCAGCCCAGCCAACTGGCCCAGCCCACCAGGGGCACGCTTGTCTTCTTCCCCTTGCCAGCGCACGAAGCAGCTCGGTGGCGAGCGCCGACGACGTGCCTGGCCACCTCCTGCGTGCTGCTGCCTCCCCGACGTCGCCCTGGAGACGCCACGCGCCCCCCAGGCCCTCTCAGCCTCTCCCCGTGCTCCTCTTCCTCCTCTGGCTCTCCTCCCGCACGCACCCGAGAGCCATCATCGTCGCCGCTCGCTGCTGTCATGGCCACGGCCACTGCCTCGCCTCACTGATGTGCTCAGACGCTCCGCCTCGACCCCCTCTTCCTCTCCACCGCGCCACGCCCCGCCGGAAGCCCTGCAGCGCCGTCCCCGACATCGTCTTCAACCTCTGGCCGCCGGCGAACTCTTCGGGAATTCGCGAGCTTCAGCTCGTCCCCGGCCTCGCTGTTGCCTCTACTGGAATCGCCGTGAGCCCCTGCCTCTTTCCCCTCTCTCCCCGTGCTCGCCCACGCCTTCTGGCCACCGTGGCCATCGGAGCCGATTGCTCCTCGCCGCCGGCCATGTCGCCGCCGCGGCTACAGCCGTGCAAGCACGCGCCCGAGCTTACCGCTGAGATCACCGCACCCCCACGAGTCCAACACGCCTAACCGCGGCTCCTGCCGTTCCCTGCAACGCCGATCCGCTCAACTCTCGAACTCCGGCCGCCGCGCAAGTCGCCGCCGCCGTCGTTTTAGTCCACTAGAGCTGCTGCTGTGAGCACCACTGGACCCGGACGAGTCCCCTCGTCACGTAGAGCCTCTCGGCCGCTAATTTGGTCACCAGAGGGCAAAATCCGAGCCCCTCCGCCGTCTCGGCCTCGCCGGCGACTCAACGCCGGCAAGGTTGACCCCTGTTTGACCTCCCCGGCGTCCTGACGTGTGGGCCCGGGCCCCTGTTTAATTAGTGCTAGGTAATTAGTGTTAATTAACTTAGTTAACCAGATGAGCCACTGACATGTGGGCCCAGCCCTAGATTAGTTAAGTTAATCACCTACTTAGCACTAACAGGCGCTGTTAGTTAGATGTGACACTGACACGTGGGTCCCACAGGTCAGGTTTGACCTGGACCGAGCCTGTTGACCTGCTGATGTCGGCATGACCTAATGCTGACGCGGTATTACTTTTCGGGATTTAATTTAATTCAGGAAATTCCAGGAAATGTTTAAAACTTTAAAAATTCATAGAAAATCAACAGTAGCTCAAAATGAAATAATTTATATATGAAAAATTATAGAAAAATTCAAGGAATCTGTTTATGGCATTTTCATGCATGTTAGAACAACTTATGACTGTTTTTTAGGCCAAATCATATCAATGGAATTTAAACTCTCACATATGGAGTTTGAATTTGAACCTAGGGTTCAAACCAACTCCATTTAACATGTTGCTAGTTGCATTAGCTCAAACCACAACATATTGACATGTCATGATCATGCATCATATTGTGCATTGCATTGATTGTGTTTCTTTCTCTGTTGCCGGTATTTGTTTCCTCTCGATAGACGTGGTTTCGACGATGAGATCGATGACACCGATGAAGAACTATATTATCTTCAGGAGTGCCAGGCAAGCAAAACCCCCTTGTTCATTCCGATACAATCCCACTCTCTCACTCCTGCTCTCTTTTACTGCATTAGGACAACAACGTTTCAACTGTTACATGTTGCGGTAGCTGAACCCCTTTCCTCTGCATGACCTGTCATTGCCACAGTAAATAGATGAAACCCACTAGCATGAGTAGGAATTGTTTGAGCCCTGATGTGCCTACTCATTCATGCTTGTTTGTCATGCCTGCTATTTCTTAGAGTTGTGTCAGGTCTGATTCATCGAGGATGAATTGGAATGTGTTGAACATGTCCTACTGTGTGTGAGCTAAGTGTGTGAACATGATTTGGTAAAGGTAGCGGTGAGAGGCCATGTAGGAGTACATGGTGGGTTGTCTCATTGCAGCCGTCCTCAGGAACTGAGTTCTGTGTTTGTGATCCATGAACAGTTACTACCACACATTGGAATGCTTAAGTGCCCCTCTCGACTTATTAATCAACCTGATCTCTGTCCAGGAGTTGCAACTAGTTTCTGGTGTTTGTAGGTCGTGCTAGTAGTCTACCAAGTGGTACCCGGTACAGGTGGGATTGGGACAGACTAGGCACTGTGGCACGGTGTACCAAGCATAGATCCATCCATCGAGGTGGGCTTGGGAACCCTGCACACATCGTTTGGGGCCGTGAGCGACACCCCGGCCGGATCTCCTTGCGGATGGAACCCGAATAGGCGATAAACCTGGACTAGAGACTTGTGTGGTTAGTCAGGTCGTGGCCGACTCCCTCGCCAGGCTTCCGCTTGAAGGTTGCCGAGATACACGACGTGTACATGGTGGTAAGTGGCGAGAGCGTGTGTGAAGAAGTACACCCCTGCAGGGTTATCATTATCTATTCGAATAGCTGGATTTCTCGGATATGGAAACTTGGACCCCTTGCATAGTTCATAGACAACTGAAAGTGGATACTCTAAAACTCGCAAGATAAGCGTGAGTGTTATGGATGGCGTTCTTGTAGGGAGACGGGAACGGATCCATAGTGGTGTATTGATATGGTGAATATGTGGACTCGTGTGCGCCATCTCAAAGAGTTACTAGCAGTCGTAGTTCAGGATAGCCACCGAGTCAAAGCTGGCTTGCTGCAGTTAAACTCCACCACCCCCTTTATTGATACCGATGCATATGTAGCTAGTTCTGATGTAAGTCTTGCTGGGTACATTTGTACTCACGTTTGCCTATTTTATGTTTTTGCAGAGAGACGTCAGTCTCGCTAGTAGTTCCGTGTGGACTTCGACGTTTAGCTTGATACCTCAGCTATGATCTTGTGCCCTCGGCAGGATCTGCTAGATAGTCAGGCTTCTCAGCCTTCTTCATTTGTAGTTGTCTGTACTCAGACAAGTTAAGCTTCCGCATGTGCTTGTTGCTTGTATGCTCTGTATGTTGGGTCATGAGACCCATGTTTGTAATATCTCGCTCCTCGGAGCCTAAGGAATAAATACTTGAGTCGTAGAGTTATGTTGTGATGCCATGTTGTATTTACACATGTCGAGCATATTGTGTGTATGATTGAAATGCTTGGTATGTGTGGGATCCGACAACCTAGTTGTTTATCCTTGGTAGCCTCTCTTATGGGGAAATGTAGTCTTGTGCTTCCATGAGCCATAGTAGTCCGCTACAGCCCGGTTCACCGGAGTCCTGCTAGCCCAGCACTACTGCTCAGGACACTTGACTGGCCGGCATGTGTTTCACTTCGTTCCTTTGTCTGTCCCTTCGGGGAAATGTCACGCGGTGACATCCGGAGTCCTGCCTAGCCTGCTACAGCCCGGGTTACCGGAGTCCTGTTAGCCCAGTGCTACAGCCCGGATTCACACGCTGCTGACCGACATGCTCGAAGTTGATTCATGTATGCCTGTCCCCATGGGTTAGTGCCGCTTTGGGTTCACGACTAGCCATGTCGGCCCGGGTTCTCTGTCATATGGATGCTAGCGACACTATCATATACGTGAGCCAAAAGACGCAAACGGTTCTGGGCCCTGGTAAGGCGACACCCGTGGGCATAACGTGCGTGAGGCCGCAAAGTGATATGAGGTGTTACCAGCTAGATCGATGTGACTTGGAACCGGGGTCCTGACAGCTTTGGTATCAGAGCCTGACTGCCTGTAGGATTACCAAGCCAAACTGGTCGAAGTCGAGTCTAGAAATGCTTTAGTTATGTAAGGGAATTGATTGTGGAAGGGAACGTAAGGCTCTTTTTACTCCTTATACCTCATGCCCTCTGATCTGAGTCATCCTCTTCTCTTCTACGGGGATTAAGAACTAGGCCTTCTCATCTATCTATCAGGATGACGAGTTACTATGATAGAGACTTATAGGATTGATGGATTAAGCCTTAGTTCAGTTCCTACTACTTCCATATGTTCATAGCTGGCCTCAGAACCTTGATATTGTGATGTTGAGAGGTTATGCCACCATTTTTGCAGGATGTCTCAAAACTTTTTGAGCATTTACAGTCGTTATGATGTCCGAGTCGTCCCAGGTTTCCAAACAATCTTATGCATTTGCAAAATCCTTTCCCTCTGGTTTTCGATGTTCCTCTAGGCCAGGTTAATCACACTAATTGTGAGTTGAGGTATTCTATTGCCTCGACATATATGTTGGAATTATTATTATGACCCTAGATGTCTTAGTGTGCCACCTAGTAGTCGAACCATGTTTTACGTTTCCGGTGTGATGATTCTGGCCATTATTCTTAAAAGCATCCCGTGATGCCATTTAGTTAGTAGGCATTCTATTCCTGGGTTTTGAACCGAGACTCACCCTACTTGCTTCATGTTGATAGTGTTTGCTAGTTCCTTAGGACATTAGTAAACCTTGTGATAGACCTTGAGGTTCGTGGTACATCATTCTTCCAGTACCATGAACCAATATGGCAGAAGTTCTTGAACCAAAATATCACAATCAGAGTACTCTTGAGGAGTTCTCCATTCATAATTGTGATTATGTCAGTTCTACCTTTATGCATGGGTTATCCGAAAGAAACCTGTTGAACTTGATTCGACATACTAATCTATGCATCCACAACTCAGAAAGTTATATGTTCCTTTGAGTTGTCCCTCTTTAGTTGTGCATTCGTGTTATCGATGCTTATTTTTCTCGTGGTCCGTCGAGCCGTTCTATTTCAGAATGACTAGGAGAAACAAACTCCAGTACCTCATCCATATCTAGGTTTGGATCAAAGCAGTTGTATTCCGCAGATCAAAATGCCAATCCAGCTTTTGATTATGTTCTACCCTGAAGTATTGCCCTCTTTATGTCAGGAATATCATAGGAATTGCACAACCTCCTATGAACTCTTAATACAGTGATACTTCTCGCCATCATCGTTCATTCCTCGGCCCCGTGCTGTTGCAACCGGAATGCCGACAAGTGAATCGTGATGTGTGAAATCAATACTCCGAGCAACTCGTTGCTTGGTAGTAAATGGACAATTTCTCATTCTTAGCGTGTTGGTTATTGAACTACCATTCTAAGATTGATCATGCTACCTAGTCCATATTTCCGGGTGCACCCATCGACCAAGGAGTTAGGATTGTGACAATCCCTTGCTCTTATGATCGTGTCATCTTGCCTTGAGAAGCAGGATTGTTCCCGAGCTTAATAACATATCGGTGGTTCATGATGTTCCGAATATCTTCTCGAAAGTATTAATAGGTTGTCACCTGACCGCTATGTTGAGTTCGTGATCAAGTTGGTTTTTCCATAAACCACCCTTTCTCCAAGGATCTGTGCGGGTTACCCCTGAACTAGTTGAATAAGCTAAACAATAACTTGGAGAGTTGGAAGATAAAAGCTTGCCTAACTCAGTTTATTCCAAAGGGATATCTTGCGTGTGTGTGCGTGTGTGTTGAAGAAAGATGATATCTTCATCAATTGATCCTCATGATCAATTGTCGGTGCTATTGTCTTACCCAAACTTTGATTTGAGTGTGGGCTATAGTCAAATCAAATCAGAACCAACGATATTCGTAATGTTGTTTTACTCATGGTTGATTCCTTGAGCATACATCATTATATTCTTTGGGTCTGACCAATGCTATCACCGTGTCCACTTAATTATGGAATTCCATTTATATGGAAACCTGGATGAATTGTTGTTGAGCCCATCGACAACATCCATGTCCTCTCCATGATTTTGTCGAACATTAAGTGAGTGTTGGAAACTTTTGAAAGCATCTCTTCATCTAGCTCATGAAGTATATGTTTGGATGAAAGAAGTGACTTTCTCTGATTCACGTGCATTTGGTGCAAGTTGCCGCCGTGAGTTTGAGAAAGATTGTTTTTGCTTCCTTTGGAATCATTCCAAGTCAGTTATGCATGTGCGAAGTATACATTGGTTTGTGAGACTAGCTACCTTCATTCTATATGTATCCCTAGCACACAAAGCCACTGATTGATTTGTTCAAGGAAAAGAAGTTCCTTCTTAAGAATCATAACTTATGTTAGGACTTCACTATCCCCGTTGATGGTTCCCCACCTGAACTCGGTAGTGCTTTATCATAAGACTACTATGTGGTCATGCTTGTCTTGGACAACATGTTCACATGTGTGTAGCAGAACCAGCTCATGTTTTGGAGCTTGCTATCATAGTTCATCTCCCGAGAGTCCCGCAACGTTATCTCGTCGACTTGTGTTGCAACCATTCTTTTATAGACATCATGTCTGAAAAATCCTGTTACCAGCCAGATCTGAATCTCAGGCAGATATGATGGCTGGAACATTTCCAAGATCTATGATGTAGGTCCCAATGAGGTTGATGTTTTGGCCGACACACCTAGCCAGAAGATCTATTATTGTAGCATCTTGACTGGTCAATTTCACCATCTTCTCCGTGAGGATCTTGTGCGACTTATTTTAAAAGTTGTTCCTTAGGGATTCTTGTGCTATTGGTATTCCTCGATTATGCTATACCATTCAAATGGTGGAATTTCTCTCGACTGTTGAGTTATCTCCCAGTTACCAGAATCATTCCCAGCATTTGCATTTTGTTCCCAGCCTGTACCACCATTGTGCCATTCTACCATGGACTATCCTTCTCGGTAACCTCTAAAATAAGCCTGTACCACCATTGTGCCTGCATCTTTTGGCTTCAATATTATGAATATGTGTGTCACTACTATCGAGATTTAATAAGAATAGACCACTCTTCAAGGGTGCATGACCATAAAAGATATTACTCATATAAATAGAACAACCATTATTCTCTGATTTAAATGAATAACCGTCTCGCATCAAACAAGATCCAGATATAATGTTCATGCTCAACGTTGGCACCAAATAACAATTATTTAGGTCTAATACTAATCCCGAAGGTAGATGTAGAGGTAGCGTGCCGACCGCGATCACATCGACTTTGGAACCATTTCCCACGTGCATCGTCACCTCGTCCTTAGCCAATCTTCGCTTAATCTGTAGTCCCTGTTTCGAGTTACAAATATTAGCAACAGAACCAGTATCAAATACTCAGGTGCTACTGCGAGCATTAGTAAGGTACACATCAATAACATGTATATCATATATACCTTTGTTCACCTTGCCATCCTTCTTATCCGTCAAATACTTGGGGCTGTTCCGCTTCCAGTGACCAGTCTGCTTGCAGTATAAGCACTCAGTTTCAGGCTTAGGTCCAAATTTGGGTTTCTTCTCCTGAGCAGCAACTTGCTTGTTGTTCTTTTTGGAATTCCCCTTCTTCTACCCTTTGCCCTTTTTCTTGAAACTAGTGGTCTTGTTGACCATCAACACTTGATGCTCCTTCTTGATTTCTACCTCCGCAGCTTTCAGCATTGCGAAGAGCTCGGGAATTGTCTTAACCATCCCTTGCATATTATAGTTCATCACGAAGCTTTTATAGCTAGGTGGAAGTGATTGGAGAATTCTGTCAATGACGCAATCATCTGGAAGATTAACTCCCAATTGAATCAAGTGATTATTATACCCAGACATTTTGAGTATATGCTCACTGACAGAACTGTTCTCCTCCATCTTGCAGCTATAGAACTTATTGGAACTTCATATCTCTCAATCCGGGCATTTGCTTGAAATATTAGCTTCAACTCCTGGAACATCTCATATGTTCCATGACGTTCAAAACGTCGTTGAAGTCCCGATTCTAAGCCGTAAAGCATGGCACACTGAATTATCGAGTAGTCATCAGCTTTGCTCTGCCAGACGTTCATAACATCTGGTGTTGCTCCAGCAGCAGGCCTGGCACCCAGCGGTGCTTTCAGGACGTAATTCTTCTGTGCAGCAATGAGGATAATCCTCAAGTTACGGACCCAGTCCGTGTAATTGCTACCATCATATTTCAACTTTGTTTTCTCAAGGAACGCATTAAAATTCAACGGAACAACAGCACGGGCCATCTATCTACAGTCAAACATAAACAAGCAAGATACTATCAGGTACTAAGTCCATGATAAATTTAAGTTCAATTAATCATATTACTAAAGAACTCCCACTTATATAGACATCCCTCTAATCCTCTAAGTGACCACGTGATCCAAATCAACTAAACCATGTCCGATCATCACGTGAGATGGAGTAGTTTCATTAGTGAACATCACTATGTTGATCATATCTACTATATGATTCACGCTCGACCTTTCGGTCTCTGTGTTCCGAGGCCATATCTGTATATGCTTGGCTCGTCAAGTATAACCTGAGTATTCCGCGTGTGCAACTGTTTTGCACCCGTTGTATTTGAACGTAGAGCCTATCACACCCGATCATCACGTGGTGTCTCAGCACGAAGAACTTTCGCAACGGTGCATACTCAGGGAGAACACTTCTTGATAATTAGTGAGAGGTCATCTTAAAATGCTACCGTCAATCAAAGCAAGATAAGATGCATAAAAGATAAACATCACATGCAATCAATATAAGTGATATGATATGTCCATCATCATCTTGTGCTTGTGATCTCCATCTTTGAAGCACCGTCATGATCACCATCGTCACCGGCGCGACACCTTGATCACCATCGTAGCATCGTTGTCGTCTCACCAATCTTATGCTTCCACGACTATCGCTACCGCTTAGTGATAAAGTAAAGCATTACAGCGCAATTGCATTGCATACAATAAAGCGACAACCATATGGCTCCTGCCAGTTGCCGATAACTCGGTTACAAAACATGATCATCTCATACAATAAAATTTAGCATCATGTCTTGACCATATCACATCACAACATGCCCTGCAAAAACAAGTTAGACGTCCTCTAGTTTGTTGTTGCAAGTTTTACGTGGCTGCTACGGGATTAAGCAAGAACCAATCTTACCTACGCATCAAAACCACAATGATAGTTTGTCAAGTTGGTGCTATTTTAACCTTCGCAAGGACCGGACGTAGCCACACTTGGTTCAACTAAAGTTGGAGCAACTGACACCTGCCAACCACCTGTGTGCAAAGCACGTCGGTAGAACCAGTCTCGCGTAAGCGTATGCGTAATGTTGGTCCGGGCCGCTTCATCCAACAATACCGCCAAACCAAAGTATGACATGCTGGTAAGCAGTATGACTTATATCGCCCACAACTCACTTGTGTTCTACTCGTGCATATAACATCAACACATAAAACCTAGGCTCGGATGTCACTATTGGGGAACGTAGTAATTTCAAAAAAATTCCTACGCACACGCAAGATCATGGTGATGCATAGCAACGAGAGGGGAGAGTGTTGTCTACGTACCCTCGTAGACCGACAGCGGAAGCGTTATGACAACGCGGTTGATGTAGTCGTACGTCTTCACGGCCCGACCGATCAAGCACCGAAACTACGGCACCTCCGAGTTCTAGCACACGTTCAGCTCGATGACGATCCCCGGACTCCGATCCAGCAAAGTGTCGGGGAAGAGTTCCGTCAGCACGACAGCGTGGTGACGATCTTGATGTTCTACTGTCGCAGGGCTTCGCCTAAGCACCACTACAATATTATCGATGACTATGGTGGAGGGGGGCACCGCACACGGCTAAGAGAACGATCTTGAAGATCAACTTGTGTGTCTAGAGGTGCCCCCCTGCCCCTGTATATAAAGGAGCAAGAGGGGGTGCGTCCGGCCCTAGGAGGAGGCGCGCCGGAGGAGTCCTACTCCTACCGGAAGCGGGACTCCCCCCTCTTTCCCTAGTTGGATTAGGACTTGGGGGGAAGGAGGAGAGGGAAGAAAGGAAAGGGGGGCACCGCGCCCCCTCCTTGTCCAATTCGAACTTGGGGGGGGAGGGGCGCGCGGCATCCCCTAGGCCTCCTCTCCTCTTCCTCCACTAGGCCCATTAAGGCCCATTAGGTTACCGGGGGGTTCCGGTAACCTCCCCGTACTCCGGTAAAATGCCGAGTTCACCCGGAATACTTCCGATGTCCAAACATAGGCTTCCAATATATCAATCTTTATGTCTCGACCATTTCGAGACTCCTCGTCATGTCCGTGATCACATCCGGGACTCCGAACAAACTTCGGTACATCAAAATATGTAAACTCATAATGAAAAAGTCATCGTAACGTTAAGCGTGCGGACCCTACGGGTTCGAGAACAATGTAGACATGACCGAGACACGTCTCCGGTCAATAACCAATAGCGGAACCTGGATGCTCATATTGGCTGCTACATATTCTATGAAGATCTTTATCGGTCAGACCGCATAACAACATACGTTGTTCCCTTTGTCATCGGTATGTTACTTGCCGAGATTCGATCGTCGGTATCTCAATACCTAGTTCAATCTCGTTACCGGCAAGTCTCTTTACTTGTTTCGTAATACATCATCTCGCAACTAACTTATTAGTTGCAATGCTTGCAAGGCTTATGTGATGTGCATTACCGAGAGGGCCCAGAGATACCTCTCCGACAATCGGAGTGACAAATCCTAATCTCAAAATACGCCAACCCAACATGTATCTTTGGAGACACCTGTAGAGCTCCTTTATAATCACCCAGTTACGTTGTGACGTTTGGTAGCACACAAAGTGTTCCTCCGGCAAACGGGAGTTGCATAATCTCATAGTCATAGGAACATGTATAAGTCATGAAGAAAGCAATAGAAACATACTAAATGATCGGGTGCTAAGCTAATGGAATGGGTCATGTCAATCACATCATTCTCCTAATGATGTGATCCCGTTAATCAAATGACAACACATGTCTATGGTTAGGAAACATAACCATCTTCGATTAACGAGCTAGTCAAGTAGAGGCACACTAGTGACGTTTAGTTTGTCTATGTATTCACACAAGTATTATGTTTCCGGATAATACAATTCTAGCATGAATAATAAACATTTATCATGATATAAGGAAATAAATAATAACTTTATTATTGCCTCTAGGGCATATTTCCTTCAGGGGGCGCCCAAACCCATCTAGGGTTTTCCCTGTGGCCGCCGCCCCTCCCCTAGGGAACCCTAGGGCGCCTCCTCCACCCCCCTTCCCCTATATATAGTGAGGGAGTGAGAGGGCAGCCGCACCCCTTCCCTGGCGCAGGCCCTCCCCCTCTCCTACACCTCATCCTCCTCCGTAGCGCTTGGCGAAGCCTTGCCGAAGAACCACGAGCTCCATCACCACCAAGCCGTCGTGCTGTCGGAGTTCCCCCTCAACTTCTTCTCTCCCCTTGCTGGATCAAGGAGGAGACGTCTCCGGGCTGTACGTGTGTTGAACGCGGAGGCGCTGTTGTTCGACGCTTAGATCAGAATCTACCGCGATCTGAATCGCTGCATGTACGACTCCACCAACCGCGTTCTTATAACGCTTCCGCTTAGCGATCTTCAAGGGTATGAAGGTGCACTCCTTCTCTCTCGTTGCTTGTATCTCCTAGATTGATCTTGGTGACACGTAGGAAATTTTTGTATTATTGTTACGTTCCCCAACAGTGAATCCATATGTGGTTGTTACTTCACAAGGAGGAGCACGTGCCCATGGCCTTTCAGCGCAACTGATGGGAGATTGTCTCTCCGAATTTCTTCAACCGATTTGATTGGCAACATGCTATACATTTTGTGATGCATAAAGAGACGTGAAGTTTTTGCACCTGAGCTCAAATGAGCTCTGATGAACAGTAAAATCAAAAAATAATTACAAAATGTTCAAAAAATCTTATTTTTAATGTAAAACTTTCACAAATGTTCTAAAGTTTGCAAGTTTCATCATGAAATCACATTTCTTGAAGTCATGGCAAAAAAAGTCGATACTTTGAAAGTGCTACTTTCGAAAGCATTTTGGAGCACTAATTTATTTATTTTTTGCCATGACTTTCACAAATGTGATTTCATGATGAAATTTTGTAAGCTCTTAGAACATTTGTCAACGTTTTCCACAAACAAAAAAAAAGATTTTTTTGAACATTTTGAAAATATTTTTCCAAGTCACTGTTCATCCCAAGCTCATTTGAGCTCGGATGTAGAAAGAGACTTTCGTGCATAATACTCATTTTTCTACGTCCTTTTTCATTTGCCCATGGGCAGCCACTAGAGGCATTTTATTTGTTGAACTTTATTGAACCCGAACGATGAACTTTAAAATAATTAGTAAAGTCAATAAGCTTCACCTGATGCAGAGGTCGATGGTGTTCCCTTCTTTTCTAAAAATAAAATAAATACGTACTCTCGTATTGCCTGCTAACTCACCCTGTGGGCAAAGGTTTACACATACGAGTAAATTTTTATAAAGATATAAGTTTATTTGTGGCCTACAAAAAAGACAAATATGTGAATATAATTGATTTTGTCTACATACATATACATAACCGTTATGGGCTTAGTTTATAGTTATAATTCAAAGGGATAACTAATTTTATGCCCCTATTTGTGCCCCACTCGGCAGTTTTACCCTAATTTTCAAAAACCCTCGGTTATATCCAAGCCACTTTGCTCCTTTTATGCTTTTGCCCTTTGACCTTCATTTTGAAAACTTCGTAGAAAATTCATACTAACTCGAAAAAATGCAAATAAAACATCAAAATGTTCAGAAAAAGCATCACCTAGATGGGCATGTCATTTGCATTCATAACTAAAGTGTTGGGAAGTCCCTACCTCAGTTTGAGCTCATATGATCTCATCATGAACAGTAAAAATATGAAACAATTGGAAAATAAAAAAAATTTGGTGGCAAACATTGTTCTGAGTGCTTGCCAAGTTTCATCAAGGGATGACATTCATGGAAGTCGTGACAAAAACACAAATTCAGCACTCCAAAATGCTTTTCTTTTTTAGCAACAATTTTTTTTGCCACGACTTCCATGAATGCCATCCCTTGATGAAACTTGGCAAGCAATCAAAACATTTGTCAATGTTTGCCATAAAAGAAATTAGAATATTTTTTTCAATTGTTTCATATTTTACTGTTCATGTTGAGATCATATGAGCTCAAACTGAGATGGGGACTTTCCAACACTTCTGTTATGAATGCAAATGACATGCACATATAGATGATGTTTTTGTGAATATTTTGATATTTTATTTGCATTTTAACGAGTTAGTACGAGTTTGCTACGAAGTTTTCAAAGTGATGGTCAAACGAAAGCATAGAAAGAGGTAAGTGGTTTGGGCAGAACCGGGATTTTTGGAAAATAGGGGTAAAACTGTCGTGTAGGACCAACTAGGATAATTGATTTTATGCCTTTAGTTGGGTCACACTCGGACCGCGGCAGGTTTACCCCTAGTTCCCTAAAACACTCGTTCCGCTCAACCACTTTGCTCGTTTTATACTTTTGCCCTTTGACCGTTTGACTGTCACTTTAAAAACTTCATAACAAATTCACACTAACTCTGAAAAATGCAAATAAGATATCACTATGTTTAGAAAAATATCACCTATATGTGCATCTCCAGCATTGTTTGGGCGAACTAGGGATAAACCTGCCGAGTGGCCCAACTAGGGGCATAAAACCAATTATCCCTACAATTAATTATCCCTAATTCAAAAAGGCTTGCAATTTTGTCTATACCCACTCGGCGCATCTCCAGCATTGTTTCTCAAAACGGACACACTAAGACATCAAATCCGGACAGCAGGGTGGGTCAGCCGGACCTAGAGAAAAAAAGTACATGGGTGGACATGTGGTCCAACCGACAGTGAGCCAAGTGGACTATCCAAACACTCCCATAGATCCACATGTTTATGTAATCACAAAATTTGTCTAAAAAATTGTAATCACGAAATGCTATGTATTGTAAAAGATGCTGTCAACCGGACAAAAAGAATTCCGTGTTCCAGAGGAAAATTTTGTTGGGGAGATTTTCTTTTTCCTTTCTACCATATTCCAGGTATAGTCAGAATTTGGATATGTTCCTTCTTTTTTCCTGTGAACAAAGTGCAACAAGAACACATGAAAAAATCTTGACCAGAGAAAGAACATATATGATACAAGGATCCATGTCTTGTTTGGACTACAGCAAATATTGTAGAACTAAAAATGAAGTGTTCCACAATTGTTAATTTCCATGAGATGGTAGTGTGTATCGTGGTGTGAACATCACCATTTCAACATTTTCCTTGGTCAGAATGACGCACTCATCAGCATTGTTCATTTCAATGGAAGGGGTCAAGCTCTTTCATTTACAAGCAGGCAATCAAAATTATCCTTTACTTTTGGGAACATACCAGTCTCTCTTTGTTTGATCGTACGAGAGAGTTGAGCAGCTGCCGTTGCGGTAATCCCATGACAGCACCTTCTTCATCAAGCCGCGCAGCCTCTCAGCACCTGGACCAGGCTCTAAAACAGAGTCTTCCTGTCTAGACAAACAAGGGTCAGCCCCTCCTTCAAAGCTCCCATTACACCATGCCCCAGGAGTGAACCGGCCTTCAGAGCGGTGCAGAAGCTCACGGTCGATCCTGTCCAAGACCTTGTCTTCCTTTGGAAACTTCCGTGCAAAGGGCGCGCCACTCTTGACCATGTTGTTGAAGTCCTTCATGGAGAGGGTCAGCGGATGCTGTTTTGCAGGGTAGTCCCAGGCAATGTAGTGCAGGTCATGACCAACTGCAGTGCCCTGAAACTCATCAGAGTTGCAGATCACAGTATGGAAATAACCTTCTGGAGAGGAGATGAAGTTGACATAGTACATCAGGAGGGTGCGTGGGAGATTATCCCAACCCCATATGCAGTACTCCAGGAAGGATTTCGTGAGCATTATCCAAGCAGAACCTGATGATCCCAACAGGGAGGGCTGTCATGTTAAGATACACTAGAAAGTGTCATTTCAACAAGAAAACATGCCTTAACACTCAACAGACACCAAGACCACCAGTTATAAAGTTGCTCACATTCTCATCCTTATACACAAAAACTTTTGATTTTCCATACTACTATTAATTCAGTTTGTATCCCTGTTTACTAGAATAAAATTTGGAGTCACTTTCTTGATGCCAACAAATGATTCCATACACTGTTTCGCAGGATAAGGGTTTCCAGTTTAGTAACAAGAAATGCAAATAAAAATCATATGCATAGATAATACAAACTTTTGATCATTTAAGAATAGCACGCTGTCTTAACTAAATTAGCGCCCTGATTCAAATACTTTTGCTCACAATACCTCCAGACTGATATGCCAATCCAACAAATAGCCACTGTTATTCTTTATGCAAAATGTACAACTTGAACTAAGAAGCTATAGCAAGTGTAAAAATTAAGAGCACAATTGAATAAATTTAAGCAAGTGGTTCTCGAAGGCCACATGTCATGTATGCCGACTGCCACACAAATGTACTGGCTTATGGGTTGAAATGTAGAATTGCCAATACTGAAATCAGAAAGCAGTCCTACCAGTATATAATTTGAAAGATGTTGGCAATTCTCGCCGCTCAGGTGTCGTAGAAAGGTCAAACTTTTTTGACAGATAAAGCCCTGGGTCCAGAACTATGGGTTTTGCTCTTTGGATCCTGTGATGAAAGCACACAGACATCAGAAAAGGCAAAGTAGTTTGCGAAGGATAAACAGAGCTAGATAATGTAAATCAAAATAAAGTGTTTACACCATTAAGAAAACGTACCTTTTCCATCCAGATATTTGCATGTGCTCTATAAAATTAAGATTTCTTGGCAAAGACGAGAACACATGAAGTATATCTGTACAAAAATAACAGCAGTTAACTACTTATGGAGTATGCAATAAATTAAGTATATCAGCACAGAGATAGTATCAGTTCACACTACAAGTACACTGCCTTCAGTAGTTATGTTGTTGATTTAGTGAAATTTTAAACGAACACTGCACACTGGCACTTCACCACCTGTAACCTATCCATGGCCTCTATCCTCTAGATATCGACGTAAGTGATGCTTCCTGACGCTTACAATCTTCACTCACTGAGGAGGCTATCCTCTACATAAGTGATGATAATGCAGAAGATATCTGATTAAGCTAGTCCAGACTGCAGGCGTAGGGCAACATATGTGGCCCCGAAGCGCACATACTATGAATGATTTTAATCTTATGACATGATATTGTTGCCAGAGCACTGCTACGCAGACGATAGCATGCAGACGATTTTTGGACGACAAGCCAATCAAACCGTCCATGTATAGCAACAAAAGGCAGCACACCCCTTGATGGACCATCGTCTGATGGTCGTGCATACTGTTCGTCGTGTGCACAGCAATTCCGATGTTACCAACTACAGTGCTCTATATCAGACAACAGGAGTACAGTTTCAGCAGGTAAATCAAGGAATGAACATAGTATCACATTGGCTGGTTT
This sequence comes from Triticum dicoccoides, assembly GCF_002162155.2. NCBI lineage: Eukaryota > Viridiplantae > Streptophyta > Magnoliopsida > Poales > Poaceae > Triticum > Triticum dicoccoides. The sequence goes on from NC_041392.1 coordinate 440,765,495, forward strand.
GTGTTTGCCAATCATGAGAATGCAGCTCCAGCTTTCATTTAGTTGTTCAATGCAACAAAAGACTGGTCCCTGGACAGGAGTGGTATGCACTGCAGGAAAATAGAAATGGAAATGTTGAACAAGAGCACTAACCATCTTGCGTCATGAGGGGATAATCCGAGGCGCTGAGGTTGATGAACCAGTCCCACTCCAAGCCTTCTTTGAGGAGGATCGCCACGGCGTGGAGCGTGCAGGCGACCATCGTCGGCCCCTTGTACGTGACCAGGTTGCCCTTGGCGATCACCCGCACATTCCCGACCTGGCTGAACATCGGGTCCCCCTTGACGTACATGGCCAGGTCAATCCTCTCCCGGGGCGGCGCCTCCAGATCCAAGTGCAGGATGTACTGGTTGCGCGGGTGGTATATCGCCTGCAGCACCCTCCGCATCCGCAGGCCGTCGCCCTTGGTGCCCTCCAGGAGATACGCCAGCCTGGGCGGCTCGGCGTCGGAGTCGTCCGAGTTCACGGCGGCGTTGTCGGGGTTGTCGTTGTCATCCAGCAGCGGGTCCTTGGCCTCGGGTTCCACTGACTGGCCGCTGTCTCGCTGCGACGGTGAGCCTCCATCGTCCCAGTCGGTGAACGAGACGACGTCGACGAGGAAGGCGTCGTCGCCGGCCAAATAGGGCGGTGAGAAGAGGCCGCAGGCGGCGGCCAGGAAGAGGGTGACCGACACGAGGAGGCTCGCGAGGAAGGGGAGCAGCCACCGGCGGTCGTTGAAGGGCCGCCCGGGGCCGGAGTTGAGGCCACAGCTCTTCCTCATTTGCTCGTAAGCATTCCACTAGTACACCGCAGTGGCGGAGCTAGAAAAAATGTCAACGGGGGCGCGCACGACTCCAAATCCAAAGCCTGTGCTTCCCAAATCGCTCTAACTTGCCAACCTACATTCGCAGATCACGTCAAGAACAGTGAGCAAACTCGAATTTGTAGCCACCATTCACACTTCATCAAATCCCCAATTCCTAAATCGGCAAACCCCAAATGAAGGGGAGAAATTCGAAGGAGCGTTACCTGTGCTCCCGTGACCCCGCCAGGTGCCGCGCCACCGCCCTACGCTGCCTCCTGCGAGAAACCGGCCTGAGGGATCCAGATTGGTTGCTTCGTCCGGCTCCACGCTTTGGTCGGAGCAGCAGGCCTGGAGTGGTTGAGCTCGGCAGCGTACAGCACTAGCAACACCGGATTTTCCTCTTCTTCTTTTTTTTGATTTTTTTTAGTAGGGCAGCACAAGATTTACATTTTACCTTGGCTCGACTTAAAAAAAATCAGATCTATCATAAATAACCACAAGAAGATAAAGCACCTCAAACATAATAAAAATTAAATCGAGGTCCGTGGCCACCGAAGGACTATTGTCGCCGCCAGAACGATGTGCCGTTGTTGCCGCTCCCACATCAAAGACGGCCTCACCTTGTCGATTAGAGTTGGCCAAACGGGCCGGCCCAGCCCGGCCAATTGTAATCGTGTCTGGCACGGCCCGGGCCACTAGGGCATAATTATTATATGGGTCGTCTTGTGTCGGCCTCTATATATAGGGATTGACTATTTGTCACCTTGAGTGAGAAATATCTATTTTTCATCCTCCTTTTTTTAACATCAATGCTTCGTAATTTTACGTTTTGTAAATTTTGTTTTATTTCAGACATAAAGATATACCATAAGAAAATATATACTTGCCGTAAAAATATTTTATGTTACGTAAAATTACAAACATAAAAACATAATGTAAAATACACATAAAATGCAATTTTCCTAGCGTTGCGACCTACATTTTTGTTTTCTTATGCTAATATTTTTATAGTGAATCAATATGAATGTAACTATTTGTCATTTAAATGTAATTTATTTATGAAACGATCGTAAGACTACCTCGGTGAAGAATTAATTATTCTACACCGTGGGTATATATATACGTCCTCTGCCTCAAAATAAATGTCTTAAGCTTAGTAAAACTTTGTACTAAAGTTAGTACAAAGTTGAGACACTTATTTTGGGAAGAAAGGAGTATAAGATAATCGGGCCATGTTGTGACAGCCCGCCCAAGCACGGTCCAGGGCGTGTCTGAAAGGATCAAGAAGAGGTGTCTAGAGATGGGTGAATAGGCTCTTAACAAATAAAAGTTGCATTTTTTATTTTCTCCAAGTTAAGGTAGAGTTTTAGTGTAAGTTCAAACGTTCATCATATATTTCAAGCAAGCATGACAAGAGTATATGAGCAGCGGAAAGTAAAGCATGCAAGTTGCAAGAATGTAAAGGGGTGTGATTGGAGTGTGCAAACGTAATTGGAGACACGGAGATTTTTGGCGTGGTTCCAATAGGTGGTGCTATCGTACATCCATGTTGATGGAGACTTCAACCCATGAAGGGTAACGGTTGCGTGAGTCCACGGAGGGCTCCACCCACGAAGGGTCCACGAAGAAGCAACCTTGTATATCCCACCATGGCCATCGCCCACGAAGGACTTGCCTCACTAGGGTAGATCTTCACGAAGTAGGCGATCTCCTTGCCCGTACAAACTCCTTGGTTCAACTCCATAATCTTGTTGGAGGCTCCCACGTGACACCTAACCAATCTAGGAGACACCACTCTCCAAAAGGTAATAGACGGTGTGTTGATGATGAACTCCTTGCTCTTGTGCTTCAAATGATAGTCTCCCCAACATTCAACTCTCTCTCACTGATTTAGATTTGGTGAAAAGAAGATTTGAGTGGAAAGCAACTTGGATAAGGCTAGAGATCAAAATTCAAATGGTTGGAATGGAATATCTTGACCTCAACACATGAGTAGGTGGTTCTCTCTCAGAAAATATGTGTTCTGATGGCTCTCTCCACGAATGAAAAGTGGGTGGAGGGGTATATATAGCCTCCACACAAAATCTAACCGTTACACACAAATCACCAAACTCGGTGGGACCGAATCAAAAAACTCGGTCGGACCGATTTGTCGGGGAACGTAGCAGAATTTTAAAATTTTATACGCATCACCAAGATCAATCTATGGAGTCATCTAGCAACGAGGGAGAAAGGAATGCATCTACATACCCTTGTAGATCACGAGCGGAAGCGTTCAAGAGAACGGGGTTGATGGAGTCGTACTCGACGTGATCCAAATCACCGAAGATCCTAGCACCGAACGGATGACATATCCGCGTTCAACACACGTACGGAGCGAGGACATCTCCCGCGCCTTGATCCAGCAAGGAGGAGGGAGAGGTTGAGGAAGAGGGCTCCAACAGCAGCACGACAGCGTGATGGTGATGAAGCTGCAGTACTCTGGCAGGGCTTCGCCAAGCTCTTATGGAGGAGGAGAGGTGTTGGGGAGGGGAAGGGCTGCGCCTTGGATGTCGTATGCAGCCCTCCCCTCACCCCTATATTTATAGGGGAAGGGGGAAGGGGGCCGGCCCCCTCTAGATGAGATCTAGAGGGGGGGTGGCGGCCAAGGGGAGGGGGGCTTGCCCCCCAAGCAAGGGGGCGCCCCCCTTAGGGTTTCCCCCAACCCTAGGCGCATGGGCCCTAGGGGGGTGTGGCGCCCCAGCCCACTTGGGCTGGTTTCCTTCTCCATACAGCCCATAAGGCCCTCCGGAAGAGGTGGCCCCTCCCGGTGGACCCCCGAAACCCCTCTGATGGCCCCGATACAATACCGATATGCCCCCGAACCTTTCCGGCGACCGTATGACAACTTCCCATATATAAATCTTTACCTCCAGACCATTCTGGAACTCCTCGTGATGTCCGGGATCTCATCCGGGACTCCGAACAACATTCGGTAATCACATACAAGTCTTCCTAACAACCCTAGCGTCACCGAACCTTAAGTGTGTAGACCCTACGGGTTCGGGAGACATGCAGACATGACCGAGGCGACTCTCCGGTCAATAACCAACAACGGGATCTGGATACCATGTTGGCTGCCACATGCTCCACGATGATCTCATCGGATGAACCACGATGTCGAGGATTCAATCAATCCGTATACAATTCCCTTTGTCAATCGGTACGTTACTTGCCCGAGACTCGATCGTCGGTATCCCAATACCTTGTTCAGTCTCGTTACTGGCAAGTCACTTTACTCATACCGTAATGCATGATCCCGTGATCAACCACTTGATCACATTGAGCTCATTATGACGATGCATTACTGAGTGGGCCCAGAGATACCTCTCCGTCATACGGAGTGACAAATCACAGTCTCGATTCGTGCCAACCCAATAGACACTTTCGGAGATACCTGTAATGTACCTTTATAGTTACCCAGTTACGTTGTGACGTTTGGCACACCCAAGGCACTCCTACGGTATCCGGGAGTTGCACAATCTCATGGTCTAAGGAAATGATACTTGACATTCAGAAAAGCTACATCAAACGAACTACACGATCTTTGAGCTAAGCTTAGGATTGGGTCTTGTCCATCACATCATTCTCCTAATGATGTGATCCCGTTATCAATGACATCCAATGTTCATAGTCAGGAAACCATGACTATCTTTTGATCAACGAGCTAGTCAACTAGAGGCTCACTAGGGACGTGTTGTAGTCTATGTATTCACACATGTATTACGATTTCCGGATAACACAATTATAGCATGAACAATAGACAATTATCATGAACAAAGAAATATAATAATAACCATTTTATTATTGCCTCTAGGGCATATTTCCAACACGATTTAGTTCATAATGTGTCTGTTAGGCATTTCGGTGGGATCGATATGATCAACTCGGTGGGACCGATGTGCTAGGGTTAGGGTAAAACCTCATCTTGGTTTGATCGATTACACAAACTCGGTGAGACCGATTTTGGTAATAATCAAAACAGAGAGTTGGTCAGGCAAACTCGGTGGGACCGATTGCTTATCTCGGTAGGACCAAAATAATTCCAACAGGCAACAGAGAGTTTGCAAGCCCATCTCGGTGAGACCGAGATCCCATCAGTGAGACTGAATTGATTAGGGTTTGTGGGAGTGGCTATGTCAAGTGAACTCAATGGCGCCGGATAGAGTGTTTCGATGGGGCCGAGTTTGACTTTTGATTTGGGACATATGTGAATATGAGAAAGTGGTTGAGGGCTTTGGAGCATATCACTAAGTACTTTGAGAAAGCAAGCGATTAAGAAACACCTCATCCCCTTTTAATAGTATTGGCTTTTCCTAAGGACTCAATGTAATGCGCCAAGACTGGAGCTTCAGACGCCTTCCACGTTTTCCGAGTTTCGTCATGTGAGTTGTTAGTTTGTTGCATTCATCATTGCATCATGTGCATTGCATCATGTCATCATGCCATCATGCCCATTTCACTTGTTATGCCTTGTGTTGAGTGAATCGAGCTCGCAAACATGCCTTCATAATTCTGTTTATGCCATGCTCGGTTTTCTGCTATGTCTGAATCTGTTAACGAAACTTGCTATGTTTACATGGATGCCATCATATCTTCTGATCCTTTTTGGCTCATGGTCAGTAAGGGACTTTTGTTCTATGCCTTGAGTAGATTCATGCCATGCCTTGTTTTGCTATGATGTGGTCCTATATCATGTGTTTTGCTTGCTCTAAACATTGCTTCCTGATGTTAATTCCTGGCATGTTAGTATTTTCACTAAGTCTGTGAAGCTGATATCTTTTGCACTTTTGCCATGCTTGTTTGAACCTGTTCTAGTGTGATTTAGCCATAGCTCAGTGTTAATGTTTTGTCAAGCATCTTGAGTAGATCACTGCCATGTGCTTTGTTGCTATGTTGGGGGTGCAGTTGCATAGTTTCTTGTTGCATTCTAGATGGCATCGTGCTGTTAATCGCAGAATTGTGTCATTCTTGTTTTGCTTGCCATTTGCAAACCGTGCATCCGATTCTGGTGATCCTTATATCGATTTCGACCGAAATCATCTCATCATTCCATCGGCACACTTGGTTTGCCAAGTTGATGCCTTGATCAATCTTTTCCTTCCGGAGCACGCATATGCATTGCATATCACATCCCGCATGTCATGCCATGTTTTGCATCATGTTGCTTGCACATTGCACCGTGTTTGATTGTTGGTCCTTTTCTTGTGTTCTTGCTTTGGGTAGAGCTGGGAGACGAATACGTGATCGAGGAACCCGTTGAGTACGCTTACGAGGATCAAGCTTTCCTCAACTCGGAGAACTTTGCAGGCAAGATGACCATACCCTCGAAATCACTTCTATCTTTGCTTGCTAGTTGTTCGCTCTATTGCTATGCCGCAATACCTACCACTTGCTATATCATGCCTCCCAAATTGCCATGTCAAGCCTCTAACCCACCTTTCCCATCAAACCGTTGTTTGACTATGTTATCACTTTGCTCAGCCCCTCTTTAGCATTGCTAGTTGCAGGTGAAGATGGAGTTTGTTCCTTGTTGGAACATGGATATTGTTGGGATATCATTATTATACCTTATTTACTTTAACGCATCTATATACTTGGTAAAGGGTGGAAGGCTCGGCCTTATGCCTGGTGTTTTGTTCCACTCTTGCTGCCCTAGTTTCCGTCATACCGGTGTTATGTTCCTTGATTTTGCGTTCCTTACGCGGTTGGGTGTTATGGGAACCCCTTGACAGTTCGCTTTGAATAAAACTCCTCCAGCAAGGCCCTACCTTGGTTTTACCATTTGCCTACCTACCACCATATACCCTTTCCCTTGGGTTCTGCAGACTCAAGGGTCATCTTTTTTTAAACCCCCCGGGCCAGTGCTCCTCTGAGTGTTGGTCCGAAATGGGTAACCTGCGGGGCCACCTCGAGGCAACTTGAGGGTTGGTTTTACTCGTAGCTTGACCTATCCGGTGTGCCCTGAGAACGAGATACGTGCGACTCCTATCGGGATTTGTCGGCATATCGGGCGGCTTTGCTGGTCTTGTTTTACCATTGTCGAAATGTCTTGTAACCGGGATTCCGAGGCTGATCGGGTCTTCCCGCTAGAAGGAATATCCTTCGTTGACCATGAGAGCTTGTGATGGGCTAAGTTGGGACACCCCTGCAGGGTTTTTGAACTTTCGAAAGTCGTGCCCGCGGTTATGGGCAGATGGGAATTTGTTAATGTCTGGTTGTAAAAAATTTGAAACTTAACTTGATTAAAATGAATCAACCGCGTGTGTTACCGTGATGGTATCTTTTCAGCGGAGTCTGGGAAGAGAACACGGTCTCGGGTTATGCTTGACCGTAAGTAGCCTCAGGATCATTTCTTGATCACTATTAGTTTCTCGACTGTGCTTTGCTTCTCTTCTCACTCTCATTTGCGTATGTTAGCCACCATATATGCTAGTGCTTGCTGCAGCTCCACCTCACTACCCTTTCCTACCTTTAAGCTTAAATAGTCTTGATCGCGAGGGTGTGAGATTGCTGAGTCCCCGTGACTCACGGATACTTCCTAAACAGATGCAGGTGCCTATGATGCTAGTGCAGGGGACGCTACCGAAATCAAGTGGGAGTTCGACGAGGATTCAGGCCGTTACTATGTTTGTTTTCCGGATGATCAGTAGAGGAGCCCAGTTGGGACGATCGGGGATCTAGCATTTGGGGTTGTCTTTCTTTATTTTGGTTCCGTAGTCGGACCTTGATTGTATTCTTGGATGATGTATGATATATTTATGTATTGTGTGAAGTGGGATTGCAAGCCAACTCTTTATCCTTTTCTTATTCAGTACATGGGATGTGTAAAGATTACCCCTCTTGCGACATGCCTACGATGTGGTTATGCCTCTAAGTCGTACTCCGACATGTGGGAGATATAGCCACATCGTGGGTGTTACAAGTTGGTAATCAGAGCCTTCCCCGACTTAGGAGCCCCCTTCTTGATCGAATCGCTGACGTTGTTGAGTCTAGAAGAAAATGTTTTGAGTCTTAGGATTATATATATCGGAGAGTAGGATTCTTTTTACTCCTCAGTCCGTTCATCGCTCTGGTGAGGCCTCCCGATGTAGAGTTTTGACTCTTCTCTTCTCAAATTTAACGATTTTTTTAGGATCACGCGGGTATCTTGGAATCGTTCTGACGGTTTTGTGATGAGAACATTGTTCTTGGTGCCTCATGACATTTAGGGGTTGTGGCAGTGTCCTGGGGAGTTGAGCTCCGAGGTGTTGTCGTCACAATTTTATCGTTGCAATTCTAGAATACCTGAGTTCGCCGACATCAAAAATCTCTTTTATGTAGTTGTTGGTGAGATAACCTCGACGTCACCCAGTACTGGGGCGGGAGTTCGGGAGTATTGCCATAACTTGTATAACAGATGCTTTTCGAAGGTTGAGGTAAATGATTTCCGAAGGTTTCTTGGTTATGTGTTGAAGGATGGATACAGCTGGATGTAGGATTTGCTAGTATTGGGTGAGATATTATACTTCCCCTGTATTCCCAACACCTGATTGCATAACCAGAAAGTTTCGGGAGTTTTATAAGTGAGAATTCAAGTAGCTCCTAGAATATCTTTCCAACAGACACATGATACGATATGGGATCTATCATATATTTGTTTTCAGCTTATTCTGCAAGCCAATCCTTTGTTTTTGTTTTGATTGTGGTATTCGAGTTGCTTCAATGTCAAGTGTTGATTCCATACCTTCCTTAAGCGGTGTTCTCATATTTCTATGTGGATGCTAATCCTTCTTGATCATCGAGTTTGTCATCCCAATTTCTTCTCAACCGGTGAGCTTCTCTTCAAGTGGATCCGATCATTTCAACATTCGCAAGATCACCTCTCAGTTTTTCCAATGTTGTTCGTTTCATCTGTCCCCAAGTTGCCTTTGTTTTCCCGCCCTCCCACCCTTCACTTTCTTCAAGGACTCATACTTCTTAATCAAGTATCCTTTTTATTGATGTGAAGTCTCTCCATTCTTTTCCGTCAATATTCTTATCCGATGATTCTCATGAAGATTCTAATAGAGCTTCAAGTTCATTGTTCTTCGTTCTCTTTTCTTCTCCGGCTTCCCCGGTGGATTAAATTCAAGCTGTGTCGATCATATCCTTTCCTCGTGTCAAATGTTTTCTCATGCCGGTGCACCTCTTAATTGTTCATCTCTCTCTATTCATATCCGAAGTGCCGAAGATATCTCAGAAGATTCCATTTCCATTCTCAGTTCGCTCAAGTTCTTTTGAGGATGTTATCTCATTCAAGCAACTTAATTCAACCGGCGCAATCTCCTTTTCAAGTAATCATTCAACGGTGTTTCTTTTGAGTGGGCCCTAACCCACAGGTTTTTCCCAGGATCTTACCTGACTCTCCTATTTTCCTGTTGTTACTCTCAAATTCTTTTCCAAGTTTGACGTAAGAATGAATTATCATCAGTCAAATGTCTTTCTCCAAGATTTTTCAAATTCTTTTCACTGTTGATTCAGCCTTTATATTCTTCATTATTCCGGACTGCCTCAACAAATGCTTGGTGGTGTTTCTCACCGCCATTCTCAGATTTTGAAGACCGAAAAAGAGTTTTTCCTCCAAATCTTATCCGTTCTCTCAGAGATTGTAGTTCAAGCTTGATGCCATCCTCTCATAATTGTTTTCGATTGTGAGAATTCTTTTCACCCATCTGGAGCAGTTCAGGAGTATTTTTCAGTTTGATTATCCGGAGGCCATCATCTCAGAATTATTCATTCCAGCTTTCAGCTCTCGTTCTCCAAATCTTACTGGTGCATCGTTCAAGTTTTTCTCTAATCAGATCATGATCTCTTCATTCTCAGGTATCTAAATTCCCTCAAGTATCTCCATTCGTTCTCTAATTCTTACCGGTGATTCACCCCCTTTTACTTCGTTCGTTTTCAATTGTTACGGTGGTTCGTTCAAGATTTCTCTTCCTTCTTTATCATATTAATTTATCCGTTGTTTTAGTCCTACCGGTGGTTCGTTGAAAACATTCCCAAGTTGGTGTTATATCTATCTTAATCCTTCCCAAATGAGAATAAGTAGTATGCCAAATCCATGGTGTGTCATCAATCAAATTGATGAAGGATATGCATAACGTAATTCTTATTATTTCATCCAAGTCATCTAGTTCCTTCCTTCCGGAGATTGTTCGTGATAGCAATTTATCAGTTTCAATTGTTTCATCTTTTTTTCCAAGCTCTCTCAATTATATCACGAAGATCCATCTAAATCATTGCAAGTCTTCACCTCGTGTTTTCTACTTCTCTTTCTTTTTATTACCGGAGTTCTTCAGGGAGGCTCTACATGACGACTCATCAAGGATTTAACTCCTTCTCCAAGTGTTCATCGAGATTCTTTTCAAAGGAGCTCAAGCATTCTTCATCTTGCATTCCGAAGTGAAATTCTTTTACATTATCTTTTGAGGTGGTGTTATGTCATTTGTGACAATTTCCTTCATGTTTCATGACTCAAAAGTTGTCAGGAATGAGATATTTAAACCCATCATTTTCTTCCTTGGAGTTATCTTGGTCTAGATTTCACCTAAAGCCTTTCATTGGGAATGTTTCCATTATGGTGCTTACCTATGACCCAATCTGTTGATCTCAATCCAATCTTTCGTTTCCGTAGTGGTTGAATTTCGCCTCAATTTTGAGAAGTTTTTCCATAAGCCCTCTACAAGTTTATTCATTTCGTTGTGGGTTTTCCAACAACTCCGTTATAATTTTCTTGGAAGGGTGTTCTGCAAGCTCATTTGTGGAAGAAGTTGGCATTTCCTTCTCCATTCTGTTATTCCAATGATCGATCTTCCATTCTTTCTCCTGGAGGCTTTTTGATGTTGCTCTTTTCAATCATCATCTCGAATTGCGAGGATCGTGTTCCTTTCGTGCTTATCGTTTCAACCGGAGTGTCATGTCCTCTTTTCAAGTATCCTCTCATCTTGTCAAGTTCATGTTCAATTCCTTCCATTTATAGTCGGAGTGCTTCCCAAATTATATCATTCTTATTCCTTCTCTATCTTGTTTTAACCGGAGTGTTGTGCCTATCATTCCTCTTTTAACCGGAGTCTCATCCAAGTGCTTTCATTTTGCCAAGCTCATATTCCTTACCTTCCATTTCCAACTGGAGTGTTGTCGTAATTGGTCTTTATCGTCCCTTGTACATCTCGTTTCAACCGGAGTGCTTGCATATACTTCTTGTCCATTGTAACACTTTTCTTATGTCTTTCAACCTACAAGCTTCTAGTAATGTTCCTTGTTCCTATTTTCTAACGGAGTGTTTCCAACTTTGTTAATCTTCGTTGTATTCTTTCTTTCAATTTGTTCAACCTCGCGAGGTTCTTTGGTTTCACTCATTTGTCAAAGAAGCAACTTAGCTTTACATGTTCTCTTCCTCTCCCGTTTTCCCTCCGGTGCCAGTCTACATCTCGGGACGAGATCCTCTTGTAGTGGTGGAGTGTTGTAATGCCCCAAGACCGGAGCTTCAGACGCCTTCCATGTTTTCCAAGTTTCGTCATGTGAGTTGTTGGTTTGTTGCATTCATCATTGCATCATGTGCATTGCATCATGTCATCATGCCATCATGCCCATTTCACTTGTTATGCCTTGTGTTGAGTGAATCGAGCTCGCAAACATGCCTTCATAATTCTGTTTATGCCATGCTCAGTTTTCTTCTAAGTCTGAATCTGTTAACGAAACTAGCTATATTTACATGGGTGCCATCATATCTTCTGATCCTTTTTGGCTCATGGTCAGTAAGGGACTTTTGTTCTATGCCTTGAGTAGATTCATGCCATGCCTTGTTTTGCTATGATGTGGTCCTGTAGCATGTGTTTTGCTTGCTCTAAACATTGCTTCCTGATGTTAATTCCTAGCATGTTAGTATTTTCACTAAGTCTGTGAACCTGATATCTTTTGCACTTTTGCCATGCTTGTTTGAACCTGTTCTAGTGTGATTTAGCCGTAGCTCAGTGTTCATGTTTTGTCAAGCATCTTGAGTAGATCATTGCCATGTGCTTTGTTGCTATGTTGGGGTGCAGTAGCTTAGTTTCTTGTTGCATTCTAGATGGCATCGTGCTGTTAATCGCAGAATTGTGTCATTCTTGTTTTGCTTGCCATTTGCAAACCGTGCATCCGATTCCGGTGATCTTTATATCGATTTCGACCGAATTCATCTCATCTTTCCAGCGGCACACCTGATTTTCCAAGTTTATGCCTTGATCAATCTTTTCCTTCTGGAGCACGCATATGCATTGCATATCACATCCCGCATGTCATGCCATGTTTTGCATCATGTTGCTTGCGCATTGCACCGTGTTTGATTGTTGGTCCTTTGGTTGTGTTCTTGCTTTGGGTAGAGCTGGGAGACGAATACGTGATCAAGGAACCCGTTGAGTACGCTTACGAGGATCAAGCTTTCGTCAACTCAGAGAACTTTGCAGGCAAGATGACCATACCCTCGAAATCACTTCTATCTTTGCTTGCTAGTTGTTCGCTCTACTGCTATGCCCCGATACCTACCACTTGCTATATCATGCCTCCCATATTGCCATGTCAAGCCTATAACCCACCTTTCCCAGCAAACCGTTGTTTGGTTATGTTACCGCTTTGCTCAGCCCCTCTTATAGCGTTGCTAGTTGCAGGTGAAGATGGAGTTTGTTCCTTGTCGGAACATGGATATTGTTGGGATATCATTATTATACCTTGTTTACTTTAATGCATCTACATACTTGGTAAAGGGTGGAAGGCTCGGCCTTATGCCTGGTGTTTTGTTCCACTCTTGCCGCCCTAGTTTCCATCATACCGGTGTTATGTTCCTTGATTTTGCGTTCCTTACGCGGTTGGGTGTTATGGGAACCCCTTGACAGTTTGCTTTGAATAAAACTCCTTGTCAGGACCACGATTCCAAACCACATCGATCTAGCCGGTAACACCTCATATCACTTTGCGGCCTCACGCACGGTATCCCAAGGGTGTCGCCTTACCATGGCCCGGGACTGTTTGCGCCTTTTGGCTCACGTATATGATAGTGTCGCTAGCATCCATATGACGGAGAACCCGAGCCGACATGGCTAGTCGTGAACCCAAAGCGGCACAGACCTATGGAGACAGGCATACATGAATCACATCGAGCATGTCGGTCATCAGCGAGTGATTCCGGGCTGTAGCACTGGGCTAACAAGACTCCGGGGAACCCGGGCTGTAGCAGGCTAGGCAGGACTCCGGATGTCATCGTGTGACATTTCCCCGAAGGGACAGACATAGGAACGACGTGAAACACATGCCGGCCAGTCAAGTGTCCTGAGCAGTAGTGCTGGGCTAGCAGGACTCCGGTGAACCGGGCTGTAGCGGACTACTATGGCTCGAGGAACACTAGACTACATTTCCCCATTAGAAAGGCTGCCAAGGATAAACAACTAGATTGTCGGATCCCACTCACACCAAGCATTTCAATCATACACACAATATGCCTGATATGAGTACATACAACATGGCATCACAACAAAACTCTACAACTCAAGTACTTTATTTAAAGGCTCCAGAGAGCCATACATAACATGTTCATACAGATAGGGGTCACATGACCCGACACTCAAGTCATACAATCATACAAGCACAAGCGGAAGCAACTAGTCTGAGTACAGACACTAGAAAGAAAGAAGGCTTCTCGAAGCCTGATTATCTACATAGGGCCCTCCATGGCCAGGATCACCACCTGGGTGGCTAGTCACTCGTCGACGTCAAGGTCTACGTAGAACCCATCGGAGGGGGCGGTGTTGTCGTCTAAAAACAGTAATTAAGCAAACATGAGTACAAAGGTACTCAGCAAGTCTTACAACAGAACCTACTATACATGCTCATTCTCAAGAAGGTGGTGGGGTTATTGCAGCAAGCCATCTTTGACTCTTGGCTAAGCTATCCTATGGAACTCCAATAGTAAAATAGTTTTCGCACACGAGTCCACAACTCACCAACACAATACTCCACCGGGGATCCTCTCTCGTCATCCTACGAGAGGGCCATCCTCGGTACTCACACTTATCTTGAGTCTTTTAGTAGTAACCATTAACTTGTCTATGAATTGTATAGGCAACCAAGTAGTCCTTTACCGTGGACGCGGCTATTCGAATAGTTTTATACCCTGCAGGGGTGTACTTCGTCACACATGTTTCCACCACTTAGCGTCTGCACACGACATGTGCTCGGCAGACATCAAGCGAAAACCAACATGGGTGTAGACCACGACCTGACTAACCGCGCAAGTCTCTAGTCCAGGTTTATCGCCTATTCAGGTTCCATCCGCAAGGAAATCCGGCCGGGGTGTCCTCAACGGCCCCAAACAATGTGTACAGAGTCCCGAGACACCAAACGGGCGCCCGACATACCCAGCCACAGTGTATCTACCGCATCATAGCCCACCCCTAGGCTCAGCGCTACGCACGGCCGCCAACACATAACCTACAAACACCAGAAACTAGTTGCAACTCCTGGACAGAGGGCGAGAGGGGTCAGTAAGTCGAGCGGGGTCATATTTCAGGGCCCAATGTGTGGTAGTAGCTGAATCTTAAATCACGCATACAGATCTCAGTTCTTATGGACGGTCTCAATGAAACAACCCACCATGTACTCCTACATGGCCTCTCATCGATACCTTTACCAAAACATGTTCAACACATCCCTCACATTACCGACATAATCATATCACTCTAGCCCATCACCCAGATGAACCAGACCTGACACAACTCTAAGCATAGCAGGCATAGCAAGGTAGGAATCACATACATGGCTCAATCAACTCCTACACATGCTAGTGGGTTTCATCTAGTTACTGTGGCAATGACAGGTCATGCAGAGGATAAGGGTTTAACTACCGTAGCACACATCAGTTTGAATCATGTTGTCTTAATGCAGTAAACAAGAGCAGAAGCGAGAACATGGGTTTGTATCGGAATGATCAATGGGTTGCTTGCCTGTTGTAGAGGTAGTAGGGTACTGCCCTTCAGACGGATACTCGGGGTTATCCTCGGAGGCAGAACCTACCACGAAAGACACACCAAACATAATCAACACATGGCAATATGCAACAATATGATGCATACTATGACATGGCAAGATGAAAGTGTCTTGGCCTAATGCAAGCTAAAATAGAAGGGGATGAACTCATTTGAATCAAAGATTCAAATATTAGCTCATTAAACATAGCCTTATTAGTGCATTACCTTATTCTGCTTAAACAGCAAGGTTAACTTGTTTTGTCATGCATGAAACCATTACAGATGGATAGATTGAATTTTTCTGATCATTTTTCATATATAAATCTTTGCATTTGGAGCTATGGTTGATTTTCTATGATTTTTAGAAGTTTTGGATATTTTCTGGAATTTCCTATATAAGAATAATTCCAGTAATTGAATTAATGCGTCAGCATGACATAGGTGTGACGTCAGCGGTCAACTGGGTCGGCCAGGTCAAACCTGATTGGTGGGCCCTCTCTGTTAGTGTCACAACTAGTTAACAGAATTAGATTAACACTAATTAGCTGTCAGTGGGGCCTGGGCCCACATGTCAGTGTCTAAACTAATTAGAATTAGTTAAAACTAATCTTAAACTGATTAGCAGACCGGCCCCACCTGTCATAGACCTAGGGGGGGGGGTCTACCTGGGCCCGCACAGGGGTCAAACTGAGTCAAACTCGCCGGTGGCTTGACTCCGGCGACGACAGACGCGGCGGAGGGGCTCGGGTTTGCGTCTCCGGTGACCAAATCGACGGCGGAGAGCAGCTACATGACGCGGGGAGGGAGTCACGTTGTTTGGTGGAGAAAGTGGAGCTCGGGGAGGCTTGGAACGACGCTGGCGACGACCTTGGCGGTCGCCGGAGTTCGGGCGTGGATGAACCCGACGCTACGGGGCACGGCGAGGCGCGGGGAGTGGTGCGTTAGGCTCCTGGGAGCGCGTGGAAGACGAAGGCGTGCTCGGATTCGAGCTTACGTGGCTGTGGCCACGGCGGTGACATGGCCGGTGGAGCCAAGCTCTCGGCCTCGATGGCAGAGGGGGTTGGAGGACGCGGACGAGCGCGGGGAGAGGGGGAAACGGTGGCAGAGCTCACAGCGGTTGCAGGGGAGCGATCGGCGAGCTTGGGGAAGGGGTGGAGCGAGCGGGGCGGCGAAGGGGATCTCCGGTGGCCAGAGCTGAGAACAAGCTCGGTGCAGCGTCTCCGAGGCGAGCGACCGCACGGGGCTCGGCCTACTTGATGCAGTCGACGACGGCAGAGCTTCCTGGCATGTCGGGGCAGCAAATGGACGGCGGTGGCTGCGGTGGAGCTTGTCGTCGGCGACGGCTGCGCTCGGGAGGAAGAGGGGGAGAGAGTCAGAGAGGGAGAGAGGCCACGGGGAGAGTGGGAAGAGAGAGAGGGGGACGTGGGAGTCGGCGTGGCACCCCTAGACGCCTCCAGGGCGTCGGCAGAAGCAGGAGGTGGCCGGCGTGTGGCCGCGGGCGCCGGCCACGCGCTCCTCGTCCTCCTGGCGGGAGGAGGAGGACGACTGGCAAGGCCAGTCGACTGGGCCGAGCCAGGTGGGCTGGGCCAGCACAGGTGAGGCCCAAGTGGGTTTCCCTCTCTCTCTTTTTCTTATTTGTTTTTTTTCTATTTTTTCCTGCAACTGTTGGGCTTTATTAAAATACCTAGACATCTTTAAAAATCCTAAAAATAATCAGGGGCTCTGTTTAGATTATTTCCAACAGCCCACACTTATTTCCAGAATTATTTGAGCATTTAAATTATTTTATAGCATTTAAATGCCCAAATTCAAATACTTGATTTAATTCAATGACCTTCTGTTGACCTAGAAAATTGTGCACAAATTTTGCCAGAGGTTCCAACCCAAGACAAAGAGAGTGAACTTTCTAGAAGGGTATTTCAGGTTCATTGAAAATAATTTTTGTAAACCCTAGTTGTTTCCAGGGAGTGCTGGGGTTTCTGTCTTCCCCATTTCAAATTTAAGAGGAATTTAAACATGATGCACACTCTAATGCTTGAACTAGCTAGGGTGTGACACTCCTCCAGCAAGGCCCTACCTTGGTTTTACCATTTGCCTACCTGCCACCATATACCCTTTCCCTTGGGTTCTGCAGACTCAAGGGTCATCTTTTTTTTAAACCCCCCTGGGCCAGTGCTCCTCTGAGTGTTGGTCCAAAACGGGCAACCTGCGGGGCCACCTCGAGGCAACTTGAGGGTTGGTTTTACTCGTAGCTTGACCTATCCGGTGTGCCCTGAGAACGAGATACGTGTGACTCCTATCGGGATTTGTCAGCACATCGGGCGGCTTTGTTGGTCTTGTTTTACCATTGTCGAAATTTCTTGTAACCGGGATTATGAGGCTGATCGGGTCTTCCCGCTAGAAGGAATATCCTTCATTGACCGTGAGAACTTGTGATGAGCTAAGTTGGGACACCCCTACAGGGTTTTTGAACTTTCGAAAGCCGTGCCCACGGTTATGGGCAGATGGGAATTTGTTAATGTACGGTTGTAGAGAACTTGAAACTTAACTTAATTAAAATGAATCAACCGCGTGTGTTGCCATGATGGTCTCTTTTCGGCGGAGTTCGGGAAGAGAACACGGTCTCGGGTTATGCTTGAACGTATGTAGCCTCAGGATCACTTCTTGACCACTATTAGTTTCTCGACCGTGCTTTGCTTCTCTTCTCGCTCTCATTTGCGTATGTTAGCCACCATATATGCTAGTGCTTGCTGCAGCTCCACCTCACTACCCTTTCCTACCTTTAAGCTCAAATAGTCTTGATCACGAGGGTGTGAGATTGCTGAGTCCCCGTGACTCACAGATACTTCCAAAACAGATGCAGGTGCCGACGATGCCAGTGCAGGGGACGCTACCGAACTCAAGTGGGAGTTCGACGAGGATTCGGGCCGTTACTATGTTTCTTTTTCGGATGATCAGTAGAGGAGCCCAGTTGGGACGATCGGGGATCTAGCATTTGGGGTTGTCTTTCTTTATTTTTGTTCCATAGTCGGACCTTGGTTGTATTCTTGGATGATGTATGATATATTTATGTATTGTGTGAAGTGGCGATTGTAAGCCAACTCTTTATCCCTTTCTTATTCAGTACATGGGATGTGTAAAGATTACCCCTCTTGCGACATGCCTACCATGCGGTTATGCCTCTAAGTCATGCTCTGACACGTGGGAGATATAGCCGCATCGTGGGTGTTACACTCAATGTGATCTTGGATCACTAAACTGAAAATGTAGAGCCTTGAGCTTTTGAGCTTGAGCCAATCCTTTGTCCTTAGCATTTTGAAGGGGTTCCACATCCTCTTGTCCACGCCACTCCATCTGTTGAACTTATTTGAAATATACTAGATAAAAACATTACTCCAACAAGAGATATGTTGAAATTAATTACCAAAACCACCCAGGGAGCACTTGTGCTTCCAATCTCCCCATTTTTGACAATTGATGACAATATACATCAAAGCTTTAGATAGCGACATACAAAGAATACCAGGTAAAGCTTTGGAAAGACATGTAACATGCATAGGCTCCCTCTACATGTATGCATCCATGAAACTATCGAATATGAGAGCATGTGAATGCATAGACATGACAGAGCAAGCAATGAGTTACATGTATCTTGGCTATATGCATCAGAGCAAATGATGTGAATATAGGGAATATACCTTCATGCTCATGGGTCCTTCTTGCAAACAATATGTACAGTAGCAAGAAATCATCATGCACATGGGTGTGATGCATATACTTACCTTGTGGTCTTGGGGTATCTTTGGAAGATATGAATCTGAGTAAACAAGGTTAGATAACACAGAAACATTTACTAAGCAGAGCAAGAACAACAAACCACAAGGGTACCAAGACTGGGATGACATGTAGGGAATGAGTGCTAGGTACTCCTATTGGATATAGACATGTCCCCAAGGATAAAGATATGCAATGAATTCAAAGATTTCCTTCCCTTAGATGTCTTTCTCCCCCTGAATCTTATATTTGATAAAGGGAGAATATAGGGACAAGAAAATCATAGCAAAACAGATCAGAGCACAGAAACACAAGACAAAAGACAAACTAACATGTCTTTCCCCTCTTAAAGACATGTGACTTCTCTCCTCTTGAATACCAAGCATCTAGGGTCTTGTTGAAGTGATTATCTCTCTCCCTGATTAAGTACTCTCTCCCCCTTTTTAAGTGAGTAAGCTTTGATGTGATCTCTCTCTCCCCCTTTTACATCAATTTCCAAGAAGGGATCTTCTGGATTGTGAGTCAAAATAGGTTTGGTCCTTGAGCCACAGAGCAAAGCAGCATATAGAGGGTGATGCTGGTAGAGGACAATAATCATCGAGTGGAGGTGGAACAAAGGTGCAGGAACAAGTAGCAAATTGTCTTTTCTGCAGTGAAATCAGTGACACTGAGTTATATTTTTCAGTTGCACCGAAATGGTTCGGCTTGACCGAAAGAGACGAACCGGTATGACCGAGTGCAACACAGAGAGAACATTTGTCACCTCATATCACTAGGAAAATAAGATCTCACAAAGATTTACAATGAATTTACTGAAGGGTTTGCAATGAATTGGATGCAGGGAATGCAGAACAAAATAAAAAAAAGAAAATAAATCTAGATGAATATTTTTGGAAGAAATATGCAAGAACACAGAGAAACACTAGAGAACTTCATCTAGAATTGGTCGGCGACAAAGTCACATATGTTAGAGTATATTGACTGAGGAGTCAAGTTAGAACACTTGATCGTAGGTCATACTCATCGTTTAAGCTTAAAATGGGGTTACCATTTTTCGTTTAAGCATTTGATGTATTCGCATCTTGTTGAGTTGCCTTGACCCATGACTTGGGGTAAAGCTTCTCTAAGATGGAATAACGTACCTTGGGTGGTGGTGTTGAACTTGATCATGTAGTTGAAGCTGTGTGGGTTGCTCAAGATTGATGTAGCTCATCAAAGATTGGGAGCACCACTTGTAGTTTGAGTTCATCTACCTACATGAGTTAGTTTTGCAAGGAAGAGCACTTGTGTATCCAATTTGACAATCATAAATTCGATACCAAATGAAATTTGATATGTAGAAATGGTCAAAGGATATGTTGAAAGGTTTTATGCTTCCTTGTCTTCAACCACCATATTGTAGAGACTTGGTGATGTAGAGATTGCTCAAGATGTGAGTGATTTGCAATCTCATAGATTTTGGTTCATCCAAGCACCTACAAGGGTTAGATAGCATGCAAGGGTGCAAATATATCCATGACATATGATCACCATCATAAGAGAAACATGAAGGATAAGTCATAGGTTCATGCCTTGCATGTACCCACATGGAGTTCCTACTCCAACTTTGAAGCATCAATGATGTTCAATTCACTTCTCAAACGACAAAATACTTTCTCATCAAGCAGTTTGGTGAATATATCCGCCAATTTCTTATCGGTATGAACATGGTTAAGATCAATGTCCCCTCAACATGATCTCGAATGAAATGATGACGAACTTCAATATGCTTGGTTCGAGAATGTTGCACGGGATTATGAGCAATCTTAATAGCACTTTCATTGTCACAAAGCAATGGAACATGTTTCACATAGATCCCATAATCTTTAAGAGTTTGGTCATCCAAAGTAATTGAGCACAACATGAACCGGCGGCAATGTATTCCGCTTCGGTGGTGGATAAGGATACTGAGTTTTGTTTCTTGGAGGACCAAGACACAATAGATCTACCAAGAAATTCACAAGTACCCAAAGTGGACTTTCTATCAACCTTGTCACCGGCATAGTCTGAATCGGAGTAGCCAACAAGATCAAAAGAAGACCTCTTAGGATACCAAATGCCAAAATTTGGTGTATGTATTAGGTATATCACTATCCTTTTCACATCCTTAAGATGACATTCTTTGGGGGCCGCTTGATATCGTGCACACATGCACACACTTAGCATAATATCGGGACAGGAGGCACATAGATATAACAATGAACCAATCATAGAGTGTTAGACCTTTTAGTCAACCGGTTTGCCATCCTTGGTCAAGTCAAGATGTCCACTAGTAGGCATGGGAGTTTTCATACCTTTGCTTTCTTGCATGTTGAACTTCTTGAATAAGTCCTTGGTGTACTTTGTTTGAGAACAAAGGTGCCTTCCTTAGTTTGCTTGATTTGCAAACCAAGAAAGAACTTGCGTTCACTCATCATAGACATCTCAAACTTCTCTGACATTAGCTTTCCAAACTTTTCACTAAAATGAGGGTTAGTCGAACCAAATATGATATCATCAATATAAATTTGGCACAACAAATAATTCACCATTAACCCTTTTAGTAAAAAGAGTAGAATCTATCTTTCCAATCTCAAAGCCTTTTTCAATAAGGAACTTGGTCAAGCATTTGTACCATTCTTTAGGAGCTTGTTTGAGACCATAAAGAGCTTTGTGAAGTTTGTAAACATGTTCGGGTTTCTTAGGATTAACAAAGCCGGGAGGTTGTTTAACATAAACTTCCTCCTCAATTTCACCATTTAGGAAAGCACTTTTAATGTCCATTTGGTACAGGGTGATATCATGGTGATTATCATAGGCAAGTAAGATGCGGATGGACTCAAGTCTAGCAACGGGGGCATATGTCTCACCATAGTCCATACCTTCGACTTGAGTGTAGCCTTGGGCGACAAGACGTGCTTTGTTGCGAACTACTTGTCCATCTTCGTCTTGCTTGTTGCGAAACACCCATTTGGTACCGATGATGTTGTGGTTGTTGTCGGGCTTCTCAACCAATGTACACACTTGGTTTCTCTCAAAATTGTGTATCTCTTCATGCATGGCATTTATCCAATCTGGATCTTCCAACGCTTCTTCAACCTTCATAGGTTCAATGCTAGAGATGAATGAATAATGTTCACAAAAATTAGCCAAACGAGTTTTAGAGCGAGTGATTCTCCCGGTTTGAATATCGTTGAAGATTTGTTCGATGGGATGGTCTCGTGAAACTCTTGCTCGAACTCGTGGGAGCTTTTGCTTGGGTCGGGGTGGAACATCTTCTTCATCATCTTGTCCTTCTTCTTCTTGGCCTTCTTCATCGTTGGCGTTGGCGTTCTCTCGTCGTGGTGGAGAAGGAGGTTGATGAGGTTCATCTTGGTGTACTTCCTCGTTTTCTTCATCTTGGTGTGTCCCACTTGTGGATGCTTCCATGTCAACTCTTGGTTCACCTTGTCGTGAGGTAGAAGCTTCCACTTGGACGGACGAGGTACTCTCCTTCACCTCCCTTGGATGAATCTTGCCAATAGACAAGTCTTGGATTGCTTCCGAAGGGTCTTTGTCTCCTACATCAATTGGAAATTGCTCTACTTGTGAGCCGTTAGATTCATCAAACTTCACATCTACCATCTCTTCAACCTTTCGGGTGAAATTGTTGTAGACACGGTAAGTGTGAGAGTTTGAGCCATAACCGAGTAGGAAACCCTCATGAGATTTAGGAGCAAATTTAGAACGACAATGCTTATCAAGAATGTATCACTTTGAGCCGAATACTCGAAAGTATCAAACTTGGGGATTGTTACTGGTGAGAAGCTCGTATGCCATCTTGCCGAGTAGCTTGTGAAGATACAAGCGATTTGTTGCATGACAAGCTGTCTCAACCGCTTCCCCACAAAAGTGTTTTGGCGTCTTGTACTCATCAAGCATCGTTCTCACCATCTCTATAAGAGTTTGGTTCTTCCTCTCAACAACTCCATTTTGTTGAGGCGTATACGTAGCTGAGAACTCATGTGAAATCCCTTCTTCGTCAAGAAAGGTATCCACATTTGTGTTCTTGAACTCCGTTCCATTGTCGCTTTGAGCCTTCTTGATCTTCACTTCAAATTGATTTTGGGCCTTCCTAGCGAAGTTTTTGAAGATCTTTTGGACCTGCGATTTATCATCAAGAAAGAACACCCACGTAAATCTTGAAAAATCATCGGCTATACCTAGACCAAATGAGTTTCCACCGAGACTCTTGTAGGCATTAGGACCAAAGAGATCCATGTGAAGTAGCTCGAGCGGTCGTCTCATGGTAATGATGTTCTTCACGGGGTGACTTCCTCCAACTTGTTTTCCTGCTTGACAAGCACTGCACAATCTATCCTTGTCAAATATAACATCTTTTACTCCAAGGATGTGATCACCTTTAATAAGCTTATCAAGATTTCACATGCCCACATGCCCTAATCTTCTATGCCATAACCAACCTTTAGAAGATTTAACAATTAAGCAAGTTCTAGGTTGAGCCTTTTTAGTGAAATCAACAATGTAAAGATCACCTCTACGTAAATTGGTAAAGACCATTTTATGATTATCTCTACGAAACACTTGGCAATCTACTTCAGTAAATAGGACATTGAAACCAAAGTCAGCAAGTCTAGATACGGAAAGTAAATTGTAGCCAAGAGATTCAACGAGCATAACATTTTGTATGGAGCTACCATGTGAGATGGCCACCTTACCAAGGCCAACCACCTTTCCCTTTGAGTTATCACCAAAAGTGACATAGTTCCGAGGGCCGTCGTTTTCAGCAAGCTCACGAAACATATCCTTGTCTCCGGTCATGTGATCGGTACACCCACTATCAAGAACCCATTCCTTTGCTCCAGCCATGTAGCCACGAAGATTTTCCATAAGACCAAAGTGTCTCATAGACTCGTCAAGATCAAAGTCACTATCATCATCCTCATCATAGTATCCATGTTCAACATTGTCTTGTGATGGATCAATTCCTAGAGAGGGTAATTCATTAGATAAATGGTCATCACAATAGTCATCTTTATGAATTCTAATGGCTTCGAAGATGATATTGCTAATGATTCCAACATCTCCTTTGGCACGCGTAAGACTAGTAAGCTCAAATAGACAATCACCAAATTTGGGATCATTGGAACTCATCTTACTCAAGGCAATAGACTTACGAAGAATTTCATCTAAGTTTTTCAAGGAATAGTTTGGAAATCGCTCCTCAAGAA
Organism: Triticum dicoccoides; assembly: GCF_002162155.2. NCBI lineage: Eukaryota > Viridiplantae > Streptophyta > Magnoliopsida > Poales > Poaceae > Triticum > Triticum dicoccoides. The sequence continues at coordinate 440,789,398 of NC_041392.1, forward strand.
ATCTCCATATGGTGTAAGCACAATCAAGAGCAGGCAAGCTAGCAACCAAGTTTCTAGGCAATCCTCTAGTGATTAAATTGACAGTTCTACGATTACGGATCATGTCAATAGACTCATCAAGGGTAGGATGCAAAGGATCAACATGAGGTGCACAATGGCTAGTAATATATTTGTTCAAATGATATTCATTGAAAATCACAAGCATCTCATTTTTTCACTCATGAAAGTACTCTCCATCAAGAATAGGCACTCTACGTCTAAGACTCCCCAACATAGACTCATCCATCTTCCTCCAAAGGTGTTTAAACCAAAGCAATGGAGACCAATGCTCTGATACCAATTGAAAGGATCCAGAAGAGGTGTCTAGAGGGGGGTGAATAGACTCTTAACAAAGAGAAGTTGCAGTTTTTATTTTCCTCAAGTTAAGGTAGAGTTTAGCACAAGTTTAAACATTCACCATACATTTCAAGCAAGCATGACAAGAGTATATGAGTAGCGGAAAGTAAAGCATGCAAGTTGCAAGAATGTAAAGGGATGGGATTGGAGTGTGCAAATGCAATTGGAGACACGTAGATTTTTGGCGTGGTTCCGGTAGGTGGTGCTATTGTACATCCACGTGGATGGAGACTTCAACCCACGAAGGGTAACAGTTGCACGAGTCCACGGAGGGCTCCACCCACGATGGGTCCACGAAGAAGCAACCTTGTATATCCCACCATGGCCATCGCCCATGAAGGACTTGCCTCACTAGGGTAGATCTTCACGAAGTAGGCGATCTCCTTACCCGTACAAACTCCTTGGTTCAACTCGACAATCTTGTCGGAGGCTCCCAAGTGACTGAAGGAAATATGCCCTAGAGGAAATAATAAAGTTATTATTTATTTCCTTATATCATGATAAATGTTTATTATTCATGCTAGAATTGTATTAACCGGAAACATAATACATGTGTGAATACGTAGACAAACAGAGTGTCACTAGTATGCCTCTACTTGACTAGCTCGTTAATCAAAGATGGTTATGTTTCCTAACCATGAACAAAGAGTTGTTATTTGATTAACGAGGTCACATCATTAGTTGAATGATCTGATTGACACGACCCATTCCATTAGCTTAGCACCCGATCGTTTAGTATGCTGCTATTGCTTTTCTTCATGACTTATACATGTTCCTATGACTATGAGATTATGCAACTCCCGTTTACCGAAGGAACACTTTGTGTGCTACCAAACGTCACAACGTAAATGGGTGATTATAAAGGAGCTCTACAGGTGTCTCCAAAGGTAGATGTTGGGTTGGCGTATTTCGAGATTAGGATTTGTCACTCCGATTATCGGAGAGGTATCTCTGGGGCCCTCTCGGTAATGCACATCACATAAGCCTTGCAAGCATTGCAACTAATGAGTTAGTAGCGGGATGATGTATTACAAAACGAGTAAAGAGACTTGCCGGTAACGAGATTGAACTAGGTATTGGATACAGACGATCGAATCTCGGGCAAGGAACATACCGATGACAAAGGGAACAACGTATGTTGTTATGCGATCTGACCGATAAAGATCTTCGTAGAATATGTAGGAGCCAATATGGGCATCCAGGTCCCGCTATTGGTTATTGACCGGAGACGTGTCTCGGTCATGTCTACATTGTTCTCGAACCGTAGGGTCCGCACGCTTAACGTTACGATGACAGTTATTATGAGTTTATGCATTTTGATGTACCGAAGGTTGTTCGGAGTCCCGGATGTGATCACGGACATGACGAGGAGTCTCGAAATGGCCGAGACATAAAGATTGATATATTGGAAGCCTATATTTGGATATCGGAAGTGTTCCGGGTGAAATCGGGATTTTACCGGAGTACCGGGAGGTTACCGGAACCCCCCGGGAGCCATATGGGCCTTCATGGGCCTTAGTGGAAAGGAGAAAGGGGCAGCCCAAGGTGGCCGCGCGCCTCCCCCCTCCCCTAGTCCTATTAGGACTAGGAGAGGTGGCCGGACCCCTCTCTCTCTTTCCCCCCATTGAGGATTCCTATTCCAACTAGGATTGGGGGGGGGGGGGGAATCCTACTCCCAGAGGGAGTAGGACTCCTCCTGGCGTGCCCCAAGGCTGGCCGCACCTCTCCCCCTTGCTCCTTTATATACAGGGGCAGGGGGCACCTCTAGACACACAATTGATCCCCGTGATCGTTCCATAGCCGTGTGCGGTGCCCCCTGCCACCATATTCCACCTCGATCATATTGTAGTGGTGCTTAGGCGAAGCCCTACGACGGTAGAACATCAAGATCGTCACCACGCCGTCGTGCTGACGGAACTCTTCCCCGACGCTTTGCTGGATCGGAGCCCGGGGATCGTCATCGAGCTGTACGGGTGCTAAGAACTCGGAGGTGCCGGAGTAACGGTGCTTGGATCGGTCGGATCGGGAAAACGTACGACTACTTCCTCTATGTTGTGTGATCGCTTCCGCAGTCGGTCTGCGTTGGTACGTAGACAACACTCTCCCCTCTCGTTGCTATGCATCACCATGATCTTGCGTGTGCGTAGGAATTTTTTTGAAATTACTACGTTCCCCAACAGTGGCATCTGAGCCTAGGTTTTATATGTTGATGTTATATGGACGAGTAGAACACAAGTGAGTTGTGGGCGATATAAGTCATACTGCCTACCAGCATGTCATACTTTGTTTCGGCGGTATTGTTGGACGATACGACCCGGACCAACATTACGCGTACGCTTACGCGAGACCAGTTCCCCCGACGTGCTTTGCACACAGGTGGCTTGCGGGCGACTGTCTCTCCAACTTTAGTTGAACCAAGTGTGGCTACGCCCGGTCCTTGCGAAGGTTAAAACGGAGTCTATTTGACAAACTATCGTTGCGGTTTTGATGCGTAGGTGAGATTGGTTCTTGCTTAAGCCCGTAGCAGCCACGTAAAACTTGCAACAACAAAGTAGAGGTCGTCTAACTTGTTTTTGCAGGGCATGTTGTGATGTGATATGGTCAAGGCATGATGCTGAATTTTATTGTATGAGATGATCATGTTTTGTAACCGAGTTATCGGCAACTGGCAGGAGCCATATGGTTGTCGCTTTATTGTATGCAATGCAATCGCGATGTAATGCTTTACTTTATTACTAAACGGTAGTGATAGTCGTGGAAGCATAAGATTGGCGAGACGACAACGATGCTACGATGGAGATCAAGGTGTCGCGCCGGTGACAATGGTGATCACAACGGTGCTTCGGAGATGGAGATCACAAGCACAAGATGATGATGGCCATATCATATCACTTATATTGATTGCATGAGATGTTTATCCTTTTATGCATCTTATCTTGCTTTGATTGACGGTAGCATTATAAGATGATCTCTCACTAAATTATCAAGAAGTGTTCTCCCTGAGTATGCACCGTTGCCAAAGTTCTCGTGCCCAGACACCACGTGATGATCGGGTGTGATAAGCTCTAAGTCCATCTACAATGGGTGCAAGCCAGTTTTGCACACGCAGAATACTCAGGTTAAACTTGACGAGCCTAGCATATGCAGATATGGCCTCGGAACACGGAGACCGAAAGGTCGAGCGTGAATCATATAGTAGATATGATCAACATAACGATGTTCACCATTGAAAACTACTCCATCTCACGTGATGATCGGTTATGGTTTAGTTGATTTGGATCACGTAATCACTTAGAAGATTAGAGGGATGTCTATCTAAGTGGGAGTTCTTAAGTAATTTGATTAATTGAACTTAAACTTATCATGAACTTAGTACCTGATAGTATCTTGCTTGTTTATGTTGAATGTAGATAGATGGCTCGTGCTGTTGTTCCATTGAATTTTAATGCGTTCCTTGAGAAAGCAAAGTTGAAAGATGATGGTAGCAATTATACGGACTGGGTCCGTAACTTGAGGATTATCCTCATTGCTGCTCAGAAGAATTACGTCCTGGAAGCACCGCTGGGTGCCAGGCCTGCTGCTGGAGCAACACCAGATGTTATGAACGTCTGGCAGAGCAAAGCTGATGACTACTCGATAGTTCAGTGTGCCATGCTTTACGGCTTAGAATCGGGACTTCAACGATGTTTTGAACGTCATGGAGCATATGAGATGTTCCAGGAGTTGAAGTTAATATTTCAAGCAAAGCCCAGATTGAGAGATATGAAGTCTCCAATAAGTTCTATAGCTGCAAGATAGAGGAGAACAGTTCTGTCAGTGAGCATATACTCAAAATGTCTGGGTATAATAATCACTTGATTCAATTGGGAGTTAATCTTCCGGATGATTGCGTCATTGACAGAATTCTCCAATCACTGCCACCAAGCTACAAGAGCTTTGTGATGAACTATAATATGCAAGGGATGAACAAGACTATTCCCGAGCTCTTCGCAATGCTGAAAGCTGCGGAGGTAGAAATCAAGAAGGAGCATCAAGTGTTGATGGTTAACAAGACCACTAGTTTCAAGAAAAAGGGCAAAGGGAAGAAGAAGGGGAACTTCAAGAAGAACAGCAAGCAAGTTGCTACTAAGGAGAAGAAACCCAAGTCTGGACCTAAGCCTGAAACTGAGTGCTTCTACTGCAAGCAGACTGGTCACTGGAAGCGGAACTGCCCCAAGTATTTGGCGGATAAGAAGGATGGCAAGGTGAACAAAGGTATATGTGATATACATGTTATTGATGTGTAGCTTACTAGAGCTCGCAGTAGCACCTGGGTATTTGATACTGGTTCTGTTGCTAATATTTGCAACTCGAAACAGGGACTACGGAATAAGCGGGCACTGGCAAAGGACGAGGTGACGATGCGCGTGGGAAACGGTTCCAAAGTCGATGTGATCGCGGTCGGCACACTACCTCTACATCTACCTTCAGGATTAATATTAGACCTAAATAATTGTTATTTGGTGCCAGCGTTGAGCATGAACATTATATCTGGATCTTGTTTGATGCGAGACGGTTATTCATTTAAATCAGAGAATAATGGTTGTTCCATTTATATGAGTAATATCTTTTATGGTCATGCACCTTTTATGAGTGGTCTATTTTTGATGAATCTCGATAGTAGTGATACACATATTCATAATGTTGAAGCCAAAAGATACAGAGTTAATAATGAAAGTGCAACTTATTTGTGGCACTGTCGTTTAGGTCATATCGGTGTAAAGCGCATGAAGAAACTCCATACTGATGGACTTTTGGAACCACTTGATTGTGAATCACTTGGTACTTGTGAACCGTGCCTCATGGGCAAGATGACTAAAACACCGTTCTCCGATACTATGGAGAGAGCAACAGATTTTTTGGAAATCATACATACCGATGTATGTGGTCCGATGAATATTGAGGCTCGTGGCGGATATCGTTATTTTCTCACCTTCACAGATGACTTAAGCAGATATGGGTATATCTACTTAATGAAACATAAATCTGAAACATTTGAAAAGTTCAAAGAATTTCAGAGTGAAGTTGAAAATCATCGTAACAAGAAAATAAAGTTTCTACGATCTGATCGTGGAGGAGAATATTTGAGTTACGAGTTTGGTGTACATTTGAAAAATTGTGGAATAGTTTCGCAACTCACGCCACCCGGAACACCACAGCATAATGGTGTGTCCGAATGTCGTAATCGTACTTTACTAGATATGGTGCGATCTATGATGTCTCTTACTGATTTACCGCTATCGTTTTGGGGTTATGCTTTAGAGACGGCCGCATTCACGTTAAATAGGGCACCATCAAAATCCGTTGAGACGACGCCTTATGAACTGTGGTTTGGCAAGAAACCAAAGTTGTTGTTTCTTAAAGTTTGGGGTTGTGATGCTTATGTGAAAAAGCTTCAACCTGATAAGCTCGAACCCAAATCAGAGAAATGTGTCTTCATAGGATACCCAAAGGAGACTGTTGGGTACACCTTCTATCACAGATCCGAAGGCAAGACATTCGTTGCTAAGAATGGATCCTTTCTAGAGAAGGAGTTTCTCTCGAAAGAAGTGAGTGGGAGGAAAGTAGAACTTGACGAGGTAACTGTACCTGCTCCTTTATTGGAAAGTAGTACATCACAGAAAACTGTTTCTATGACACCTACACCAATAAGTGAGGAAGCTAATGATGATGATCATGAAACTTCAGATCAAGATACTACTGAACCTCGTAGATCAACCAGAGTAAGATCCGCGCCAGAGTGGTACGGTAATCCTGTTCTGGAAATCATGCTACTAGATCATGATGAACCTATGAACTATGAAGAAGCGATGGTGAGCCCCGATTCCGCAAAGTGGCTTGAAGCCATGAAATCTGAGATGGGATCCATGTATGAGAACAAAGTATGGACTTTGGTTGACTTGCCCGATGATCGACAAGCAATTGAGCATAAATGGATCTTCAAGAAGAAGACTGACGCTGATGGTAATGTTACTGTCTACAAAGCTCGACTTGTCGCAAAAGGTTTTCGACAAGTTCAAGGGGTTGACTACGATGAGACCTTCTCACCTGTAGCGATGCTTAAGTCTGTCCGAATCATGTTAGCAATTGCCGCATTTTATGATTATGAAATTTGGCAGATGGATGTCAAAACTGCATTCCTGAATGGATTTCTGGAAGAAGAGTTGTATATGATGCAACCGGAAGGTTTTGTCGATCCAAAGGGAGCTAACAAAGTGTGCAAGCTCCAGCGATCCATTTATGGACTGGTGCAAGCCTCTCGGAGTTGGAATAAATGTTTTGATAGTGTGCTCAAAGCATTTGGTTTTATACAGACTTTCGGAGAAGCCTGTATTTACAAGAAAGTGAGTGGGAGCTCTGTAGCATTTCTGATATTATATGTGGATGACATATTGCTGATTGGAAATGATATAGAATTTCTGGATAGCATAAAGGGATACTTGAATAAGAGTTTTTCAATGAAAGACCTCGGTGAAGCTGCTTACATATTAGGCATAAAGGTCTATAGAGATAGATCAAGACGCTTAATTGGACTTTCACAAAGCACATACCTTGACAAGATTTTGAAGAAGTTCAAAATGGATCAAGCAAAGAAAGGGTTCTTGCCTGTCTTACAAGGTGTGAAGTTGAGTCAGACTCAATGCCCGACCACTGCAGAAGATAGAGAGAAAATGAAAGATGTTCCCTATGCTTCAGCCATAGGCTCTATCATGTATGCAATGCTGTGTACTAGACCTGATGGGTGCCTTGCTATAAGTTTAGGAGGGAGGTACCAAAGTAATCCAGGAGTGGATCACTGGACAGCAGTCAAGAACATCCTGAAATACCTGAAAAGGACTAAGGATATGTTTCTCATATATGGAGGTGACAAAGAGCTCACCGTAAAAGGTTACATTGATGCAAGCTTTGACACTGATCCGGACGATTCTAAATCGCAAACCGGATACGTGTTTACATTAAACGGTGGAGCTGTCAGTTGGTGCAGTTCTAAACAAAGCGTCGTAGCGGGATCTACATGTGAAGCGGAGTACATAGCTGCTTCGGAAGCAGCGAACGAAGGAGTCTAGATGAAGGAGTTCATATCCGATCTAGGTGTCATACCTAGTGCATCGGGTCCAATGAAAATCTCTTGTGACAATACTGGTGCAATTGCCTTGGCAAAGGAATCCAGATTTCACAAAAGGACCAAACACATCAAGAGACGCTTCAATTCCATCCGGGATCTAGTCCAGGTGGGAGACATAGAGATTTGCAAGATACATACGGATCTGAATGTTGCAGACCCGTTGACTAAGCCTCTTCCACGAGCAAAACATGATCAACACCAAAGCTCCATGGGTGTTAGAATCATTACAGTGTAATCTAGATTATTGACTCTAGTGCAAGTGGGAGACTGAAGGAAATATGCCCTAGAGGCAATAATAAAGTTATTATTTATTTCCTTATATCATGATAAATGTTTATTATTCATGCTAGAATTGTATTAACCGGAAACATAATACATGTGTGAATACGTAGACAAACAGAGTGTCACTAGTATGCCTCTACTTGACTAGCTCGTTAATCAAAGATGGTTATGTTTCCTAACCATGAACAAAGAGTTGTTATTTGATTAACGAGGTCACATCATTAGTTGAATGATCTGATTGACATGGCCCATTCCATTAGCTTAGCACCCGATCGTTTAGTATGTTGCTATTGCTTTTCTTCATGACTTATACATGTTCCTATGACTATGAGATTATGCAACTCCGTTTACCGGAGGAACACTTTGTGTGCTACCAAACGTCACAACGTAAATGGGTGATTATAAAGGAGCTCTACAGGTGTCTCCAAAGGTAGATGTTGGGTTGGCGTATTTCGAGATTAGGATTTGTCACTCCGATTGTCGGAGAGGTATCTCTGGGGCCCTCTCGGTAATGCACATCACATAAGCCTTGCAAGCATTACAACTAATGAGTTAGTAGCGGGATGATGTATTACAGAACGAGTAAAGAGACTTGCCGGTAACGAGATTGAACTAGGTATTGGATACCGACGATCGAATCTCAGGCAAGTAACATACCGATGACAAAGGGAACAACGTATGTTGTTATGCGATCTGACCAATAAAGATCTTCGTAGAATATGTAGGAGCCAATATGGGCATCCAGGTCCCGCTATTGGTTATTGACCGGAGACGTGTCTCGGTCATGTCTACATTGTTCTCGAACCATAGGGTCCGCACGCTTAACATTACGATGACAGTTATTATGAGTTTATGCATTTTGATGTACCGAAGGTTGTTCGGAGTCCCGGATGTGATCACGGACATGACGAGGAGTCTCGAAATGGCCGAGACACTATATTTGGATATCAGAAGTGTTCCGGGTGAAATTGGGATTTTACCGGAGTACCGGGAGGTTACCGGAACCCCCCGGGAGCCATATGGGCCTTCATGGGCCTTAGTGGAAAGGAGAAAGGGGCAGCCCAAGGTGGCCGCGCGCCTCCCCCCTCCCCTAGTCCTATTAGGACTAGGAGAGGTGGCCGGCCCCCTCTCTCTCTTTCCCCCCATTGAGGATTCCTATTCCAACTAGGATTGGGGGGGGGGAATCCTACTCCCAGAGGGAGTAGGACTCCTCCTGGCGCGCCCCAAGGCTGGCCGCACCTCTCCCCCTTGCTCCTTTATATACAGGGGCAGGGGGCACCTCTAGACACACAATTGATCCCCGTGATCGTTCCATAGCCGTGTGCGGTGCCCCCTGCCACCATATTCCACCTCGATCATATTGTAGTGGTGCTTAGGCGAAGCCCTGCAACGGTAGAACATCAAGATCGTCACCACGCCGTCGTGCTGACGGAACTCTTCCCTGACGCTTTGCTGGATCGAAGCCCGGGGATCGTCATCGAGCTGTATGTGTGCTAAGAACTCGGAGGTGCCGGAGTAACGGTGCTTGGATCGGTCGGATCAGGAAAACGTACGACTACTTCCTCTACGTTGTGTGATCGCTTCCGCAGTCGGTCTGCGTTGGTACGTAGACAACAGTCTCCCCTCTCGTTGCTGTGCATCACCATGATCTTGCATGTGCGTAGGAATTTTTTTGAAATTACTACGTTCCCCAACAGTGACACCTAACCAATCTAGGCGACACCACTCTCCAAAAGGTAATAGATGGTGTGTTGATGATGAACTCCTTGCTCTTGTGCTTCAAATGATAGTCTCCCCAACACTCAAGTCTCTCTCACTGATTTGGATTTGGTGGAAAGAAGATTTGTGTGGAAAGCAACTTGGAGAAGGCTAGAGATCAAGATTCAAATGGTTGGAATGGAATATCTTGACCTCAACACATGAGTAGGTGGTTCTCTCTCAGAAAATATGTGTTGGAAGTGTAGACATGTTCTGATGGCTCTCTCTCCATGAATGAAGAGTGGGTGGATGGGTATATATAGCCTCCACACAAAATCTAACCGTTACACACAAATCACCAAACTCGGTGGGACCGAATCAGAAAACTCGGTCGGACCGATTTAGTTCATAATGTGACTGTTAGGCATTTCGGTGGGACCGATATGATCAACTCGGTGGGACCGATGTGCTAGGGTTAGGGTAAAACCTCATCTCGGTTTGACCGACTACACAAACTCGGCGAGACCGATTTTGGTAATAAGCAAAACAGAGAGTTGGTCAGGCAAACTCGGTGGGACCGATTACTTATCTCAGTGGGACCAAAATAATTGGAATAGGCAACAGAGAGTTTGCAAGCCCATCTCGGTGAGACCGAGATCCCATTGGTGAGGTGGAATTGATTAGGGTTTGTGGCAGTGGCTATGTCAAGTGAACTTGGTGGCGCCGGATAGAGTGTTTCGGTGGGGCCGAGTTTGACTTTTGGTTTGGGACATATGTGGATATGACAAAGTGGTTGAGGGCTTTGGAGCATATCACTAAGCACTTTGAGCAAGCAAGCCATTAAGCAACACCTCATCCCCTTTTAATAGTATTGGCTTTTCCTAAGGACTCAATGTGATCTTGGATCACTAAACTGAAAATGTAGAGCCTTGAGCTTTTGAGCTTGAGCCAATCCTTTGTCCTTAGCATCTTGAAGGGGTTCCACATCCTCTTGTCCATGCCACTCCATCTGTTGAACTTATCTGAAATATACTAGATAAAAACATTAGTCCAACAAGAGATATGTTGACATTAATTACCAAAACCACCCAAGGAGCACTTGTGCTTTCAGTGCCGCGTGTCGGGCCCGGCCCGGTGTGCTCATGGGCTGGCCTAATTGGCACGGCTCGTTTGGCCAGCTATGTTGTCGATAAGAGAAACTCCAACCGGCTGACCCATTTCGTCCATCCATGTCCATTTGGGTCGCGGCGACCCTAACCCCAAATACGTCTACTTTGTGTCCGCGCCGATGCATTTCAGGCGACACGAAGCAGACGCGGCGCGCGTCCTCTCGTTGTCCATCATGGCCCCACTTGTCGGCCGACCAACTACCCCACGTGGTCATAATTAATGCGGCCACCTATCAAGGACCCGCCTGATAGTGTGTGGAAGGGCGCGTGCCTGGCCTTTTAAATGGATTCATGTGGTGGGGCTGGCCTCATCCACTTCCTGTCCACATCTAGCCACCTTTGCTTCCTCGCCAATGAGTACAAAGCCCTAGCCAGCCAGCCCGAAACCCTAGCAAGCAAGCCATGGGCTTCTTCAGTGGTAAGGGGAGGGGAAGGGGAGGTTCGGTGCTGGCGCAAGTTCCTCCCCCATCACCGTCAGCTAGACGTGGCACACCACCATGGGAGTTAGAGCGACTGTACATAGCAGTCCACCAGGCGCGGTGGCACCGGGAGTACCGTTGTCGGTGTCAAAACCAACCGATATCGGGTAGGGGGTCCTGAACTATGCGTCTAAGGATCGAAGGTAACAAGGGACATAGGGAACACGATGTTTACCCAGGTTCGAGCCCCCTTAATGGAGGTAAAATCCTACGTCCTGCTTGATTATATTTGATGAGTATAGGGGTTACAAGAGTTGATCTACCCCGAGATCGTGATAGCTAAACCCTAGAAGCCTAGCTGGTATGAATTCTCATAGCCTCTATGGACTAAACCCTCCAGTTTATATACACATCGGAGGGGCCTAGGGTTGTATAGAGTCGGTTTGTAGAAGAAGGAAATTACATATCCGGACGCCAATCTTGCCATCCACGCTTAGGAGAGTCCTATCCAGACATGGGGGAAGGTCTTCTACCTTGTATCTTCATGGCCCATCAGTCCGGCCCATATCACTCATCCCGGACACCCGAGTACCCCCTAATCCAGGACTCCCTCAGTAGCCCCTGAACCAGTCTTCAATGACGATATGTTCGGCACACAGATTGTCTTCGGCATTGCAAGGCGGGTTCTTCCTCCCGAATACTTCAAAGCAATCTTCTGAATGAAAGAGATGTATCCAACTCTGCATTATAATCACAACCCTTAACCACAAAGGCAAAATATCTAATCAAAATAATGCCTGTCAACTGACAACTTTTCGGCGAAACGCCACATCTGGCCTCTTTAACATTTCAAACCGTTTTTCGCCTCCCGCTTTGTGTTTTGAGGCGCTGCCTCTATTGACACATCTTGTCAAAACAGAGACCGTGTCCACTTATTGTGGGATCCTCATCAATACGGTTTGGGTAATCTAACCGTGCCATTCACACGACCCCTTGGGAACAGGCGAGTTTTAAGGCTTGAGGGGGGGGGGGCGTTTGATATTCACTGCCTATATAAGAGGATAAAGATTCCTCTTTCTTCCCACGCCTTCTTCCTTCTCCTGCTTTCCCATCTTCGAGCTCCAGCTCCACAAACTTCAATCTTTCCCACCGCCGCCAACCTCTCCAGCAATGTCCAGATCTGGTTTGAAGGGCAAGTGGGAGGCCTCCTCCGTCTTGGAGAAGGATGTCAAGGAGCTCCGGGAGGCGAGGTACCTGTCTGCGGACGTCGCACATAGGCTCCCTTCCAAGAAGCAAGTCATCCCCACCCCAGAGCCCGGCGAAAGGGTCGTGTTCATCCCTCACTTCCTCTGTGGGATAGGGTTTCCCCTCCACCCCTTTGTCTGCGGCCTCATGTTCTACCACGGGCTAGATTTACATGATATAGCCCCAAACTCCTTCCTGCACATCTTGGCATTTATCGTCGTGTGTGAGGCGCTACTCCGCTTCCCCCCACACTTTGGCCTATGGCTCAAGGTCTTCAATGTGAAGCCGAAGGTGAAGGAAATATGCCCTAGAGGCGATAATAAATTTGTTATTTATATTTCCTTATATCATGATAAATGTTTATTATTCATGCTAGAATTGTATTAACCAGAAACTTAGTACATGTGTGAATACATAGACAAACAGAATGTCCCTAGTATGCCTCTACTTGACTAGCTCGTTAATCAAAGATGGTTAAGTTTCCTAGCCATAGACATGTGTTGTCATTTGATGAACGGGATCACATCATTAGAGAATGATGTGATGGACAAGACCCATACATTAGCTTAGCATAATGATCGTTTAGTTTTTCTGCTATTGCTTTCTTCATGACTTATACATGTTCCTATGACTATGAGATTAGGCAACTCCCGAATACCGGAGGAACACCTTGTGTGCTATCGAACGTCACAACATAACTGGGTGATTATAAATATGCTCTACAGGTGTCTCCAATGGTGTTTGTTGAGTTGGCATAGATCGAGATTAGGATTTGTCACTCCGTGTATCGGAGAGGTATCTCTGGGCCCTCTTGGTAATGCACATCACTATGAGCCTTGCAAGCAATGTGACTAATGAGTTAGGTATGGGATAATGCATTACAGAATGAGTAAAAGACTTGCCGGTGATGAGATTGAACTAGGTATGATGATACCGACGATCGAATCTCGGGCAAGTAACATACCGATGACAAAGGGAACAACGTATTTTGTTATGCGGTTTGACCGATAAAGATCTTCGTAGAATATGTAGGGATTAATATGAGCATCTAGGTTCCGCTATTGGTTATTGAACAGAGATGTGTCTCGGTCATGTCTACATAGTTCTCGAACACGTAGGGTCCGCACTCTTAACGTTCGATGACGACTTGTATTATGAGTTTATGTGATTTGATGACCGAAGGTTGTTCGGAGTCCCGGATGAGATCAAGGACGTGACGAGGAGTCTCTAAATGGTCGAGAAATAAATATTCATATACTGTAAGGTTACATTCGTACACCAGAATGGTTCGGGTCATTTCGGATGAGTTTCGAAGTACCGGGGGTTACCGGACCCCCCGGGAAGTTATTGGGCTTCATGGGCCTAATGGTGGAAGAGAGGAGGCAGGCCAAGGAGTGGCGCCCCCCTAGCCCAAACCGAATTGGACTAGGGCTAGGGGGCCACCCCCTTACCTTCTCTTCTTCTACTCCTTCCCCCTTCTCCTTGTGGAAGTAGGAAAGGGGGGGGCGAATCCTACTTGGAGTAGGACTCCCTCCCCCTTGTGCGTGCCACCCTTAGTCGGCCTCCTCCTCCCTCCCCCTTTATATATGTGGGAGGGGGCACCCCATAGACACACAAGTTAATCTTTAGCCGTGTGTGGTGCCCCCTCCACAATTTTACACCTCGGTCATATTGTCATAGTGCTTAGGCGAAGCTCTGTCTCGGTAACTTCATCATCACCGTCACCACGCCGTCGTGCTGACGGAACTCTCCCTCGGCCTCAACTGGATCAAGAGTTCGAGGGACGTCACCGAGTTGAACGTGTGCAGATCACGGAGGTGCCATACGTTCGGTACTTGGATCGGTTGGATCGCGAAGACGTTCGACTACATCAATCGCGTTACTAAATGCTTCCGCTTTCGGTCTACGAGGTTACGTAGATACACTCTCCCCCTCTCGTTGCTATGCATCTCCTAGATAGATCTTTCGTGATCGTAGGTAATTTTTTTGAAATACTGCATTCCCCAACAGTGGCATCCGAGCCAGGTCTATGCGTAGATGTTATATGCACGAGTAGAGCACAAAGACTTGTGGGCGATAATAGTCATACTGCTTACCAGCATGTCATACTTTGATTCGGCTGTATTGTTGGATGAAGCGGCCTAGACCGACATTACATGACCACGTTCATGAGACTGGTTCTACCGTCGTGCTTCGCACACAGGTGGCTAGTTGGTGTCTGTTTCTCCAGCTTTAGTTGAATCGAGTTTGACTACACCCGATCCTTGTTGAAGGTTAAAACAACACACTTGACGAAAAATTGTTGTGGTTTTGATGCGTAGGTAAGAACGGTTCTTGCTAGAATCCCGTAGCAGCCACGTAAAATTTGCAACAACAAAGTAGAGGACGTCTAACTTGTTTTTGCAGGGCATGTTGTGATGTGATATGGTCAAGACGTGACAATATAAAAATTGTTGTATGAGATGATCATGTTTTGTAGAAGTTATCGACAACTGGCAGAAGCCATATGGTTGTCGCTTTTTTGTATGAAATGCAATCGCCATGTAATTGCTTTACTTTATCACTAAGCAGTAGCGATAGTCGTAGAAGCAATAGTTGGCGTGTAGCGACCAGACCTCAAACAGTCTGATCTCTGTGCATCAGTGTCATCCCTGGATCGGTAATGCTGACACGCACAGTACTTGAGGATTTATAAAAGAGTAGCAATCACACACTTATTACATCAAATGTCTGAAAAGAGAACTTATTACAATACATATGGCTTAAGGCCATCTAAAACGATAACAGCGGAAGGTTTGGAAGATAAAATGAGTCCATCAACTCCAACGGCATCACTGAGTGAAAGATAACGACCTATGGCTCCTTACTCATCGTCTAAAAAGTCTGCAACATGAATGTTGCAGCCCGAAAACAGGTCAGCACATGGAATATGCTAGCAATGTAACACAAGAGAGTAATGAACAGAATAGTTGCGATCACTACATGCATATTTGGCTGGTGGTAAGCTCTAGGGTTACAGTTTTGCATAAAGCCAATTTTCCCCTACAACAAAGGAATAAATTTTATTTAACTATCATGGTGGTTGTTGAACATTGAGAAGGTTCCTCCAACTCAATCCCAATTAAGCATCATAATTAAATCCAATCAAATTATAATAAGGGTGATGAGGTCAACATGATAATCCAAGAACCAGATACTCAAGATGTCCATAACCTGTGACACGGCTAATCATGATTAGTTTATACACTCTACAGAGGTTTGCACACTTTTCCCGACAAGACTCGAATACATCCATGGTCGGAGATTCGAGACACAGTCTTTCTGAAGCATTAATTCTCTACTCTGGATAGACAGTACCACCTACAACCCACTACATCTGCTAGTCTACCTCTTCGAGAGCTTCACGCAACTTACTCAACTATGCCAGAGCCCATAATGGCTTGTGGCTGCACACGGAAGTTTCTAGCATAAATAATCTTATGATCCCTTTGAGCTTGGGTGGCGGGCCGTAGGATGATCACACGGGTCCTCCGGGATATCCTAGGACAACACTGGATTATCCAGGTGCTCACAAGCAATCCACACAGATGTGTGTTTAAGTTGCCACCTTAAGTTGAACCATTAATTAACAAACTCACATCTGTCATGAAAACACTCAAACCCAATCCACATCTACGAGCATAGCATAACAATATAATCAACGTAGAAGTAACTCCCATAGGTTTGAAAATAAACAGGTGAATAGGTACTACCTCATCTACTTCCCAAAACCCACAATTTAATCAGATCCTAACCATGCAATTGTTTGAGGATTGATCTAGTGCAATAAAACTAGGTAGTAAAGAGGTATGATCAAAGTGTTACTTGCCTTGCTGATGATCCGTGAAACCTAGAGACTCGTAGTAGCACGCTTCGCACTCCGGGTACTCTACCGCAATCAAACAAGCATACAATAAGCACTCAACTAGAAGCACGGGTAAAACTCAAATAAGAGAGTTAACCAGAAAGTTCAACTTAAGAACTCTAGTTTGCAAAAAGAATCAAACCAAACGAAGTAACAAAACTCAAACTGCGAAAGAAACAAGACCCGTTTACTAATCTGGGCTTAGGTCAAATTTTACAGTAGCAAAATCTTGTTCAAGTTGGTTAAACAGAAAGAGGGCCTCGATACAAAGATCTAGGTGCTTGAATCGCCTGATTCCGATAAACGAGCGAAAAGTTATACTAGAACGAAAATCGGGTCAGAAATCGCGATCGAAAATAATCGCGGAAAACCCTGGAAAAAGAAAAACTGACGAACAGGCTAACGAACGAACGTTCGCTGTCTGCGGTTAATGGATGAAAACCGTTCGTTAAACGAACGTATGAACGGGCGTTCCTAAATAACTAAACCAGAAAAAATAAAACCGAACGAACCAAAAAAAAGAGATCTAGGGTTCGAAAATAAAAACCGATCGGTTTTCCAACGAAAACCAGCGGCGGCTGCTACCTCGTCAGTGGCAGGGTCGGTGGCGGCAGCGACGAGCGGCTCCAGCGGCGGGGTCGATGGTGGTGGTGGGCAGCGGCTCCGGCGATGGGACGGGCAGCGGCGGCGGTGGCAGGGTCGGGGCTAGGGTTCCTGGACGGGGTGGGCTGGCGGGGCCTCGGCTTATAAGGGCCGGCCGGGTGCAGTATCCTAGTCGGACACAGCCCGGTAAGGCGGTGGACTCTTTTTTTTTAATAATTCTGCGCAGAAAAACAAAGAAAAGAAAAATCCTATACGGACTCCAAAAATCCTGAAATAAATTTCCCCATCCTCTAAATCTACTGGACAAGGTGAACATTTATTTGGGCCTCTAATGCAATTTTCAAAAAACACATTTTTTTCCTAATCCAAATAAAATAGCAATAAAACTCCGAATAAAATTCTTATTTGATTTTAATATTAAATCTCCAATATTTCTTTATTTTGGGGAAGTCATTTTATCCCCTCTCTTTTATTTTCATAAAAGAAATATCCAAAGAGAAAAATAATTAAAATCAAACGATCATCTTTTCAAAATTTGAGAAAACTCAAATATGAAAATTACGAAATCCCCAACTCTCTCCGTGGGTCCTTGAGTTGCGTAGAATTTTCTAGGATCAAGCCAAAATGCAATAAAGTATGATATGCAATGATGATCTAATGTATAACATTCCAAATTGAAAATTTGGGATGTTACAAACCTATCCCCCTTAAGATGAATCTCGCCCTCGAGATTCGGGTTGGCTAGAAAATAGGTGAGGGTGATCCTTCCATAGGTCTTCCTCTCATTCCCAGGTGGTTCATCCTCGGTATGGTGGCTCCACTGAACTTTGCAGAACTTGATAACCTTACTGCGTGTGACTCGGCTAGCAAACTCAAGAATCTTGACTGATTTCTCGTTGTAGGTCAAATTGCTATCCAACTGAATCGCTTCCAGTGGCACTGTATCTCTTAGAGGAATTTCAGCCATCTCTGCGTGGCACTTCTTCAACTGAGAAACGTGGAACACATCGTGAACTCCTAACGATCCTTCGAGCAACTCCAACTTGTAAGCAACTTCTCCCATACGTTCCAAAACCTTGTATGGTCCCACAAAACGTGGTGTTAACTTCCCCTTAACTCCAAAATGCTTCACTCCTCGAAGTGGTGATACACAAAGATATGCTCGGTCTCCGATTTCATAAACTGTCTCCTTGTGTTTAGAATCTGCATAGCTCTTCTGCCTAGACTGGGCAACCTTGAGTCTATCGCGTATCAACTTAACCTTCTCTTCAGACTCTTTAATCAAATCTGGTCCAAACAACTGACGGTCTCCAACTTCATCCCACAACAATGGTGTACTGCACCTCCTTCCGTACAATGCTTCGAAAGGGGCCATCTTCAAACTGGCTTGATAGCTGTTGTTGTAAGAGAACTCTGCATATGGCAAATTGTCGTCCCAACTAGATCCATAGTCTAGAGAACAAGCTCTCAACATGTCCTCCAGAATCTGATTAACTCTCTCAGTCTGTCCATCTGTCTATGGGTGAAAGGCTGTACTGAACTCTAGCCTGGTTCCCAAAGTCTCATGCAACTGATTCCAAAACTTTGAGGTAAACTGGGTTCCTCTATCTGATACAATGGTCCTCGGAACTCCATGTAGACATAGGATCCTGGTCATATATATATATTTGCCAACTTAGCACTGGTGTAAGTGGTCTTAACTGGGATGAAATGAGCTACCTTTGTCAAACGATCGACTATAACCCATATCGAGTCATAGCCTGAACGAGTCCTGGGCAATCCCATGATAAAGTCCATGCCTAGTTTATCCCACTTCCGTTCGGGTATCGACAATGGCTGTAACCATCCAGCTGGCTTCTGATGTTCTGCCTTCACTCTCTGAAATACATCACAAACTGCTACATACTCCACAATATCCTTCTTCATTCCGGTCCACCGGAAGCTATCCTTCAAATCTAGATACATCTTGGTATTTCCTGGGTGAATCGAATACGGCGAATCATGGGCCTCTTGCAGAATCAACTTCCTGATCTCCGGATCATTTGGCACATATACGCGGTCCTCAAACCATAGGGTATCGTGCTCATCCTCACGAAATCCTTTAGCTTTTCCTTTGCTCATCCTCTCTTTTATCTCGGCAATCTCCTTGTCTGTCTTCTGAGCTTCCCTGATCTTATCCATCAAAGTTGACTGAATCTCCAATGCTGCTACATAACCCCTCAGAACTATTTCCAAACATAGCTCACGAAGATCCTCTGCTAACTCCTTGGGTAATCCTCCGGTCATGAGTGTGTTGACATGACTCTTGCGGCTCAACGCATCGGCTACTACGTTAGCCTTTCCGAGATGATAATGCAACTTCATATCATAATCCTTGATGAGCTCCAACCATCTCCTCTGCCTGAGATTCAACTCCTTCTGCGTGAAGATATACTTCAAACTCTTGTGATCCATGTACACCTCACAATGGTTTCCAATGAGAAAATGTCTCCATGTCTTCAACGCATGCACTACGGCTGCTAACTCCAAATCATGGGTAGCATAATTCAACTCATGGGGTTTAAGCTATCGTGAGGCATATGAGACAACTCTTCCCTCCTGCATAAGCACTGCTCCAAGTCCTCGACGAGAAGCGTCGCAATACACCTGGTAATCCTTGCGTTGATCTGGGAGAATCAACATTGGAGCTGTAACCAAGCGTTTCTTCAACTTTTGAAAACTGGCCTCACATTCCTTGGTCCATTTGAATCTGGTGTCCTTCTTCAACAACTCTGTCATGGGTTTTGCAATCTTCGAGAAATTTTCAATGAACCTCCTGTAGTATCCTGCGAGTCCAAGAAAACTCCGGATCTCTCCAACTGACGTGGGTGCTTCCCAATTTGTCACAGTGATGACCTTGGTAGGGTCTATGGCTATTCCTTCTCCGGATATAACATGTCCGAGGAATCCAACTTCCTT
The DNA here is from genome assembly GCF_002162155.2 of Triticum dicoccoides. NCBI lineage: Eukaryota > Viridiplantae > Streptophyta > Magnoliopsida > Poales > Poaceae > Triticum > Triticum dicoccoides. The sequence goes on from NC_041392.1 coordinate 440,809,237, forward strand.
CAACCAAAACTCACACTTGCTGAACTTGGCATATAGCTGATGTTCTCTGAGCTTCCCAAGTACCAAACGCAAATTTTCCTTATACTCCTCTTCATTCTTCGAGTAGACCAGAATATCGTCAATGAACACCATGACGAACTTATCCAAAAACTCCATAAACACCTTGTTCATCATGTTCATAAAATAGGCAGGTGCGTTAGTCAGACCAAATGACATAACGGTATACTCATATAGTCGTACCTTGTGGTAAAAGCTATCTTAGGTATATCCTGCTCTCGAATCTTCACCTGGTGGTACCCTGATCGCAGATCGATCTTGGAAAACACCTTAGCTCCTTGTAGCTGGTCAAACAAATCATTGATCATCGGCAGTGGGTACTTGTTCTTGATCGTCACCTCATTCAATCCATGATAATCAACAACCATCCTCAATGATCCATCCTTCTTCTCCACTAGAAGCATTGGTGATCCCCAAGGTGACGAGCTTGGGCGAATATAGCCTTTATCCAGTAACTCCTTTATCTACTTCTTAATTTCCTCTAAATTCTTAGCGAGCATCCTGTACGGTCTCTTAGATATTGGCCCTGTGCCTGGCAAAAGCTCGATCAAAAACTCAATGTCTCTGTCCGGTGGCATGCCTGGCAACTCTTTTGGAAATACATCCAGGAAATCCTTCACCACTGGCACTTCCTCCTGTACAACTCCTGATAAGGAATTCACTTGAGTCCTATTCGGCACACGCCGGGATACATACTTGATCCTTCTTCCTTCTGGGGTGGTACGCAGAATCGACTTACTGGCACAGTCAATGTTCCCTCCATACTTCGATAACCAATCCATGCTTAATATCACATCCAGTCCTTGTGACTCCAATACTATTAGGTCTGAGGTGAACACATAGCTACCAATCCTTAATGGTAAACGATCACACCATAGGCTAGCCATATACTCTGCTCTTGGCGAGGTTACGAACATGGGTGTCCTAAGGCCTTGGGTTGGCAGTTTACACTTATACACAAATCCCCTTGAATGCGATGCACCAGTTTAAAAAAGAATGATTGCAGTAAATGACTTAACCATAAACTTACCTATTACTGCATCCGGTTGCGCTTCAAACTCCTCCATGTTCACTTGGTTCACTTGTCCCCTATTGAAAGGGCTGGGCTTCTTCCCAGAGCTTCCATTGCCATTGCCATTCTTTGCTTCAGAACACTCCGTGGCATAATGTCCATTCTTCCCGCACTTGAAACAAGTAATATGACTTAGATCCTTCTTGGCGGGCGTTGCTGGGTTGGTACGGTTCTGACCATTGCTTCCTCCATTACCATTCCCATTCCTGAGGCCACTATGGTTGTGCAAAATCCCTCCATTGTGATTGTGACCTCCATGGTTATGTTGAAGGGGTCCTCCCGAGTTCGGGGTAAAACGGGGCCTCTGCTGAGCTCCAGAATTATATTTCCCTTGTCCATACTTCCTCTTGCGGTTGTCAATCTATTGTTGTTTCCCTTCAATCATGAGAGCTCTATCTACCAACTATTGGTAGTTATTAAAAGTTGCCACCATCAACTGCATGCTCAGCTCATCATTCAGTCCTTCCAGAAACTTCTCCTGTTTAGCTGCATCCGTAGCAACGTCATCTGGGGCATAACGTGCTAGCTTACTAAAGTCATCCACATACTGGCCACCGGTGCGTCCTCCTTGGCGTAAGTTGCGAAACTCGCGCTTCTTCATGGTCATAGCTCCTGCTGATACATGGGCAGTGCGAAAAGCCTGTTGAAACTGGTCCCATGTAATAGTGTCGATGGGGTAAGTGGCTACGAAATTCTCCCACCATGATGCTGCGGGTCCATCAAGCTGATGTGCGGAAAAACGCACTCTCTCTGCATCTGTGTTCAACTCCCTTCCAATCTTGCGGAGCCAATCATCTACAACTATCGGCTCGGTGCTACTGGAGAACACCGGTGGATTCAGCCTTAGAAAACGGGCTAAGTGATCAACCGGTGGTGGTGGTGGGTTGTTGTTGTTGTTCCCCTGATTCTGATTCTGGACTAGTATTTGCATCAATGCATTCTTCTGCTGGATCAACTGAGTGAGCTCTGGTGGAAAAGCAAATCCATTGTCGCGTCTCGGAGGCATCTCATGGGTTTAGAAAAGATGAGAAAACAGAATAGATGAGGTCTAGGGGAAAACACTACCCATATGCACATGATACAAACACAAACATATCACTTCAATCAATTCAAACAAGGCATACAATCGGTCTAACTATCGTTACAAAAGTGCTCGGACTAAGCTATGTACAAGGGGGGAAGTACTACTACTGATATGGTGGTCGACTAGAAAAATTGATCGGTGGAAGACTCCATAATATCTGCCCCAGCTTCATCAACAAAGTCATCATCACTATCGTCGGGGTCCGAGTCGGTGTCGTCGATGATGATGTAGTTCTCCGGGTAAGTGGAACTGTCGTCTTCTCCTCCTGGCGCGGGGTCTCCCATGAATACTCCTAGTTTCCTTGTTAGATCGTCATTCTTCTCCACTAGTATCGTCATTTCCTCCTCTTATCCATCGCGTGTAGACTTGAGTTCTTCTTCCAGCTCTGTGATCCTGTTCATTGCCTTCTTCAGATCTATCATGCATGCGCACATCTGGTTCTCTTGGCGATGAATGTGCTGCTTTAACTCCTGGATGAAAGCTGCAATAGATCTATCCTTCCTGGTGTTCATCATATCCCATTTCTCATCTCGGCACCCACAAATCTGGTAGATAGTATCCTTGAGATCCTTGTGGTAAACTTCTCCGATGCGTCCCATGGTGATGTGGGCTGCCATGCTCTTTCCTAGACTCCAGGTTGGTGCATCAAAGGAAAACTCTATGGGCTTAGTGACTGGCATGAACGTCCTTCCTAGAACTTGAACTCGAATCGACCAATGCTCCTTCTCTGGTAAGCTGGCGTTGTAGGTCCCGGTGAAGCTTGGTATTCCGATGTTCAGGTATCTAGTAACTTCCTTCAAGTGTCGTCCAAAAGGTGTATCTTCATCCGGTTGAGTGAACTTGTTCCTTGAGTCCGCCATCCTAAAGAGTAGAAAAGGGAGAGGAGTCAGAAATGAGAAGAGAGTAGTGATCTAGGGTTTTAGCTTAGTGGTCGTTTCCTACAGTCAGCGTTTGCTCTGATACCATCTTGTAGCGACCAGACATCAAACAGTCTAATCTCTGTGCATCAGTGTCATCCCTGGATCGGTAATGCTGACACGCACAGTACTTGAGGATTTATAACAGAATAGCAATCACACAATTATTACATCGAATGTCTCAAAAGAGAACTTATTACAATAAATATGGCTTAAGGCCATCTAAAATGATAACAACGAAAGGCTTGGAAGATAAAATGAGTCCATCAACTCCAACGACATCACTGAGTGAAAGAGAACGTCCTATGGCTCCTTACTCGTCGTCTGAAAAGTCTGCAACATGAATGTTGCAGCCCGAAAACGGGTCAGCACATGGAATATGCTGGCAATGTAACACAAGAGAGTAATGAACAGAATAGTTGCTATCACAACATGCATATTTGGCTGGTGGTAAGCTCTAGGGTTACAGTTTTGCATAAAGCCAATTTTTCCCTACAACAAAGGAATAAATTTTATATAACTATCATGGTGGTTGTTGAACATTGAGAAGGTTCCTCCAACTCAATCCCAATTAAGCATCATCATTAAACCCAATCAAATTATAATAAGGGTGATGAGATCAACATGATAATCCAAGAACCATATACTCAAGATGTCCATAACCGGGAACACGACTAATCATGATTAGTTTATACACTCTACAGAGGTTTGCGCACTTTTCTCGACAAGACTCAGATACATCCATGGTCGCAGATTCAAGACACAGTCTTTCTGAAGAATTAACTCTCTACTATGGATAGACAGTACCACCTACAACCCACTACATCTGCTAGTCTACCTCTTCGTGAGCTTCACGCAACTTACTCAACTATGCCAGAGCCCATAATGGCTTGTGGCTGCACACGAAAGTTTCTAGCATAAATAATCATATGATCCCTTTGACCCTGGGTGGTGGGCCGTAGGATGATCACACGGGTCCTCCGGGATATCCTAGGACAACACTGGATTCTCCAGGTGCTCACAAGCAATCCACCCAGATGTGTGTTTAAGTTGCCACCTTAAGTTGGGCCATTAATTAACAAACTCACATCTGTCATGAAAACACTCAAACCCAATCCACGTCTACGAGCATAGCATAGCAATATAAGCAACGTAGAAGTAACTCCCATAGGTTTGAAAATAAACAGGTGAATAGGTACTACCTCATCTACTTCCCAAAACCCACAATTTAATCAGATCCTAACCATGCAATTGTTTGAGGATTGATCTAATGCAATAAAACTGGGTAGTAAAGAGGTATGATCAAAGTGTTACTTGCCTTGCTGATGATCCGTGAAACCTAGAGACTCGTAGTAGCACGCTTCGCACTACGGGTACTCTACCGCAATCAAACAAGCATACAATAAGCACTCAACTAGAAGCACGGGTAAAACTCAAATAAGATATTTGACCAGAAAGTTCAACTTAAGAACTCCAGTTTGCAAAAAGAATCAAACCAAACGAAGCAACAAAACTCAAACTGCGAAAGAAACAAGATCCGTTTACTAATCTGGACTTAGGTCAAATTTAACAGTAGCAAAATCTTGTTCAAGTTTGTTAAACAGAAAGAGGGCCTCGAGACGAAGATCTAGGCACTTGAATCGCCTAATTCCGATAAACGAGCGAAAAGTTATACTAGAACGAAAATTGGGTCAGAAATCGCGATAAAAAATAATCGCGGAAATCCCTGGGAAAAGGAAAACTGACGAACAGGGTAATGAACGAACGTTCGCTGTCTACGGTTAACGGATGAAAATCATTCGTTAAAACGAACGTATGAACGGGCGTCCGCTAAATAACTAAACCAGAAAAAATAAAACTGAATGAACCAAAAAAAACATATCTAGGGTTCGAAAATAAAAACCGATCGGTTTTCTGACGAAAACCGGCGGTGGCAGCGGCTACCGCATCGGCGACGGGGTCGGTGGCGGCGGCAACGAGCGGCTCCGGCGGCGGGGTCAGTGGTGGTGGTGGGCGGCGGCTCCGGCGGCGGGACGCCGAGGCGGCGGGGTCTGGGCTAGGGTTTCGGGACGGGGTGGCTGGCGGGGCCTCGGTTAAGGGCCGACCGGGTGCAGTGTCCTAGTCGAACATGACCCGGTAAGGCAATGTACTCTTTTTTTAAAAATAATTCCACGCAAAAAAACAAAGAAAAGAAATACTAAACGGACTCCAAAAATCCTGAAATAAATTTTCCCCGTCAATATGCCGGACAAGGTGAACATTTATTTGGGCCTCTAATGCAATTTTGAAAATCACATTTTTTCCTAATCCAAATAAAATAGCAATAAAACTCCGGATAAAATTCTTATTTGATTTTAATATTAAATCTCCAATATTTCTTTATTTTGGGGAAGTCATTTTATCCCCTCTCTTTTATTTTCATAAAATAAATATTCGAAGAGAAAAATAATTAAAATCAAACGATCCTCTTTTCAAAATTTGAGAAAACTCAAATATGAAAATTACGAAATCCCCAACTCTCTCCGTGGGTCCTTGAGTTGCGTAGAATTTTCTATGATCAAGCCAAAATGCAATAAAGTATGATATGCAATGATGATCTAATGTATAACATCCCAAATTTTCTATGATGGAGATCAAGGTGTCAAGCCGGTGACGATGGTGATCATGACGGTGCTTTGGAGATGGAGATCAAAGGCACAAGATGATTATGTCCATATCATATCACTTATTTTTTTTATTGAAGTGATGTTTATCTTTTATGCATCTTATTTTGCTTAGTACGGCGGTAGCATTATAAGATGATCTCTCACTAAATTTCAAAGTATAAGTGTTCTCCCTGAATATGCAGTGTTGCTACATTTCGTCGTGCCGAGACACCACGTGATGATCGGGTGTGATAAGCTCTACGTTCACATACACCGGGTGCAAGCCAGTTTTGCACAAGCAGAATACTAAGGGTAAACTTGACGAGCCTAACATATGCAGATATGGCCTCGGAACACTGAGACCGAAAGGTCGATCGTGAATCATATAGTAGATATGATCAACATAGTGATGTTCACCATTGAAAATTTCTCCATCTCACGTGATGATCGGACATGGTTTAGTTGATATGGATCACGTGATCATTTAGATGACTAGAGGGATGTCTATCTAAGTGGGAGTTCTTAAGTAATATGATCAATTGAATTTTAATTTATCATGAACTTAGTAGCTGATAGTATTTTGCATGTCTATGTTGTTGTAGATAAATGGCCTGTGCTACTTTTCCTTTGAATTTTAATGCGTTCCTAGAGAAAGCTAAGTTGAAAGATGATGGTAGCAACTAAACGTACTAGGTTCGTAACTTGAGGATTATCCTCATTGCTGCACATAAGAATTACGTCCTGGAAGCACCGCTAGGTGCAAAGCCCGCTGCAGGAGCAACTCCATATATTATGAACGTCTGGCAGAGCAAAGCTGGTGACTACTTGATAATTCAGTGTGCCATGCTTTACGGCTTAGAATCGGGACTTCAACGATGTTTTGAACATCATGGGGCATATGAGATGTTCTAGGAGTTGAAGTTAATATTTCAAGCAAATGCTCGGATTGAGAGATATGAAGTCTCCAAAAAGTTCTACAACTGCAAAATGGAGGAGAGTAGTTCTGTCAATGAACATATACTCAGAATGTCTGGGTACCACAACCACTTGACTCAACTGGGAGTTAACCTTCCTGATGATAGTGTCATTCACAGAGTTCTTCAATCACAACCACCAAGCTACAAAAGCTTCGTGATGAACTATAATATGCAAGGGATGGATAAGACAATTCCCGAGCTCTTCGCAATGCTAAAGGCAGCGGAGGTAGAAATAAAGAAGGAGCATCAAGTGTTGATGGTCAACAAGAACACTAGTTTCAAGAAGAAGGGCAAAGGGAAGAAGGGGAACTTCAAGAAGAACGGAAAGCAAGTTGCTGCTCAAGTGAAGAAGCCCAAGTCTGGACCTAAGCCCGAAACTGAGTGCTTCTAGTGCAAAGGGACTGGTCACTAGAAGCGGAACTGCCCCAAGTATTTGGCGAATAAGAAGGATGGCAAAGTGTAAGGTATATTTGATATACATGTTATTGATGTGTACCTTACTAATGCTCGCAGTAGCGCCTGGGTATCTGATACTGGTTCTGTTGCTCATATTTGCAACTCGAAACAGGGGCTATGGATTAAGCGAAGATTGGCTAAGGACGAGGTGACGATGCTTGGGAAATCATTCCAAAGTCGATGTGATCGCGGTCGGCACGCTACCTCTACATCTACCTTCGGGATTAGTCTTAGACCTGAATAATTGTTATTTGGTGCTAGCGTTAATCATGAACATTATATCTGGATCTTGTTTGATGCGAGACGATTATTCATTTAAATCAGAGAATAATGGTTGTTCTATTTATATGAGTAATATCTTTTATGGTCATGCACCCTTAATGAGTGGTCTGTTTTTATTGAATCGCGATAGTAGTGATACACATATTCATAGTATTGAAGCCAAAAGATACAAGTGTAATAATGGTAGTGCAACTTATTTGTGGCACTGTCGTTTAGGTCATATTGGTGTAAAGCGCATGAAGAAACTCCATGCTGATGGGTTTTTGGAATCACTTGATGCTTGCGAACCATGCCTCATGGGAAAGATGACTAAGACTCCGTTCTCCGGAACAATGGAGTGAGCAACAGACTTATTGGAAATAATACATACTGATGTATCCGGTCCAATGAGTGTTGATGCTCATGGCGGGTATCATTATTTTCTGACCTTCACAGAAGATTTGAGCAGATATGGGTATATCTACTTGATGAAACATAAGTCTGAAACATTTGAAAAGTTCAAAGAATTTCAGAGTGAAGTGGAAAATCATCGTAATAAGAAAATTAAGTTTCTACGATCTGATCGTGGAGGTGAATATTTGAGTTATGAGTTTGGTCTTCATTTGAAACAATGCGGAATAGTTTTGCAACTCACGCCACCTAGAACACCACAGCGTAATGGTGTGTCCGAACATCGTAACCGCACTTTATACTGATTTACCGCTATCGTTTTGGGGTTATGCTTTAGAGACGGTTGCATTCACGTTAAATAGGGCTCCATCGAAATTCGTTGAGACGACACCATATGAACTATGGTTTGGCAAGAAACCCAAGTTGTCGTTTCTTAAGTTTGGGGCTGCGATGCTTATGTGAAAAAGCTTCTGACAAGCTTGAACCCAAATCGGAGAAATGTGTCTTCATAGGATACCCAAAGGAGACTATTGGGTACACCTTCTACCACAGATCTGAAGGCAAGATATTCGTTGCTAAGAATGAATCCTTTCTAGAGAAGGAGTTTCTCTTGGAAGAAGTGAGTGGGAGGAAAGTAGAAATTGATGAGGTAACTGTACCTTCTCCCTTATTGGAAAGTAGTTCACCACAGAAATTAGTTCCAGTGATTTCTACACCAATTAGTGAGGAAGCTAATGATGATGATCATGAAACTTATGATCAAGTCACTATCGAACCTCGTAGGTCAACCAAAGTAATATCCGCACCAGAGTGGTACAGTAATCCTGTTCTGGAGGTCATATTACTTGACCATGACGAACCTACAAACTATGAGGAAGCGATGATGAGCCCAGATTCCGTGAAATGGCTTGAGGCCATGAAGTCTGTGATGGTATCCATGTATGAGAACAAAGGGTGGACTTTGGTTGACTTGCCTGATGATCGGCAAGCCATAGAGAATAAATGGATCTTCAAGAAGAAGACTGACACTGACGGTAATATTACTGTCTACAAAGCTCGACTTGTTGCAAAAGGTTTTCGACAAGTTCAAGGAGTTGACTACGATGAGACCTTCTCACCCATAGCGATGCTTAAGTCTGTCCGAATCATGTTAGCAGTTGCCGCATTTTATGATTATGAAATTTGGAAAATGGATGTCAAAACTGCATTCCTTAATGGATATCTCAAAGAAGAGTTGTATATGATGCAACCAGAAGGTTTGCCAATCCTAAATGTGCTAACAAAGTGTTCAAGCTCTAGTGATCCATTTATGGACCAGTGCAAGCCTCTCGGAGTTGGAATATACGCTTTGATAGTGTGATCAAAGCATATGGTTTTATATAGACTTTTGGAGAAGCCTGTATTTACAAGAAAGTGAGTGGGAGCTCCGTATCATTTCTGATATTATATGTGGATGACATATTGTTGATCAGAAATGATACTGAATTTCTGAATAGCATAAAAGGATACTTGAATAAGAATTTTTCAATGAAAGACCTTGGTGAAGCTACTTATATATCGGGCATCAAGATCTATAGAGATAGATCAAGACGCTTAATTGGACTTTCACAAAGCACATACCTTGATAAAGTTTTGAAGAAGTTCAAAATGGATCAGTCAAAGAAAGGGTTCTTGCCTGTGTTACAAGGTGTGAAGTTGAGTCAGACTCAATGCCCGACCACTGCACAAGATAGAGAGAAAATGAAAGTCATTCCCTATGCCTCAACCATAGGTTCTATCATGTATGCAATGCTGTGTACCAGACCTGATGTGTGCCTTGCTATTAGTTTAGCACGGAGGTACCAAAGTAATCCATGAGTGGATCACTGGACAGCGGTCAAGAACATCTTGAAATACCTGAAAAGGACTAAGGATATGTTTCTCGTTTATGGAGGTGACAAAGAGCTCATCGTAAACAGTTACGTTTATGCAAGCTTTGACACTGATCCGGATGACTCTAAGTCACAAACCGGATACGTATTTTTATTGAATGGTGGAGCTGTCAGGTGGTGTAGTTCTAAGCAGAGCGTCGTGGCGAGATCTACATGTGAAGCGGAATACATAGCTGCTTCGGAAGCAGCAAATGAAGGAGTCTGGATGAAGGATTTCATATCCGATATAGGTGTAATACCTAGTGCATCGGGTCCAATGAAAATCTGTTGTGACAATACTGGTGCAATTGCCTTGGCAAAGGAATCTAGATTTCACAAGAGAACCAAGCACATCAAGAGACGCTTCAATTTCATCCGCGATCAAGTCAAGGAGGGAGACATAGAGATTTGCAAGATACATACGAATCTGAATGTTGTAGACCCGTTGACTAAGCTTCTCTCACGAGCAAAACATGATCAACACCAAGACTCTGATACGTCTCTAATGGATCTGTGATAGAAGGTGTATCCAATAGTTTCCTTTGGGTATCCTATGAAGATGCATTTCTCCGATTTGGGTTCGAGCTTATCAGGTTGAAGCTTTTTCACATAAGCATCGCAGTCCGAATTTTAAGAAACAACAACTTAGGTTTTCCTAACGCTTTTCCTCTTGTTTTGGACTCTAATTTGCATGATTTGAATGAAACTAACCCCAGACTGACGCAATTTTCAGCAGAACTACCATGGTGTTGTTTTTGTGCAGAAATAAAGTCTCGGAATGGAAGGAAGCTTTGCGAGGATTTTTTATATTAATAATAAGAATTACTAGAGACAAGACCCACCAGAGACGGGCCCCTGGGTGGGCACAACCCACCAGGGTGAGCCCCCCTCTCCTGGCGCACCCAGGTGGGTTGTACCCACCTGGTGGCCCCGCTGACGACCCCCCTGATACTATAAATTCACATATTTCCAGAAAAAATAAGGGAGAAAGAATTATCGCGATCCACGAGACGGAGCCGCCGCCAGGCCCTGTTCTTCCTCGGGAGGGCAGATCTGGAGTCCGTTTGGGGCTCCGGAGAGGGGGATGTTCGTTCTTCGTCATTTCCAGCCCTTCTCCATTGCCAATTCCATGATGCTCCCCACCGGGAGTGAGTAATTCCTTCGTAGGCTCGCTGGTCGGCGAGGAGCTGGATGAGATTCATCATGTAATCCAGTTAGTTTTGCTAGGGCTTGATCCCTAGTATCCACTATGTTATTAGATTGATGTTGCTATGACTTTGCCATGCTTAATGCTTGTCACTTTGGGCCCGTGTGCCATGATTTCAGATCTAAGCCATTTATGATTTCATCATCATATCCATGTTTTAGATCCGATCTTGCAAGTTATAGTCACCTACTACGGTTATGATCCGGCAACCCCGGAGTGACAACAATCGGGCCCACTCCCGGTGATGACCGTAGTTTGAGGAGTTCATGTATTCACTATGTGTTCATGCTTTGTTCTGGTTCTCTATTAAAAGGAGGCCTTAATATCCCTTAGTTTCCAATATGGACCCTGCTGCCACGGGAGGGTAGGACAAAAGATGTCATGCAAGTTCTTTTAATAAAGCATGTATGACTATTTACGGAATACATGCCTACATTATATCGATGAACCGGAGCTAGTGCCGTATCGCCCTAGGTTATAACTGTATCATGATGAATATCATCCAACAAGTCACCGATCCAAAGCCTACGTATTTATTCTTATTGATCTTGCTGCGTTACTATTGCTATCATCACTGTTACACTTGCTACAAATTACTGCTATCACTGTTACTGTTACCGTTGCTACTGTCACTATTATGAAAACTATCAAACTACTTTGCTACTGATCACTTTGCTGTAGATAATTAATCTCCAGGTGTGGTTGAATTGACAACTCAGCTGCTAATACCTTCAAATATTCTTTGGCTCCCCTTGTGTCGAATCTATAAATTTGGGTTGAATACTCTACCCTCAAAAACTGTTGCGATCCCCTATACTTGTGGGTTATCAAGACCTTTTTCTGGCACCGTTGCTGGGGAGCATAGCTATTTTTGTTGAGTCACTTGGGATTATTATCATATTATTACTATGAAGAATCTGAAGGATCCAAAGACTAAGATATTTCCCTCAAGGACAAGGGGAGGTAAGGAACTACCATCCAATTCTGCTTTAGATTCACCTTCTATTATGAATAAACTTGCAACACCACCACATGCTATTAATTCTGATATGTCGCAAGTTATTGATGATGCTAATTATACTATGAATGATGCTTATGATGATGCTAGTGCCTTGCTTGATAATGATGATGTGCCACCTGGTGAATTTCTTGATAAACAAGTTACTAGAGTTATACAACATGATGTTGTTGAATCTGATGATGAGCTTGAAACTGAATCTCCTAAGACACTTGCTAGAACTAGCCTTCCTAGATATGAATCGTGTAAGGTACCGGAAGGTTATGTTATGAGCGAAGAAGAAACTAGAGATATTCTTGCTTGTAATGATAGAGATGATCTAGAGAAACTACTACAAAAGTATAAAGAAAAATCTCCGAATCCTAGAATGAAATGTGATCCTAAGTTTGCTACTTCACCTATCTTTATTGATGATAAGTATTATGAATTCTCTGTCGACCCAGATTTAATTACTTTGGTTGAATCTGATCCTTTTCATGGTTATGAAACTGAAATTGTTGTGGCACATCTTACTAAGTTGAATGATATAGCCACCCTTTTTACTCATGATGAGAAAACTCGCTATTACTTTATTATCAAATTATTTCCTTTCTCATTAAAGGGTGATGCTAAAGCTTGGTACAATACTCTTGCTCTTGGTTGTGTGCATAGTCCCGAGGATATGATTTATTACTTCTCTGAAATATATTTTCCTGATCACATGGAACAAGCTGCCTTATAGGAAATATTTAACTTTGTGCAAACTAAAGAAGAGAGTCTCCCACAAGCTTGGGGGAGGCTTTGCCAGTTACTTAATGCTTTTCCTGATCACCCTCTTAAGAAAAATGAAATACTTGATATCTTCTATAATGGACTAACTGATGCTTCTAGGGACTTCCTAGATAGTTGTGCTGGTTGTGTTTTCAGGGAACGAACTATTGGACAAGCTGAAGAATTATTGAATAACATATTGAAAAATTATGATGATTGGACTATTCCTGAACCACCACCTAAACCCACTCCAAAGAAGAGGAGTATATTATATCTCAGTACCGAAGATATGCAAGAGGCAAAGAAATGTATGAAGGAAAAAGGTATTAAAGCTGAGGATGTTAAAACTTCCTCCTATTGAAGAAATACATGGCCTTAATACACCACCAATGCCTAAGGTGGTAGAGGTAAATTCTCTTATGAAGTTTAATGATAATGATAATCCTCACAGTATGCATCCTAGCCAATGCCTTTATGAGTTTGAAAACTACATTAGGAAACAAGATCACTTCAATGCAAATGTTGTGAAACAATTGAAATACAACTCTGATATGATTGCTCGCTTGAGTGACTTGTTATTTAGAATATAAAATGCTGTTAGAGGTGTTGGAAAACATGCTTCTATGGTTCAAACTCAGTTAGAACAAGTTGCTAAATCACAAAGAGAATTGCTTGATGAAATGAATCATAATATGCATGACTTTGCTGTTAGAGTTGCAACTAGAGGAGGTAAAATGACTCAAGAACCACTTTATCCCGAGGGACACCCAAAAAGAATTGAACAAGATTCACAAAGAGCGAACACTAGTGCACCTAGTCCTTCTGAAAAGAAAAAAGAAAAAGAAAAATGATAGGACTTTGCACACTTCTAGTGAACCTGAAATAGAAAAACCTCATGATAATGAAAATGAAATTTCTATCTCTGATGCTGAAACTCAATCTGGTAACGAACACTCACCTAATGATAATGAAAAAGATAATGATGAGGTTCATGAAGACTCTCAACCAACCAATGATAAAGAACCAGATAATGATGTTGAGATAGAACCATCTGCTGATCTTGATAACCCTCAAGCTAAGAATAAAAGATATGACAAAAGAGACTTTGTTGCTAGAAAACATGGTAAAGAAAGAGAACCGTGGGTTCAAAAACCTATGACTTTTCCACCCAAGTCAACTAAAAAGAATGATGATGAAGAATTGGAACGTTTTGCTGAAATGCTGTGGCCAGTCTTTTTGCGTACTCGCTTGACTGATATCTTGAAAATGCCTCCTTATGCAAAATATATGAAAGACATCATCACAAATAAGAGAAAAATACCGGAAGCTGACTTCTCCACTATGCTTGCTAACTATACTTTTAAAGATGGAGTACCTAAAAAACTTGGAGATCCTGGAACACCAACTATACCTTGCTCTATCAAAAAGAATTATGTGAAAACTGCTTTGTGTGACTTAGGAGCTGGTGTTAGTGTTATGCCTTTCTCTTTATATAAAAGACTTGACTTGAATAAACTCATACCTACTGAAATATCTTTGCAAATGGCTGACAAATCAACTGTCATACCTATCGGTATCTGTGAGGATGTGCCCGTTGTTGTTGCTAATGCTACTTTTTTGACTGACTTTGTTATACTTGAGATGCCCGAGGACGACAACATGTCCATTATCCTTGGTAGACCCTTCTTGAATACTGCAGGGGCTGTTATTGATTGCAATAAAAGCAAGGTCACTTTTCATATTAATGGCAATGAGCATACAACCCACTTTCCGAAGAAACAATTCCAAGTGAATGGTATTAATGTTATTGAAAAATCTCCGACAATCACTATTGGAAGTTTTCAAATACCTCTACCTATTGTCAAAAAGAAATATGAAATGCTTATTGTTGGGTAAATGCATATCCCCATTGAGGTAACTTAGTGCTTTACGAAAGTTCTTCGGTTTCATGCTAATCGGAAGTGGTTGTTAATAAGACTTGATTAACCTTATTAATGGATCATTTTTGAACTTTATGAAGTTGATGAATTTAGTAAGCACTACTTGCTGTCCCTACTTTTTATTCTCTGTTTTTATCATTTAAATAAAATAAAATTCCATGTTTTTTTGTTTTCTGAATTTCACGTGCAATAAAAAATGACCCAAAAATAAAAGTTCTCAAAATGCCCTGAAATTTTAATATGATTTTTTCTGAATATTTGAGAATTTTTGGTGAAAATAACATCAGAGGGAGGTGCACCAGGTGGGCACAACCCACCTGGGTGCGCCAGCACCTGGGCGCGCCATGGTGGGTTGTGGTCCCCACGTGGGCCCCTCACTTACCTCTTTAGAGCATATCATCACTTACCTCGAGAAAAAAAATCCCCATTGCTCTCTCTCACATGTTCTTGAGCTCAAACCCGTGGATTTCAATCTCTTTGCTCGAAGCTCCGTTTCCGAAACTGTTTCAGGGGATTGTTGCTTGGTATGTGACTCCATTGTTTGACCAATTAGTTTTTGTTTTAGTTGCTTATACTTTGAATAATTAGCTACTCTTGTTGCTGTTGTAGATGTGCTTGCATGTTGAATTCTTAGTGTTCTAAGTTGTCTGAATGCTTGTTATGGTCTCTATGTATCCCTATGAGTAGTTACTATCAATCTTACAAGGTTTTGTTGACAAATTTTTGTCACTCCAAAACTTTTATTTTCAGAAAATTGTACGCGGACATGATGAACCTATTTGTAAGGAGTTCTTCGAGGAGACGATCCTCGGGGGCATCATCTAGTGACAGTTCCACCCGTCGGTCTTACGTTGAACCAAGTAAAAGTTCCACACGAGATGCCACCAGCAAGACATGTTTATGGCCTAGCGATGAATATATGGTGTGTGTGGGCATTAAGGAGGAATTTGAGCAATATGTTCACAATGCCGGCCTCGGTCCCTACCTATCAGATAAGTATGTACAACACCAACTTCTCACTGAATCATTTGTTAAAGGATTTGAATATTTTCCACATGAGTCTAGGGTGTTGTTTATGCTTTATGATAATCCTTATACTATCCCACTTGAGAATTTTGCTTACCATTGCAAACTGCCATTTTTGGGTTCACTTGATGAGCCACCAACGGTTGAGTACGAGTCTTTCTTGACTAGCCTTTGCTATGGTGAAAATAGGGGAGTGAGACAAGGAAGAATAAAGAGCATTCATTTTCCCGCAATTCAGTATTTTGCATTATTTAACAGGAAATTCATAGTAGGCAAGCAAGACTGTAGCATACTTTGTGCACCAGACTTGAGCCTCCTTCACACTGCTCTCACTAGTGAAAGGAATTATAACCTTTGAGTGATTGTTGCACGCAGACTTCAGCACAATGCTAGAAGTGGCTGGTTCTATGGTGGAATTTATGCCACACGCCTAGCACGAGGGCTGGGTGTCTCACCTTTACCCTTTGATCCTATTCTACCCACTCGGTATTTTGATTTTGATGCCTTGAAAGATCATAAAATTCTCAAGGGAAGGGCTAATAACTTCACTTATAATTTGTTGTTTAACCAATCCCATGTTGTGGACACATATTTGCCTGCGTCTGCTCTCTTTGATTATTACAGCAAGGAAAGATATTTTGTTCTTGAGAGCGAGGCCCGAGCTCATAACGCAATAGTGGTGGAGGCACGACGTGCTGAGGCATCCACCCAAGAGCCTCTGTGAGCTACCACGCCGACTACTACCCTCCAGGCTAGTGATTGATTACCAACTTAGGCCAAAAGCCTAAGCTTGGGGGAGTACATGTCTCTCACCGACATTATATTCATGTTCACATATCATTCCATTTGTCGGTGTTCACACTTTTTCATTGTATCATCCATGCTTAGATTTATTTTCCTGCTTTCTTCTTGTGTGTTTGAAAAACTTTATAAAAACCAAAAAAATTAGTTGTAGTTAATTTACTTTCTATGCATGCTTAGTAGTGGTACTAAAAAGAAAATCCAAAAACATTTCCTTGTTCTTCTTTTGCTTGTTGGGAGTTTTCCCTCGTAAATAGTTTTTCTTGTTTTTGCTTTTCCTTTATATGCTTACTTACGCTACAAAAAAAGACACATCCCTGACATTTTGGGCCGAACGAAATTTTTTTCTGTCATACTTATGACACTTCTATGATGATAATTGTGACAAAACCCGGTATCATCATAGATGTGGTGGGGTCCTACTTCTGTGACAAAAAATCTTGACAGAAAATGGGCTTTTCGTCCTGGGCGAGCCGGAGACGTGGCTGCATGACATTCTTTGGGCCGTCCATGACGGAAAAAACCGTGGTAGAAGCGAGGGCGAGGAAAATATCGGGGAGTTCCCGGTTACTGTGGGTGATCGAGGGCCAAGCGATGCGCGTTTCTCTCATACGTACGCGCATGTGTGCGAGGCGTTGCGCTCTAACTGAACCCGAGCGAGGCGTTGGGCTCTAACTGAACCCGAGTGATTGCACTGCAAGCTACGCGTTACTGAACCCGAGCGATCGATCAATCCCTTGTTGTTAACTGAACCCGAGTGATTCCTTCTCTACTGCTGCTAACTGAAGTAGATCGATGCTGCCTCTGGATGAACAATGAGTGTTGTTGGGGGGGGGTGTTGGATTAATAGTTCCTGGTGGGGGTTGGATGAACAGGACCCCGTGGTAGTAGAGGCAGTTGCCGCTGGATGAATAGTACCCCGATCGATCAAGCTGGTGGATGAACAAGACCCCGTGGAGGGATGGATGAACAGGCCCCCATGGAGGGCTGGATGAACAATAGCCGGTGGAGGGCTGGTTGAACAGTAGCCTGTGGAGGGATGGTTGAACAGTAGCCGGTGGAGGGGTGGTTGAACAGGACCCCGTGGAGAGGGCTGGTTGAACAGTAGCCGGTGGAGGAGCGTGCAGTGGAGGCTGGATGAACAGGAGCCCGTGGATGAACAGTCGCAGGTGGAGGCTGGAGGAGGTCGACGGGGGATGAACAGTAGCCCGTGGAGGCAGTCGACTATGGAGATGAACAGTATCCCGTGGAGTCCTGTTTTGCGGTATGCCACACCCCTCCCGATGAACAGGACCCCTGTTTCGACCGTAGCGCTCCAACACAAGTCCGTTTCCTCCATTTTGCGGTATGCCACACCCCTCCCGATCAACATGATCCCATTTCCACCATAGGAGGCCCGTTTCCTCCGTTTTGCGGTACGCTAGACCCCTCTCGATGAAACAGGATCCCGTGTCGACCGTGGCCGGTCGAACACAAGGCCGTTTCCTCCGTTCTACGGTACGCCAGGCCTCGTTTCCATCGTCTGTTCCGTCCAAGCCGGTTGGCTCCCGATGAACATGACGACGCATTCCGTTCCGACCTAGCCGGTTGCCTCCCCATGAACACGATGACGGCGCAGCTTCTCCGTTCCGACCCAGCCATGTACACGAGCCCTAGCCGTACATATGCGCAAGCAGGCGTTCGAGACCCCGCCCGTATGTACGTACGTGGCCGTATTTTCTTTATTGCACCCTGGGCACTGTACGTACGTGTACATGCTACATGCACGCCTCTACTACGACACGTGCATGCCTCTACTACGACACGTGCGTGCCTCTACATCGACCAGTATGTACGTACACGTTCACGACCAGAGTGACAACGCTATGTACGCTTCGACCAGGTGGGTCCCGACTGTCAGTCACTTCCTTGCGTACGAAGATGTAGCTGGTGGGTCCCAGCAGTCTGTCGGCATTCTGGGAATGGGGGTCCCTAGACTTGCCTGCCTGCGGCCCACAGCGTGGCTCCTTTAGCGGCCTGGTATGACCCATCTTCACTAGCAAACACACAAGACCCTTGCGAGGGGCCAAGCCTTGCGAGGCGGGCGACACAAGACCTCCTCAGGGACAGCCTCGCTAGGCTGGCCCGCGAGGAGCAGAGAGATAAAGGCAAAGGGCACCTCGTGAGGTTCCCGTGACATGAGCCATGACGACCAAGGCCGGGCAGGTGCCAGGCGGGCGCCAGCGGGCGCAGAGCACCAGTTGCCTCTTAGGTGCTAAGGGAGCAGGCGCAGACGAGGAGTCCCAAGGCATCAGGCAAAGGTTTCCATACCGGTGCAACAAGACCAAGACTAGCAGGACGGTAGGACGGAGGTCATCGCGGAGCCTACGACGGCGTCACCACCAGAGCCTTTGGCAGACGAAGACCACCTTTTGTGAGGATGGCTGGTACTAGCTGTCCCCCTTCAAATTGGCCGTTGTGGGATCCCTTCCCGCCTGATATTTGGGAAGAGGACCAGGGCCCCTATAAATAGGACTAGCCACCATCGTAGGGATCATCTCATCAGAGACCGAATCCATTCCACCCACATACGCACCAGCTCACCGAGCTCAAGAACACCTCTCCTCAGGAGGCTGTTCTTCCCTTGTACTTGTTCATCCTCAACCTACAAGGCAATCCACCACACCACACTGGAGTAGGGTATTAAACCACATCGATGGCCCGAACCATTATAAACTCTTGTGTCCCTTGTTCTACGGGTTTGGCGGGTTAGGCTATAGGATCGTTGCGAGAGCGCGAGCTGTGGGGAGAGATCTTCGTGCGCACCCCAGTGTTCGAACCTCAAGGGTTTTGCCGGAACCCAAAATCCAACATTTGGCACACCAGGTAGGGGTGTGCCGAGATTTTCTTCCTCATCGGCCAATCCGCTGTCGCCCCACATGTCCGATGTCTGACGATCCAAGGGCCCAGGCCGACCGCTGGGGGGCCCGGCCAGCTCGAGCACCTCCATCCGTTCCAGAAGACCTTGTCGGCATTCTGGGAATGGGGGTCCCCAGACTTGCCTGCCTGCGGCCCACGGCGTGGCTTTGCTGGCAGGCCTGTACGGCCCATCTTCATCAACAAGGAATCAAGACCCTTGCGAGGGGCCAAGCCTCGCGAGGCGGATGACACAAGACCTCCTCAGGAGTGGCGTCACCAGGCTAGCTCGTGAGGGGCGGAGAGTTCAAGGCCAGGCAAACCTCGCGAGGTTCTCGTGATGTAAGCCATGGCGATTGACACCAGGCGGGCGCCAGCGCGTGCAATGTCCTTGTTTCCTCTTTAGCACTAAGGGGGCAAGTGCAGGCATGGAGTACCGAGGCATCAAGCAAAGGTTTTCATATTGGTGCAACGAGACCAAGACCAGAAGGACGGCAAGACATAGGTCACCATGGAGCCCAGGACGGCGCCACCGCTAGAACCTTTGGCAGGCGAAGACCACCTTTTGTTAGGATAGCTTGTACTAGCTGTCCCCTTTCAAATTGGTCATTGTTAGCTCCCTTCCCGCTCAATATTTGGGGAGAGGACCAGGGCCTCTATAAATAGTACTAGGCACCACCATAGGCTGGGCGGATCATTAAGAGCATCCTCAGCCACACAAGTTCACCAAGCACAAGAACACCTCAACCTCAGGAGGCTGTTCTTCCCCTTATACTATTCATCTTCAGCCCAAGAGGCAATCCACCACCACCACACTGGAGTAGGGTATTACACCACAACGGTGGCCCAAACCAGTATAAATCTTGTGTCCTTTGTGTTGCGAGTTCATCGAGTTAGTTTGTGAGATCTACGCTAAGTTAGGACGCGGATCAGTAGGGGGGAGATCTTCGCGCGCACCCCAGTGTTCGAACCTTAAGGGTTTTGCCGGAACCCGTGATCCAACATTTGGCGCGCCAGGTAGGGGTGCGCCGGAGCTTCTTCCCCACCAGACGACCCACCGACGCTTCGCGGTTCCGATGTCCGGCGACTCGAGGGCTGACGATGACCGATGGGCAGCTTGGCCCGCCCGGGCGGCGCCGCCTGCCCAGGAAGACCTCAACTCCGCATCTCAGGCGACGCGCGCACCAAACACCACGGGGCATGGGCGGCATGGCCACTCACCCTCTGCTCTTACCCCCCGACAGACACGAGCCACTGCAAGGGCCGCCAGCCACGCCGCAGCGACGGCGCCGCACACTAGGAGGGAGCAGGCGAACATGCGGGCCGCGCTCACAGTGGCACGGGAGTTGCTGTGGTGCCGATTGATGGAGAGCGGTCGGGATGCACTGCTGGAATGGTTTGCCGAGCTCCTAGACGCGGCGGCCATGGGAGCACCGCCTTTCTGCTACCAGCTCACGCCCCAGGCAGCGGCAGGATCCCACAACAGGCCTCGCCGCGCCCGCGTACCCCCAAGTGCGCCCGGGGGCTTCGTCGACATCAGCACGGTCCACGGCGGAGGGCGCCCCCTCACATCCGGGCCACCTCGGATGGGCGCGGGCACGAGCGTCATCGCGCACGGCCCCGTCGGAGCACCGCCCCACCATCCTCAGGACAACGTGACAGGCCGAGCGACGTGGAGCGTGGGGCACTTCGGCGAGGTCTTCGGGGCAGCGGCCTCAGAGGCCTACGCCCCCCGCATGATGGATTAGGAGTACACGCCGGAGGACGACCCCGATTCGTTCCTCGGGCCAGGATGGGAGGAGGAGGCGTTAGGAGCTGAAGCCTTCGAGGAGCCGCCAGAGAGCCCTGTCAGCCACGCCGTCGACGACAGATACAGGGTACCATTAATCCCTCAAGGGCAATCTTACACTAACCATGAGTCGCAGATGAACCAGGTCACGGCGGCGAACGATGGTTCTGGCACGGCGATGCCTGCCCCGACAGGAGAGACCCACTAGGGGCTGCGTGGAAGGGGCCAGGAGAAAGGCCCCTCCCCGTGTCGCACGAAGCAAGGTAACGCCCGGAGGTAGGCCCTCTGCCGGGGTGGCGTCCGCAACCTTGCCCCCGGCAGAGGACCTGTGGTCGCCGGGGGCGCCGCTGGCGTCCCCTCTGCCCTCGTTGGGCCGTCCTGGTTTCCGATCGTCCCAGCGGTGGTAGAGGATGGCGCAAGGCGGGGCCCTCGTCAGGCATATGAAGTAAGGCTCATGCCTATGAAGATCGCCGCCCGTGACACTCTCACATAATAATGAGTGGGTTTGTACACGCCTTGGAGCCTCAGGAGAGCCGCCCTCGGGCCTCGGGGGCTCCCTCCCACGCCTAGTGGCAGTACTTAGCTCCGCGCTGGTGAGAAGATGTCGAAGACTAGACTAGGCGCCGGACGTGGCCATTTGCTTTGGATCTCTTTTTTGTAACCCTGCCTTTTGGATTTGGATTTAAGCTAAAGTTGATTTTTCATTTGATGCGTGCAGGGGAGATGCCTTTTCTTATTTGAGCTATTTCTCGCAGTTTCTTGCCTTATTTTGGAGTTCGCGCCAGTCACTCCCCCCTCGCGGGCTCCTCGCGAGCCCGGCTGGGCATGAAGCACGCGAGCCATGCATGTGTCGGGCCATGGCTGGCGCTCGCTTATTACACGGCCCTCACGGGCGTGTCGACGAATTCCTCAGGAGCTTCTCAGAAACCCAGAACCTCTTGAGCCAGTTTTGGGCTCATCCAGGCTAAGGTAAACCGCGACAATAACCTTGCCCCAGCATACGTAAGCTCATAAAGACGTGTACTCAATCTGACACAGAAGGATAAAAGCTGCGACTTGTTTACATGAGGGGCTCCCCCTCTCAAAATGCTCTTACAGTCTTCCGGGGCCACGCCCAAGTTTTTACATGGTAAACATCAAGGAAATGAGGGGTCAGCCAGATATGTCGCTCGCCGTGTCCCCCATGTCATCTTCAGATGCGCCGCTGGGGTCGCTGTCGCCATCATTGGCGTCGCCTCCACCCTCACCGGCGCCAGTGTCGCCATCATCAACCACATCGCCTTCGTCCTCCGCAACCACTACCCCGTCGTCGTCAGAAGCGAAGGCCCTGACTAGCACATCCACGTTGTCTTTGACCCATCGCGCCAAGTCGCCCCGGATGGCTTCCGGTACGAGAGCAATGGCGGCGTCAAAATTGAAGTTGGGATCGATGTTCCGGAGGTGGCTGAAGACGCGGGAGAACGTGCGCCCAAGCAGACTGTGACTCCTCTCTTCAACGAGTTGGCGAGCCCTCTCGCAACGGTTCTGCAGGCGCGTCACCACATCGCCAAAGAAGCGGATGTGGCTGGCGTAGTTGTTTGCATGGGGATGAGGAGCATTCTCATCGCAGATATGGCCCAGGGCGGTGTTGGCCCTATTCCTGAGGTCCTCGAGCATGGGGGCGTGCACACACTCCAACGTCCGCCGCTCGAGCACTTCATCCTTGTTCTGCCGCGCGACGGACTCAGCGTCAGCGACCCATTGCCAAAGAGAGAGCAGCTCGGCGCGGGCGGAAGCCAGCTCAGCCTGCGCCGAGGCCAAGGCGGATGCAGCAACCTCCTCGTGCCGCTCCACCTCGACCAACCTGGACTTGAGGGCAGCAGTCCTACCAGTGGCCCGGCTTCCACGAGCGTCAGTTTCAGGTTGTGCCTGCTATCGAGATCCGCGCGAGCCTCGGCCACCCGGCGGTCGACCTCCTCCTGGGCCCTGGCCTCACGCGCGCCAACGTCGTCCTCCGCCTAAGCGACCTGGCGCTCCCTCGTCTCCAGCCGTTCAAGTTCAAGGTTGCGCTCCACGGCTTCCAGTGCCAGCACCTCCTTGCGCTTCCGGATCTCTTCCTCCTCGGCGGGCGACCCCCTCAACGATGGAAGGGCAGCCCTGCGCACCTCCACCTGCTGATCCAAGACAACGCTCCAGGCTTGGAGCTCCCACGCGCGTTTCTCTGCGGCCTCCCGACAGCGGTCAGCTTCACATGTCTCCTCCAGTGCTCGGGAGCAGGCCTCACGGGAGGCTGCAAGGGAATCCTCAACCTTCATGTTGTCCAGCTCGCGCTGGTGGCGCCCGAGGCTGATGGCCACTTTCAGCTTGTGCCACTCCTCTACCAACCGAAGACCCTCGGCCTTAAGGCACGCGTCGACACCCACAAGTTCTTCACTGAGTTAGTTCATCGCACCCATCGCCTCCTGGAAGAGCTCATGGCGAACAACGCTCCGCCCGTGCTCAAACTCGAGCGCACGGCCCATCTCACCCTCCGCTATGGGGGCTGTGGGAGACGCCCGACGCGGTGCGCCCCCTCTCAGTAGGGGGCTGGGGCTGGCGCAGCCCCAGGCGCCAGCCGACCCTCGCGAGGGGCCCGAACTGAACGGGGACCACTGCTTGAAGAAGACCCCAGGATTGAAGCCAGCCAACTACCGACCGTGACCAGGGGAGGAGCCCTTGGCACGCTTGTTGCGCTCCGAGCAAGGCCGCGAAGAAAGGACGGCGAAGGCGCAAGCTCAAGACGCCTTGATGACGGACCAACTCCCACGGTTGACCCCACGCCATGGGCAGCGCTCGAGCTCGATGGGTGTCGGTGTCAAAACCGGCGGATCTCGGGTAGGGGGTTCCGAACTGTGCATCTAAGGCGGATGGTAACATGAGGCAGGGGACACAATGTTTACCCAAGTTCGGGCCCTCTCGATGGAGGTAATACCCTACTTCCTGCTTGATTGATCTTGATGATATGAGTATTACAAGAGTTGATCTACCATGAGATCGTAGAGGCTAAACCCTAGAAGCTAGCCTATGATTATGATTGTTGTTGTCCTACGGACTAAACCCTCCAGTTTATATAGACACCGGAGGGGGCTAGGGTTATACAGAGTCAGTTACAAGGGAGGAGATCTACATATCCGAATTGCCAAGCTTGCCTTCTACACAAAGGAGAGTCCCACCTGGACACGGGACAAAGTCTTCAATCTTGTATCTTCATAGTCCAACAGTCCGGCCAAAGTATATAGTCTCGCTGTCCGAGGACCCCCTAATCCAGGACTCCCTCAGTAGCCTGAGGCTTCAATGACGATGAGTCCGGCGCGCAGATTGTCTTCGGCATTGCAAGGCGGGTTCCTTCTCCGAATACTCCATAGAAGATTTTGAACACAAGGATCGTGTCTGGCTCTGCAAAACAAATTCCACATACCACCGTAGAGAGTATATTATTCCACAAATCTAATCTGCTGACAACTTTTTATAACGTGACGTCCTACCGTGGCCCGGTCATTACGAACTGTTTTTCCCAACCAGCTACTGCACATATTGTGAGACGGTTTTCTTGGCACGTCTTCTCGAAGCAGAGATCGTGTCCCCTTATTGCGGGATTCTCGTCAATACGGGTGTGGCTAACCCAACCGCGCCACCAATCACGATGCTTGGGGAATAAGCGATTTTACCAGGCAAGTGGGGAGGCGCATAGTTTCTTCCGCCCTTATAAAGGGACAAGGACTCCTCCTTTTCACCCACGCCTTCTTACTCCCTGCCCATCCATTCTTGCGCACTCGAGCTCTAGTGCCCAAGTTCGGATTTTCTCTGCAAAACCACTCCAATCATGTTAGGAGTGGGAGGCAAGTGGATGGTCTCCTTTGTTACGGTGGAGAACATTACGAAGCTCCGAGAAGCCGGATACCTAGACGCAGATATCGCGCACCGGCTCCCAGACGCGGGGCAGATCGTCCCTACCCGTGAAACCCACAAAAGGGTTGTATTCCTTACCCATTTCATCCGCGGGTTGGGATTTCCCCTCCACCCATTTGTTCGCGAGCTCATGTTCTACTACGGGCTGGACTTCCACGATCTGGCCCCCAATTTCATCCTCAACATCTCGGCGTTTATCATCGTGTGCGAGGCCTTCCTACGCATCAAACCCCACTTCGGTCTGTGGCTGAAGACCTTCAATGTTAAACCGAAGGTGGTGGTCGGCCAGCAAGCGGAGTGCGGAGGCACCATGGTGGGAAAAATGCCCAACGTCACCTGGCTCGAAGGCTCCTATGTGGAGACAATGAAGGGGTGGCAATTGGGGTGGTTCTACATCACCGAGCTGCGTGACACCAACTGGGTGGCGGCCCCCGAATTTCGATCCGGCATCCCCACGCGGCTCACCTCCTGGAAAGAGAAGGGCCTATCCTAGGGTTCATCGATGGAGCTGAGCGGACTCCAGAACTATGTTACAAACATGATAAGCAAGAAAATCAAGCTTGTCAACGTGGTCCAGGTCATGCTCTTCCGCCGGATCCTCCCGTGTCAAAGATGGGCATTCAATATGTGGGAGTTCGACCCGGATAAGCACTAGACGCTGCAAGAGCTCTTCGACACGATACACCAGGACATCTGGAGGGTGCTGTTCAAGTCCACCGAGGTACCTCCTCCCCTTACCGAGGATCACGGACTCAGCACAAAGCGCCCTGCCAATCCGGTAAGCTCCTTATATCTCACAAGTTGTTTCTTTCCCCAGTATAATCATGTGGGGGATCTAAGCCTCCATGCCATTTAACAGGAATGGGTCACGACAGCGGAGCGGATCGATTGTCCGGCCCCGCTGCCCGAGGATCCAGCAAGGGCTCTCTTAACGAAGATGCTGGTTCCGGCGCCCTATGAGGCGCTGGAGAAGAAGGCCAAGAAGAAGGCCACGGGGACCAGGAAAGGTCTCCAGCGCAAGGTCGTATCGGACTCATCGCCCGATAACACCGAGGCGCGCTCCTTCCACGAAATGAGGAGGAGGAATAGGAAAGTTCACCCCCAGCCAGGGGAGACAAAAAAGGAAGGCCGCCCGACAGGGGAAGCCTAAGGGTCCAAGAAGGGAAGGACTCTCCTTCCAGACTGCTCCACGGCGGCCGCTTTTAGCGACGAGGAGTGGTTACCTAGGGACAAGCCCCTGGTGAAGTCGTAAGTATCCAGATACCATAATAGTTCTTGGTATGTTTTATTTTATTACTTCTTATCATGCCGAACATGATCATGCAGCCCATCCAAAGCCCGTATCGATGTATCCTCTTTGGATGAGTCTTTGGGCCCGTCGGAGATGAACAACGATTGACTCCCGACCGCCTCCCCCCCACCCTACGGACGACGTCGAGGTGTTGTCTCAAAGGATACTGAACCAAGGGGAGACAGTTCCGGAAGCGTCCCAAGGCGACATTTCAGACATTGGGCGCACGAGGGGCAAGACTCCCATGGGCTCTAATGCCGGGGGCAGCAAGTCTAAGGGGGACATGCCGTCTGTGCCGATGGCCTCTGTCCATCAAGGGGCATCGGACAATTTGCTGGAAGCGCTTCGCGGCGCTTCCATTGACGAAGAGCACCGCACTATCATGAGTGCGGTGGTCAAGAATGTTCAGTCTGCCAAAAGCGGAATGACTGAAGCCTGTGCCAACCTCCTAACAGGCTTCGAGGTAAGTAATCAAATTATGAGAAAATGTTACAGCATAGACAGTAGCCCCTGATGCTCTGTTTGGTGTTTGGAAGAAAGGCCGAACAGAGGATCAAATAATAATCACACGAGTCTAATCAGAATATGTCTATGTGAATAAGCAGGCTTCACTGCTGGCCGCTGCTGCTCACACGGCGGAGGTCTCCGCACTGAAGCGGGACCTTGAGCGGTCCGAGGAAGAGCTCGGCCTTACCAAGAGGTAGCTCGAAGAGAACAAAGGTAAGTGATACCTCGTCTGTTTATTGATAAAGAAAAAGGAAACTGGTTGTTAGATCACAGGATCGTCATGAATTTTGCTAGGGGCCATGACCGAAGTGGCGACCCTGAAGAAGGCATTGTCCGAGGCCGAAGGCAAAGCAGCCAAGGAGTGCACCGAGCACGAGAAGCAAGAGGCCCGAGTCGGCGAGGTTCAGCAAGAGCTCCAGGAGTTTGTCAAGAAGTATGAGTCCTTGGAGCGTGACTCTAGGACGCAAGGGTCCAAGCTTGCGAAGGCCCTCGAGAACGCACAAAATGCCAAGGCTGAAGCCCAAAAGGCCCTCTAGGAAATTGAGGCGGTCAAGAAGATAGCGGCGGGTAAGGCATTCATTATGCAAAGCAAGCATGTGAAGGAAACTTTCCTTTTACTTATCCGAATTCGGAGCTCTCCAGGAGCGTTCGCAAATCTACCCAGCAGTGTGTCGGATGCTGCGGGGTTCTACCGGGCCGAGGAAGGGAGCTCGACGGAGAGGTTGTTCTTGTCTCAGTATACTGGGACGAAACATCCGATGCCCTTGAGCGACCAGTTGAAGCAACTGGTCGAGCTTCACAAGGCAGCCGAACTGGCCATGAAGGACCTCATAGTCTGGATGTGGCCTGGCGAGCCCCTGCCTGGCAGCTATTTCGGCCCAGTAAGGCGGCTTGTGAACGCCTACCCACAGTTTGAAGTGATAAAGCGGTCCGTCTGCATTGAGGGTGCGCGCAAGGCTTTTGCCCGGGCGAAAGTGCACTGGGCGAAGATGGACGCCGAAAAGCTAGTGAAGGAGGGGCCGCCGGAGGGCAAGGAGCATCGCCACCCCGAAAAGTATTATGACAGTGTCCTGAAGGGTGCTCGCCTTGTGGCAGAGGAATGTGCTAAGGATGTAATATTTGAATGAATGTACTCGTGTGATCCTGTAATGTGAAACGAGTTCATGTGCTCTATGTAACGCTTGTTGATTTAAAATATTACCTTCTGTGCGGCCATTTATAAAATTTGAGAGTTGGCCAGTCGTCGGCTTCTGCCCCCATGTAACTAGTACTGAGGTGTTCAGGATAAACCTGATCACTCTTTATCCCAGTTTTGGGTCCTTCGAAGGAGGTGTTCAGCACAACGAACCAGACAATCAGACTATAAAGCTTTATCACTCTCACTTAGCCATAGAAGTCTACAATTTTAAATTTTGGCAAAGCCCCTAGTATTCGGAAGGCCGAACTTGGGGCGCTATGTACGCCTAAATCGGACAAGGCCGACTCCTCGCCCGAAGCGAAAAAAAACTTTAAGGATTTGAGACCTCTCGAACAACGACCAGCTCTCGCCACATCATGACAGTCACTTTTCAGCTTTCTCTACCGAGGTGCTCATCCGGAAGAACCGGGACACAATCACAGTAGTTCTCCCAGTGCTACCTTAGCCGATATAGCGGAACGTAAGGTACCAAAACATGGGAGCCAAGCAATCCCAACTATTAACCCAAGACATAATTCAGAGCTGATGCATATAATGCTATAAGTTCGGGGTGCCGCACTGTCGAAAGTGTTCGGACTTTTCATGCCGTGTTATGGGGTACACTGAAGCCCCTGGCGCACTGGTCGTATCAGAATGTATGGGTGCGACTTGTCGTAAGTAAGCAGACGGGAAAAAAAAGATAATGGAATGCAATAATGAGCTGATGATGTACATTGTTATTTAAATGATATGTCAAAGCGTATGCATACATGTAGTGCAATAAGTAAAAAATAGGACTATTTGACATGTCCTATCCGAGGTCAAGCTGCGTGTGGGTATGCAAAACAGGTATATCGATCGTTATCAGAGACCACCTGAGGATTCCCTTGTACGTCAAAGCTTCTTGCTTCCTTGGTGTTTCCTTCCCGTGACGGGTCTGATAATCAGACAATCGGAGAGGGCCTTTAGAGACTAGGGGCCTGAAAGGAAGAAAATGTTAGAGGTATACGGGTCCTGAAGCGGTTGAGCCGCATTGTGGCCCGTGCCATGGCCATGCCTCCGCCTATGCCCATGGTATATTGAGTGCGTAATTATGTACATGCAACGCAAATTTCGCCACTTGACTGGGACTAGGACGGAGGCCGAATTGCTAGGCGAGCTCTAAATGTGCCTGGCGATCCTCTTGCAGGGTACTCCAGACTCGCTTGAAGGTGTCTGGGGTCTTTTCGCTGAATTGACGGTTTGCCTCATAAGGCTGCTTTACGCTTCTGCTGCAAGGGCCGCAGTGTGCTCCTCCGTGCGGAGCAAACATTCTGTGTTTCCATTAACTGTTATAACCCCGTGATGTCCTGACATTTTGAGCTGGAGGTATGCATAATGTGGTAGCGCATTGAATCTGGCAAATGCGGTTCGTCCAAGCAGTGCATGATAGCCACTGCGGGAGGGGACGATATCAAAGATTAACTCCTCGCTTCGGAAGTTGTTCGGAGATCCGAAGACTACTTCTAGTGTTATTGAGCCCGTGCAATAAGCCTCTACACCTGGGATGACACCTTTAAAGGTGGTTTTGGTGGGTTTGATCCTCGAGGGGTCTATACCCATTTTGCGCACTGTATCCTAATAAAGCAAGTTCAGGCTACTGCCACCGTCCATAAGGACTCGAGTGAGGTGAAATCCGTCAATGATGGGGTCAAGGACCAATGCGGCAGAACCGCCATGACGGATACTGGTGGGGTGGTCCCTGCGATCGAAGGTGATCAGACAAGAAGACCACGGGTTGAACTTTGGGGCGACTGGCTCCATCGCATAGACGTCCCTCAGTGCACGCTTCCGTTTCCGCTTGGGAAAATGGGTTGCGTATATCATGTTTACCGTTTTCACTTGGGGAGGAAATTTCTGTCCTCCTATGTTCGGTGGCCGGGGCTCCTCCTCGCCGTCGCTATGCATCCCCTTTTCCTTGTTTTCGACATTCAAATTGCCGGCCTATTTGAACACCCAGCATTCTCTGTTGGTGTGGTTGGCTGGTTTATCGGGGGTGCCGTGAATTTGACATGAACGATCGAGTATGCGGTCCAAGCTGGACAGGCCCGGAGTTGGCTATACTGCTGGTGGCGAACTCGAGGCTAATAATCTGAAGCGCATGGATACAAGTTATCCTTGAAAGGAAAGACAATTTCGAATCTGCTTTGTCTTGCTTCTTTTGAACGGCTTTTTCCACTGACCGGATTTAGAGACACTGAATCCAGAATTAACTGCCGTGTCTTCGGCGTTGTCGCCTTTGTTACGGCGTTTGTGTCTGTTGCGATGTGGTCTGCTGTTGCTATCTTTGGCATCTGAATTGCCAGGGTTTCTTGATGTGTTGTTGCTGCGAGCCAGCCAGCTATCCTCGCCGCACAAAAGCGGGTCATGAGTGTCATGAGGGCTGCCATAGACTTCGGCTTTTCTTAGCCGAGGTGTCGGGCGAGCCACTCGTCGTGGATGTTATGCTTAAATGCCGCTAAGGCCTCGGCATCCGGACAGTCGACGATTTGGTTCTTTTTAGTTAAGAACCGAGTCCAGAATTTCCTGGCTGATTCCCCTGGCTGTTGGGTTATGTGACTCAAGTCATCGGCATCCGATGGTCGCACATAAGTGCCCTGGAAGTTGTGAAGGAATGCGTCCTCCAAATTCTCCCAACTACCAATGGAGTTTGCCGGCAGGCTATTGAGCCAATGCCGAGCATGTCCTTTGAGTTTTAATGGGAGGTACTTGATGGCATGTAGATCGTCACCGCGGGCCATGTGGATGCAGAGGAGGAAATCTTTGATCCATACTGCAGGGTCTGTTGTGCCATCATATGATTCAATATTCACGGGTTTAAAACCTTATGGGAATTCGTGGTCCATTACTTCATCAATGAAGCATAGGGGGTGTGCGGCGCCTCTATGCCAGGCTATATCACGATGCAGTTCATACGAGTCTTGTCTGCTATATTCGGCCTGGCCGGATTCGTTTTTAGTATATCCGGCGTGATGGTCGTCGTCACGCGTTGGGGCGCGCCTCCATGATCCGTAGATCGATCTTGTATGTCCTGCTTTGTTTTCCAATACGTCTCGCAGTTCCTGCGTGTTGCCCCGGGCCTTGGTGTTTTTGTTTGACTGGTGATGGGGTGCGGGCTGGACTTCAGGCTGATACGCCACTTTGTCTCGGCCACGAGGTGGCCGGTCAGCCACATCATACGCTGGTAGTGCAGGCTTTAGTGCTTCCTCGTCGAGTTGGGGTAGCAACCTGCTCTTTGGGTAACTTTTGGTTGGGCACTCGAGTTCGTATTCCTCGGCTGCTAGAACCTTGGTCCATCTATCCGCTAGCAGATCTTGATCAGTTTGAAGCCGCTGTTGCTTTTTCTTCAGGCTTTTTGTTGTGTCTATGAGCCGGCGTTTGAAGCGCTCCTGCTCTACGGGATCCTCAGGCACGATAAATTCTTCGTCGCCGAGGCTCACCTCGCCATCGGATAGGGGCATGTAATTTTCATCCTCTGATTCTCCGTCTGCCGCCTATTCCTTAGAGCTAGCTTGCCCATCCTCCTGCTCGAAGCCTGGCTGGAGGGGATTGTCTTCGTCTTCGACACTGTCCGCAGCGTTGTTGTCTCTTGTGTCAGTATCGCTGCTTTTGCTATGGCGGGGCTTAGAGCGGCGCCGATGACGCCGGTGCTTAGATTGCTTCTCGAGGGGATTATCCTCTGTTGCCTTATTGCCGTCGCTTTCTTTGGGGGTGTCCACCATGTATATATCATATGATGAGGTGGCTGTCCAGCGCCCTGTGGGCGGTGGTTCCTGTTCTTCTCCTGCATCATCGTCCATACCGTCGATGTCTTCGGAGCCGAAATCAAGCATGTCGGTTAAGTCATTGACAGTGTCTATTAAGTGGGTGGTGGGTGGGGAATGAATTTCTTCGTTGTCCGCTTCCCACTCAAGCCGGACATAGTTCGGCCAAGGGTCTCCTGACAAGGAGAGAGACCTCAATGAATTTAGCACGTCGCCCAAGGGTGAGTGCTGAAAGATATCCGTGGAGGTAAACTCCATGATCGGTGCCCAATCAGATTCAATAGGCACGGACGTAGGCAGTTCGGAGCCTGTGGCCGGGGATGAATCCAAGGGTCCGACAACACATGTCTCATAGGAGGTGAAGTCAGTATTCGTCTCTATCGTCACTGGGTGTGCGGCCTCCATGGTGGGGTCCATCCACCCGTCCTCGGAAGGCACAATCTGCTCCGGATTGAGGGTCGGAGTTGCCGCAGGTGTGATCTTTCGAACACCGTCCGGAGGCAGAGCTAAGTCATGCTTGTCGCGACTGTGCGGCGCACCTGACATGGGATCGAGTCTGTCAAAGATCAAGTCTCCGTGGATGTCAGCAGTATAGTTCAAGCTTCCAAACCCGACCTGATGTCCAGGGGCGTAGCTCTCGATCTGCTCCAGATGGTCAAGCGAGTTGGCCCGCAGTACGAAGCCGCCGAATACGAAGATCTGTCTGGGGAGAAAAACCTCACCCTGGATCGCATCGTTGTCGATGACAGAAGGAGCCATCAAGCCTTATGGTGACGGCACAGTGGAACTCTCAATGAAAGCACCAATGTTGGTGTCAAAACTGGCGGATCTCGGGTAGGGGGTCCCGAACTGTGCATCTAAGGCGGATGGTAACAGGAGGCAGAGGACACAATGTTTACCCAGGTTCGGACCCTCTCGATGGAGGTAATACCCTACTTCCTGCTTGATTGATCTTGATGATATGAGTATTACAAGAGTTGATCTACCACGAGATCGTAGAGGCTAAACCATAGAAGCTAGCCTATGATTATGATTGTTGTTGTCCTACGGACTAAACCCTCCGGTTTATATAGACACCGGAGGGGGCTAGGGTTACACAGGGTCGGTTACAAGGGAGGAGATTCACATATTCGAATTGCCAACCTTTCCTTCCACGCAAAGGAGAGTCCCACCCGGACACGGGACGAAGTCTTCAATCTTGTATCTTCATAGTCCAACATTCCGACCAAAGTATATAGTCCGGCTGTCCGAGGACCCCCTAATCCAGAACTCCCTCAACGGGCGTGATGGGACAAGAGGGAGCTGCCTCTCAGGAGATTTCACGGCCTTAGCAGAAGGAGTCCTGAGGGGACAATCGTCAGGAAGGAACGTGTCGGAGTAAATGACCACGGGTAGCCTAGCCGTCTCCCCCTGGCCCTTCTGAAAAAATTACGAGCCGATCCGGCCCTCAAGAATCCAAGACGTGGGGCCGCCTTCCCCTTGCCGGCTGTCTCCCAGGCCGGCTATCGGAAGGCGACCCGACTTTAGCCCTCATGAAGAAAGCCGCTGGAGGGCCAGCTCCGAGAAGCCAGCCGCGAGAAGGCCGACTCCAAGAAGCCGGCTCCCACAAAGCGGTCAAGATCGTACCCTCGAAGTCTGCATCCACATAACGGCGATGTGACGGGGCGTGGCTACAGTAAAGCCTGCCACCCCCAAATCCCGGAGCACGCCTGGCACAGTGCACCGTACGGGTGGCCATGACCCGTCCGACGCGGCACTGTCGCCACGTTGACCCTGATGTCATCCATGACGGGCTGCCAGTGTGGCCCACGGGCGGTGGGCCATTTCAGGCAGAGAGACACCCGAAGGCGGCCAGGCCTCCCCCAGTCGGCCCAAGACAGAGCTGGCTCTCCATAGCCGGCTTGCCACCTCCCTCGAAGGAGACGCCCCAATAAGGAGACAAGACGCGGTGAGGCTACAATGATCACCCGCCGGACGGCGGCACTGTAGCCACGCCCACCTCGGCGAAGCCCTCGTCACCAGGATTGAGCAACAGTAACCAGCCACCGACAAGGCCCTGGACAGTGGGGCCTACCTGTCGACCAAGGAGCCGGCAGCCGGAGGGACCCACCAGCCGGAGGGCCCCAGCAGCCGGCGCAGAAGCCGGCGAGTGTAGACACAGACGGCTGGGCCCCATGCCTAGCCGGATTACCATTGTACCCCCGGGGGGTAGGCCTATATAAACCCCTCGGGACACCCATGCAAAGGGTTGATCTAAGCTAGTTCTAGACACCACATAGAGAGGGGAGGAGGGCTAGCCGTGCTCTACTTCTTCTCCTCACAAAACAGCTCAAGGAGCATCTTGTAGCTACTTGTTCATCTAGCGATCATGCGGAGACCCCGCAGAGCAGCAGTAGGGGTGTTATCTCCACGGAGAGCCCCGAAGCTGGGTAAGATTCGCCGGCGTGCATGTCTTCGCCTCATCCCGCTTCCAGGCACCGACGACGTCTTACTGGTTCCCACAATGATAAGCCACCCGTTGGCATATGTCGCACCTACCACCCGACATTTGGCACCCACCATGGGGCCAGGTGCACCATCGCCCGGAGACATGTTGTGGACGGGAACCCTCTTCCTCCCCAGCGAGCGTAGCCAGCCCGACACGCCCAATGGCTCTTGCCACGACGCGCTGCAAGGCGTCACCAACATCTGCGCAGCGAGCGGCCTCGCCGATCTCCTTGACAAGACCCTCATCTCCGACGAGCTCACCTCCGACGCGGGCACCGACCACCTCGTCAACCTCCTCGGCCAGCTCCATGTTTCCGGCGAGTCTGCTGTGGACTTGGAGTCGGTCGGCTCCACCGATCCGATGCCTGTCGACTCCGACACGGCCTCACTCGACACTTTCCCCACCGATGTCACGATCTATAATGACCCGCTTCCCCGGGCCGATGGCTGCGACGCTGTCACCACCGAGGTGATGGTCATCGGCCACGGCGACGCTTCTGACGAGAGCGCCCACGACGCCCCGCATGCGGTGGTCCACGACTTGACCATCCCCCTCCCGGCCAATGCCGATGCCGAAGCACTGGAGGCTCGCCGCCTCGCCCTCCTCTCGGAGGGCCGGAAGTTGGCTTCCATGAGACGCCTCACTGAGGCCCACCGGCGCGAAGCCGACCGCGCCGCCTTTGGCACGCCGTCCCCAGGCGGGCCCAGCCGGGCCGGCGTTGTCAGGCAGCGCGGCGCTGTCGTCGCCGACACGCTAGGAGTCGACCGCCCAGTCTACGCCACTCCACTCGAGAACCTACGTGCCGCCCAGGCGGCCGTAGACGAGCTAGACGGATTGGGGGCCGAAGAACTCCCCCACATGACCAGACGCATCCAGCAGCTAATCGATGCGGCCGCGCAGCGGCACGAAGCCGAAGCCCGCGCGGAAAGCCCTCCCCCGCGCCGAGATCACGGCGCGACGTCCCGGACGCCGACTGCGGGAAAAACCCGTGCGCGGCACGAGAAAGAGCCGGCTGCCCGCCGAAGCCGAACCCAAATCTCCATCGAACAAGACACAGAAGGCCATGCTCGGGCCGTGGAGTGGCGGGGCAACCCGCCTCCGCCTCGGCCCCATGGGGAGAGATATCCCACCCCACCGCCTGTTGCACATCCGACTCTCAGCGGCCGACTAGGTCGCCGCGAAGGAGTCGGCGAGAATGACGCCCGCCATCGGATCGACCGCCTAGCGTGATCCTTGGCGCTGGAAGAAGAAGATGATGTCGGCCCGCCTTGCTTCGGCCCCCGCATCCGCGACGAGCCTTTCCCCAAAGGGTTCTCGCTCCCAAGAGACACGCCCAAGTACAACGGCTCCGTGAAGCCGGAAGATTGGTTGATTGACTACTCCATGGCGGTTAGCATAGCAAACGGCAACAGGCGCGTTGCCGTGAAGTACGTGCCCCTCATGCTGCTAGGCACAACACGGACCTGGCTCAACAGCCTCAAGCCATACAGCATCAACAGCTGGCTAGACTTCATAGAAGCCTTCGTCCGCAACTTCACCAGCACCTACAAGCGGGCTCCCAAGCCCAGACAACTCTCCTTGTGTGTACAAGGCCCCGCCGAGTCCACTCGCGACTACCTCACGCGTTGGGCCGAGCTCCGCAACTCTTGCGAAGGGGTGCACGAGGTGCAAGCCATAGAATACTTCACTGCCGGGTGCCGAGAAGGCACCCTCCTCAAGCACAAGCTTCTCTGCGACGAGCCGACTACCCTCGACGAGCTTCTGGACATAGCGAACAAGTACGCCACCACCGACTCCTCAATGAAGACCGAGCTCCGGGTAGACGCGTCCGGGAAAGTACTCAACCCGGCGCCCAAGACACCGGCTGGGGATTCCGGCTGATGCCCACACCAGAACGACCACAAGCGCAAAGGCCCCGTGCCGCCCTCCACCAGTCGGCAGGTGGCCATAGTCGAAGACGAGCAGCCCGAAGGGCGGCCCGCACCCAAGAAGAAGAGGGGCGGCAAGCTGGCTTGGCAGCCGGCCTTCTCCTGCGAGCAAACTCTCGACGCCCCATGCAAGTTCCACAGCGGCGCGAAGCTGTCCAACCACACAACCCGGAAGTGCCACTGGCTCACCCGAATCTCCAAAGGCGAAGGGCTCGCGCCGCCGCCGCCTGCCGGTCCGCCGCCTCCGGCTCTGCAGCCGCCGACCGCTCGGCCTGCAGTCGGAGCCGTGCATGATGAGTTCCCCGACGAGCATGCCGCCTATGTTGTCTTTACAAGCCAGCCCGAAGATCGGCGCGCAGACGCCGAGAGCACCAGGAGGTCAGCATGGTCGCTGCCAACCCTACCGAGCACATGCACTGGTCAGAAAAACCTATCAGCTGGAGCCAGGCCGACCACCCAGAGGTGATGCCATCTCCCGGCTCTTATGCGTTGGTTCTGGATGCCACCCTTGCAACGGACAGACGCACCGCCCGTTTCTCCTGCGTGCTGATAGACGGCGGGAGCAGCATCAACATCCTGTACCGTGACACCCTGGAGAAGCTGAACGTCAAGACGAATCAACTCATGCCTACTCGTACTGTGTTCCATGGCATCGTACCTGGCCTGTCCTGCGCCCCCATTGGCAAGATCAAGATTGATGTACTCTTTGGGGACAAGGAGCATTTCCGCCGGGAGGCGATCTGGTTTGAAGTGGTGGACCTGGAGAGCCCCTACCATGCATTGCTTGGCCGACCTGCCTTGGCCAGGTTCATGGCTGTTCCCCACTATGCTTACCTCAAGATGAAGATGCCGAGCACCAAAGGCATCATCAGCATAGCCGGCGATTACAAGAAATCTTATGAGTGTGTAGCAGCCAGCAGCTGGCTGGCCGAGTCCCTTGTGATTGCCGAAGAAAAGAAGATGTTGGACCGAGTCGTGGCCATGGCCGGCAAACAGTCGGCTTTGTCCCCCGATCCCAAGGAGTATGATGCCCAAGGATCTTTCCAGCCGGCCAAGGAGACGAAGAAGATACCTCTTGACCCCGAGCACCCAGAGAGGTTTGCCGTCATCGGGGCAAACCTAAACGGCAAATAGGAAAGCGAGCTTGCCGATTTCCTCCGTGAGAATCGGGACATCTTTGCATGGTCCCCCAAGAACATGCCGGGTGTTCCAAAGGAATTCGCCGAGCACAAGCTACACATCCGAGAAGACGCAAAACTAGTCAAACAACCCCTCCGTCGACTGTCGGAGGAGAAAAGAAGGATTATAGGAGAAGAGATAGCCCGGCTTCTGGCAGCCGGCTTCATTATGGAAGTTTTCTTTCCAGAATGGCTCGCCAACCCAGTCCTCGTGCTAAAGAAGAACAACAAGTGGCGCATGTGCATAGACTACACGAGCCTCAACAAGGCCTGCCCCAAAGATCCCTTTGCCCTGCCAAGGATTGATCAAGTGATAGACTCCACGGCCGGATGCGAGCTGTTGAGTTTCTTGGATGCTTACTCAAGATACCACCAGATAAAGTTAGATCCGGCAGACCGCTTGAAGACCGCCTTCATCACGCCATTCAGAGCCTTCTGCTACCTGACTATGACATTCGGCTTGAGAAACGCCGGTGCCACTTTTCAGCGTTGCATGTAGAAGTGCCTCCTCAAGCAGCTCGACAGAAATGCCCACGTCTACGTAGACGACATTGTGGTGAAGACGGAGAAGCGCGGCACCTTGCTGGAAGACCTCAAGGAAACATTTGAGAACCTACGCCGGTTCCAAATCAAGCTCAACCCCGAGAAATGCATGTTCGGAGTGCCAGCCGGCCAGCTCCTAGGCTTCCTGGTCTCCGAACGTGGCATCGAATGCAACCCGGTAAAGATCAAGGCCATTGAGAGAATGGCGATTCCCACCAAACTTCGAGACGTCCAGAAGTTCACCGGATGCTTGGCCTCCCTGAACCGCTTCATCAGCTGGCTCGGAGAGAAAGCTCTCCCCCTCTACCGCCTCATGAAGAAGACCACTCACTTTGAGTGGAATGGCCAAGCCGACCAAGCTTTCCACGAGCTGAAGAAGATGCTGGCCATGCCGCCTGTCCTGGCGGCACCGACTGAGAAAGAGCCCATGCTCCTCTACATTGCCGCAACCAGCCGGGTGGTCAGCACCGTCATTGTAGTCCAACGCCCAGAAGAGGGCCGAGCCCAGCCGGTCCAGAGGCCGGTGTACAATTTGAGCGAGGTGCTGTCCACCTCGAAGCAGAACTACCCGCACTACCAGAAGATGTGCTATGGCGTGTACTTCGCCGCCAAGAAGCTGAAGCCCTACTTCCAAGAGCATCCCATCATGGTCGTATGCACCGCCCCGCTGGCCGAGATCATAGGCAGCCGGGATGCATCCGGCCGGGTGGCGAAATGGGCCATCGAGCTGGCCCCTTACACGATCTTCTACCAGCCTCGCACTGCCATCAAGTCCTAAGCATTGTCCGACTTCCTCGTCGACTGGGCCGAGACCCAGTACCTGTCGCCAGCTCCCGACTCCACTCATTGGCGCATGCACTTCGATGGGTCCAAGATGCGCACCGGCTTGGGAGCCGGCGTCATCCTCACCTCTCCCAAAGGCGACAAGCTCAGATACACGCTGCAAATTCACTTTGCCGCCTCCAACAATGTGGCCGAGTATGAGGCGCTCATACACGGGCTCCGGCTTGCCAAAGAGCTCGGCATTCGCCGGATCCTATGTTATGGCGACTCGGACTTGGTGGTCCAGCAATCATCCGGCGACTGGGATACCAAGGACGCAAATATGGCAAGCTACCGCTTCCTCGTTCAGCAGATCAGTGGGTATTTTGAAGGATGCGAGTTCCTCCACGTATCGCGAGCCGACAATGAGCCAGCTGATGCCCTGGCTCGAATAGGCTCCACTCGGCAAGCAATACCAACCGGTGTCTCTCCACAACGCCTCCTCAAGCCGTCTCCAGAGTCCGACTCCATCTTCATGCCGCCTGACCCCGATACAGCCGGGACCGGCTCGAAGAACCAAGAGGGTGACCCGGGGACTTTGATAGTCGGCCAGGGGACATCAGCAGGAGGCTCGGGGACTTCCGTAGTTACGCCCGACCCGGGGACTGCCACACCCGGCTCGGGGACTGTGGTAGTCGGCCCGGAGACTACACCAACATAGCAGGCGGCGGCCGACTCCAGCATTTCACCACCCAGCCCGCCCGCCCTGGTCGCAGTAGCCGTGTTGGCAATAGAAGAAGTCGCAGCTCCATCATGGGCTCAGTCCATCCTCAACTTCCTAATAAACCAAGATCTGCCGGCTGACGAAACAGAGGCAAGACAAGTCCAACGCCGAGCCGGAGCATACACTATCGTCAACAGAGAGCTCGTCAAGCACAGTGTCACTGGAGTCCTCCAGCGATGTGTCGAGCAAGAGAAGGGCATTGCAATCCTCAGAGACATCCACCAAGGAGAATGTGGCCACCATGCGGCCTCAAGATCACTCGTCGCCAAAGCTTTCCGCAATGGTTTCTTTTGGCCGACTGCTTTGGATGACGCCAAGGAGTTAGTTAAACATT
The DNA here is from genome assembly GCF_002162155.2 of Triticum dicoccoides. NCBI lineage: Eukaryota > Viridiplantae > Streptophyta > Magnoliopsida > Poales > Poaceae > Triticum > Triticum dicoccoides. The sequence goes on from NC_041392.1 coordinate 440,849,175, forward strand.
GCAAAGGGTGCCAACTCTTCAGCTCCAAGAAACACATGCCGGCTTCAGCACTCAAGACCATTCCCCTCACTTGGCCCTTCGCCGTTTGGGGACTGGACATGGTGGGCCCATTCAAGATGGCGCGCGGCGGCATGACACATCTGCTTGTCGCTGTGGACAAATTCACCAAATGGATTGAGGCAAAGCCGATCAAGAAGCTGAATGGGCCGACTGCCGTGACATTTATCGCAGAAATAACAACTCGGTACGGCGTGCCACACAACATCATCACCGACAATGGCACGAATTTCGCCAAGGGAGCCTTGGCACGTTTCTGCGCGACGCAAGGCATCCAATTGGACTTGGCGTCCGTTCCCCACCCGCAGTCAAATGACCAGGTCGAGCGAGCCAACGACCTCATCCTTTCCGGCATCAAACCCCGACTGGTCGTACCACTGGAGCGTTCGGCCGGCTGTTGGCTCGATGAGCTGTCGGCCGTCCTCTGGAGTCTGCGCACTAGCCCAAACAAGTCAACCGGCTTCACTCCTTTCTTCCTCGTGTATGGTGCCGAGGCGGTCATCCCAACTGACATCAAGTTCGACTCGCCTCGGGTAACCATGTACACGGAGGCGGAGGCCAAGGAAGCACGAGAAGACGGCGTCGACCTGCTGGAAGAAGGCCGGCTGTTAGCCCTCAGCCGGTCCGCCATCTATCAGCAGGGCCTGCGCCGCTACCATAGCCGGAAGGTCAAGCCAAGATCCTTCCAAGAGGGCGATCTTGTGCTCCGGCTGATCCAGCGAACAGCCAGCCAGCACAAGCTCTCGGCCCCTTCGTCATCACCAGAGCTTTAGGCAACGACTCCTACTACCTGATCAACGCGCAGAAGCCGAAGGCACGAAAGAGAGACGACTCCGGCAAGGAGTCGGAACGACCATGTAACGCCAACCTCCTTCGAAGATTTTACAGTTGAAATGCAGTATGTATCACGCTAACTTTTGTACTAAGTACGAGACAATAGGCCCCCCGTGGAGAGCTCGGGGACTGCCATCTTTTATCTATGAATGAAGAATATCATGCTTATGACCTTGTCATTACATTTACTTTTTTCGTCCGGCACCGGGTTCGACTAGTCGGCCCGGTAACTGGCCACCTAGAGTTATATTAAAAGTCCTACCCGCGTCCAGGCAAGTAGTGTGCCGACACCCAAGCCTTCTCTTTCCAAAAGTCGCAGTTCGAAGAACCGGCTGTCCGGCTGGCAAGAGTTAAAGGCAGGAAAGGACGCCCACACGAAAAATGGCTAGGGACTAACGGACCAAGCCGGTTTTTCTCCCACCACCGACCAACTACCAGAGTAGCCGGCCGGCCGGCTTCCATTCACCTCGCTTCAATCTAAGAAAGCTCGAGTACTTGCCTTCCCAAAAGGGGAAGGTGGCAAAGGAAACAGCCTAAGGATAAAAAGCATACACGAATGGAAACCAAACACGCACACAATCATATTTACACAAAAGACCTTCAAAAGGCCAGCATTCAACATAGTTCGAATACACCCCCAGTGGGTGGAACTGCGCAAGTTTAATAAAAATTGTTCAAAGGATAACAAGCAGGAAAAACAAGGACGACAGATTAAGCCAGGGGAGCGACTGGCGAGTCGGGCAGGTCGGTGGAGACGGCAGTGCCGGCTGGAGGAGTGGCCGGCTGACGAACCTCGGCATGATCACCGCCTCCCGCAGAGGGCGCGCTAGCACGCGCCTCGTTGCTAGAAGCACGGCCAAGCTGAGGCTGGCTGGCCGCTTCACCGGCCGGCTCAACGACTTCACCTTCCTCTCCTTCGTCGTCTTCGCCTTCATCGCTAGAGGCGATCTCCTCTGCTGAGTCCTCACCCGCTGCCAGGTCCAGCCCGAACCACTCCTCCGGCTGGGCAACGCCGTCGTCATTAATTTCAGCAGTGAAGACGCTGATGTCAGTGCACTCGGCGATCGTCGAAGCATGCTGAGCGATAGCCGGCCGCACCTCCTCCATCTCCTCGTCGGCCTCCAGCCGCCAGGTGCGCAGCTGGTCCAGGTTCAGCCCCGGATACCAGGCTCGGACGAACTCCAGCGCCCGCCCAGCTCCAAGCCGGGCTGCTGATGCCTTCCAGGCCTCGAAGCGGCCAACCGCAACCTCCAGCCAGTCGGCAGTCTGACTCGGGGTGCGGGGAATCGTCTCGCCTGGCCAGAGGGCGGCCAACACCTGCGCCCCGGCGCGCTGGAGGCGGCGGAGCATACGGTGAGCCGGCTGTAGCCGGGCTTGGACCGCCAAGAGTTGCTCCTCAAGCGTCCGGCTCGCGTCTGGCGCAATTTCAGCCCCCGCCTGCCGGCGTGCCTCGCGATGGGCCTGGATGGTCTGGGTGGCGAAGACGGAGTAGCCGGGAAAGTAGTCTGCACAGAGAACAAAAAGCAGCACAAGTCAGAACACAAATCAGGGATCAAGGGGCAAGCAAGGAGTGAAGAAGGCGGCTTACCATCGATCAGATCCTCGATACGACCGAAGCCCTCGCTCTGCGCCTGCTTCGCCTCAGCCCTTGCTCTGCGCCTGCTTCGCCTCAGCCCAGCCTGCCGCTTCGGTCTCGAACTCGGCCTTCAGGGCGTCCTCGCTGTCCTACGCCTTCTTCAGGGCCGCCTTGTGGCTCTCCTCCTGGTCGGCCAACTTCTTGGCCAGGCGGTCACGCTCCAGGACCAAGGCGTTGTACTCGACTTCCTTGGCGCGAAGGGCGGCCTGGGCCCCGCTGAGCTGCCCCCTCAAGTCGGCATTGGCTCCTGCAAGCATGAAGACAAAGGAAAAATCAATAAGGAAGAAGTTGTCAAGGAAGATCCGACCCGGCTGCTCCGCAGTCGGCCCGAATCTCGGGGACTACACCCAGTGGGTGCGCTAACGCGCCCCCACAGGAGATGAACGAAACCAAGCACGCACTCCGGCTGCTGGTCAGGTCTTCGGTTCTCCGGCCCAGCTCCTAAGCCTGGGAGTTGAAGGCAGCATCGCGGAGGTTATGATACTCCTGGAAGATCAGACAGGAGGCGAGAATAAGACAGTTGTCAGGACCTAGTAAGTTCCAAGCCGCCTGCGCAGCAGCCGACTCAGAACTCGGGGACTACACCCAGTGGGTGCGCTGACGCGCCCCCACAGAAGAAATCAAAAAGGACAAAACAACCAAGGCCAGAAGACTCACCCGGATGACAGCCCGCGTCGCGAGGAACTCTTGGGTGTATCGCTGCAGCGAGGCGGCCTGGGCTTGAAGCCGGTTCCGGACCTCCTGGGCCGTCGCGTTCAGCTCGCCCGTCCCCCCGCTGGGAGTCCACTCGGACGTGCTGGCGCTGGCCGCCTCCAGGGCCTCCGCCGTCTGGCTGGCGCCCGCAGCTCGGTCGGCCCCGGCGCGGAGGTGCCTCCCCCTGCATGCCGGCGCAATGCCGGCTGCACCTCGAGGCCGGCCCCTGCCTCCGGCTCACCCCCGGCCGGCTGCTTTGGCGCCGCGGCTGATTGGACGCTTTGGCCCGCTCCATTCGGCGCCGCCTGCGGCGCCCCCTCCACGAAGATCACGTGGTCCTCCCTCCTCTCCATCACCGGCGGGTCTTGGTCGACCTCCTCCGACGGGGGCATGGGAATGTCGGGGGCCACGGCGTGGAGGGGAACGACGAGCAGCGGAGGCTGGTTGTGCGAGGCCTCCACCTCCGTCTCCGCGGCTGCCGCCTCCGTCCGGGCCTTGGCCGCCGCGTCGGCCTGCTCCTTCGCCGCCTGGGCAGTCCTTCGCTCTGCCGCCTCCCGCTGCTCCCGCGCCTCCCGTGCGTTCCGCTCCGTGGCCTCCCTAAGGTCGGCGCGGGGATCCATGCGACGGGAGCCTGAACACCCTCCAGTCGGCCCGACTACGGAGCCGCCAGGACCCCGCTCAAGGGAAAGTGGTGCCCTGTCCAGCGAGCAAAGAAAGGTTTAGAAGAGCTTCAATCGAAAAGGACAACAAAAAATATACATACACAAGACGTTCGACGACTTACGCCGAGATCGCCTGCGACTGTTTCACCGCCTTGCGGAAGCGGGCCGCCTTCACGGCCGCCTCATCCCGCTTGGTCGCCGCCGTAGAAGCCTTGGATTTCTTCGGCCGGCTGCCGAAGAAGGTCGACGCGGACCGTCACTTCTGCGCACCGCCACGGGCAGCCGGCGCGGCAGACGGGCCCGTGCCTTGATGATCAAGCGCCGACTGGCGGTGCGGGGAGGCTTCGTCCTCGTCGTCGTCCGGCCAGTCCTCGAAGCCGGCTCCGAGCCCCGCGCCTCCGGCCTCGTTGCCTTCCCCCATGATGGCGTCCTCCATGGCAGCCGCTCCCAGGTCCGGATCGTCGGTGTCGTCCACCGTGCGGCCGGGGAGGAGTTGGCGCTCTACCCCTGCGGCCCCGGCTGTCGGCGGAAGAAGAGGGTTCTGCTAAAGGCAAACCAACTGACCAGAGGCCGGCTATCATGAGCCAGCTACAAGAAGGAAGAAAAGAAGAAAAACTTACGGCAGGCGGAGGGTTGGCGCGAGAATACGGCTCCTCGCCGTATTGCCAGTCCTCGGCGAGCTTGCAGTTGGAGATGTAGTTCACCATGTAAGACACCTCTGCATGAGGCATCTCCCTGGTGCTCAGCCGGCATGGGTCGAAGCGGCCGCTCATCTGGCAAATCATGTGAGGGCGGCCTTGGAGCGGAAGTACCCGGCGCTCCACGAAGGCGGCCACCAAGTCGGCTCCAGTCAGGCCCTCCGACTGGATCATCACCCGGAGCCGGGAGACGGCTACGTTCCCGGCCTGAGACAGCGACCTGGCCCAGTAGCTCCATGAAGGTTGCCTCCCAGCCGGCGGGCCGGCTACGTAAGCCGGCAGGTTGACGTAGTCGCCTTGCGGGGCGACGTTCTTCACATAAAAGTAGGACTTCTGCCACAGCTTCACCGACTGGATCAGCGGGATGGGTGGGAACGGATTGTTCTTGCCCGCCTGCCTCATGGCAATGAAGGCTCCATAGGGGGAGGGCACACCCGCGACGACGGTGCTGAGCTTGCACTGGAAGAATTCCCCCCAGAGATCGAGCGTGGGGAGAACCCCAAGAAAGCCCTCGCACAGGGTGATGAAAGCCGACAGCAGGATCACCGCGTTGGGCGTGAGGTGATGCGGCTGGAGGTGGTAGAATTCAAGGAAGGCTCGAAGGAATCCGCTCGCCGGGAGGCCGAAGCCGCGCAGGCAGTGCGAGCGGAAGATCACCCACTCGCCCTCCTCCGGTGCCGGCAAAATCTCCCTCGCCGGCGCTTGACGAACCCGCATGAAGTTCTCGCCCGGCAGGCACCGCGTCCAGGGGAGGAACTCGACGTGGTCCTCGTGGACGTTGGAGCCATCCCACGAGCTCGACAGCGCCATGGGAGCGACGCGGCGAGGAGCAAGGCGATGCGACGGCGGAGACGTGCACGACCCCGCTACGGCGGGACCGAGGGAGCCGAGAGGTCCGGCGGCAGAACGGCGCGGCAATGGGTTGCTGCGGCGACGGAAGGAAGAAGAAGGAAGGCGAGAAGGGGCGGAGCGAGGGAGAGCGTGCGAGCCTCTGCCGCTCCCCCTCCCCCCTACTTATAGACCTGCGCGGCGGAGCCGAGGAGGCATGGAGTGGGGGAACGTGGGGATCAACTGCGCCCACTCCCCCACGTCCCGCGATTACTACGCCCTGATGGCGTAATAAAACCACCGCGGGAAGACGAGCGGTCCGTGTGGGCCGCAGAAGATCCGCGCTCAGGCCGAGGCCTGGGAGTGGCGGGCCCGGGCCTGCGGTGGCATCCCGTTGCGCGCGTGCGTTGGTAGGATTTCCTTGCCACGTGGCCCGCGTGATAGCATGCGGTCAGCTCGCAGGCCGACCCGCGTTCCCGCCTATGAGGAACGGGGCTTTCCGAAGGCGGCGCGCACAGGCAAAGCCGGCCCCTCAGGATAGGAAGCTGACCAAGCTTCTCGTCCCTTTGTCAGCCTCGAAGCTCGATCAGCTTCGGGGACTACTGTCGGAGTAAATGACCACGGGTAGCCTAGCCGGCTCCCCTTGGCCCTTCTGAAAAAATTACGAGCCGATCCGGCCCTCAAGAATCCAAGACGTGGGGCCGCCTTCCCCTTGCCGGCTGTCTCCCAGGCCGGCTATCGGAAGGCGACCCGACTTTAGCCCTCATGAAGAAAACCGCGGGAGGGCCGGCTCCGAGAAGCCGGCCGCGAGAAGGCCGACTCCAAGAAGCCAGCTCCCACAAAGCGGTCAAGATCGTACCCTCGAAGTCTGCATCCACATAACGGCGATGTGACGAGGCGTGGCTACAGTAAAGCCTGCCACCCCCGAATCCCGGAGCACGCCTGGCACAGTGTGCCGTACGGGTGGCCATGACCCGTTCGGCGCGGCACTGTCGCCACGTTGACCCTGATGTCATCCATGACGGGCTGCCAGTGTGGCCCATGGGCAGTGGGCCCTTTCAGGTAGAGAGACACCCGAAGGCGGCCAGGCCTCCCCCAGTCGGCCCAAGACAGAGCCGGCTCTCCACAGCCGGCTTGCCACCTCCCTCGAAGGAGACGCCCCATTAAGGAGACAAGACGCGGTGAGGCTACAGCGATCACCCGCCGGACGGCGGCACTGTGGCCACGCCCACCTCGGCGAAGCCCTCATCACCAGGATTGAGCAACAATAACCAGCCACCGACAAGACCCTGGACAGTGGGGCCTGCCTGTCGACCAAGGAGCCGCCAGCCGGCGGGACCCACCAGCCGGTGGGCCCCAGCAGCCGGCGCAGAAGCCGGCGAGTGTAGACACAGACGGCTGGGCCCCACGCCCAGCCAGATTACCATTGTACCCCCGGGGGGTAGGCCTATATAAACCCCCCGGGACACCCATGCAAAGGGTTGATCCAAGCTACTTCTAGACACCACATAGAGAGGGGAGGAGGGCTAGCCGTGCTCTACTTCTTCTCCTCACAAAACAGCTCAAGGAGCATCGTGTAGCTACTTGTTCATCTAGCGATCATGCGGAGACCCCGCAGAGCAGCAGTAGGGGTGTTATCTCCACGGAGATCCCCGAAGCTGGGTAAGATTCGCCGGCGTGCATGTCTTCGCCTCATCCCGCTTCCAGGCACCGACGACGTCTTACTGGTTCCCACAATGATAAGCTACCCGTTGGCATGTGTCGCACCTACCACCCGACAGAACGCGACACACAGAAGGTCACCAAGATAAGGTACTTACTCATCAAAGGCGATATACTTCCTCCGTTTCAACGACCCGAAGGTGCCGCTGCCGCAACTTGGGGACCCCTTTCTCTTATGGAGTTCTGCGAAGTCCACACACAGCCGGCCGAAGCACTGAACATGGGGGCCGGCACGAGACGCGGCTGGAGAAGTGCTCAGAGGGGCAGTCTAAGAAGCGCCAGGCTGAGGAGAGCTGGCCGGCTCTGCCTCGTAGTGACTTGCCGACGCCTTAGGAGCCCCGGCCGCAGGAGACGCGGGCTGCGTCGCCCCTTCAACCGCCGCCCCAGGGCAAGAGTCATGAGACCCCGAGGTTGACGCTTTGGGAGCCCTGGGCGGCATCGGCATCTCGACACCTCCACTATCGGCCTCCAGCGATGTACGCCCCCCTGCACCAACACTTGGGGCGAGCTCGGCGCCAGCGTCGAGGAAAGGAACCATGACGATGGGGTTCTCGCGGGGCCCCATGAGGCTAGATGGGCACATCCCCCACTCGTCGAAGGAGGGCATCTGCTCCGTGAAGGTCATCTTGTTCGAGCAGCGGTACAAAACACAACTCTTCCTCGGCAAGTCGTCTGGCAACGGGATGCCCGTCAGGACTTCAAGCACCGGTCGCCACGCCTCATGGGGGAGTTTAGACTCCTGAAGTCTCATGTGGTCCTGGCTGCTGAGCAAGGCCCACATCGGCCTAGAGTGGCGCTGAAGCGGAGCAATTCGGCACCAGACGAACTCCCTCACCACCATAGGCGCAGTCAGGCCAAGGTCTTTGAGCCATCTTAATCTGAGCCAGGCGGGGACAAGGCGTGGATCGGCGAGCCTCCGGTGGCACCAACCGGAGTTAGGAATGGCAGGCTCTGACGGAGAGGAGAAAAGAGGGCTGAGCACTCCGGCGTCAATGAACACCCACCGTGTCCGGAACCCGCTCGCGGATGGTGGAAGCTCGAAGTCGATCCCGTCGTGGGCCGTCGCCGCCACGGCCTAAAAGCTCAAGCATCCGGAGCTCTGCCGAGGATCAATCAGGTGCAGCGAGAAGAAGTGGCGAAGAAGAGCCACGGAGGGAGCAATTCCTACCATGGCCTCGCAAATGAGGGCGAAGACGGAAAGCAGTGTCATGGATTGGGGATCAAGTTGCAACATGTGGATCTGATAATGGGAAAGCACTGCGTTGAGGAAGACGAAGAAAGGATGGACCGAGCCGGCCCAGAGGGCGTCGATGAAGAAGGGGACCTCAGTGGCCGTCCGGTCAATGCGAGCACGAGAAGCAGGCCAAGCCACCGTCTCTCCCCACTCGTTGAAGCTGGATGCGAGCATGGGATGCACCATGCCCATGGCCTCATCGTTGAGCACCCGCGATTGGCCTACTGCGGGCTCGGCGGCCGGGGGCGCACTAGCCGAAGGCAGAGGCTTCTTCCACTTATCCGCTTGCGTCGGTGCCATGGTGGTGGGGCGAGTAGAGCTAAGGTCAGATTGGAAAGAGGAGCAGAGTCTGGGGGAAAGCAGAGGAATTGGAGGAGGATGGCGCAAGCGATGGAGGAATAACCGTGTAGGTAGTGGTGGCCGTTTAGTCAGGCGGGTATCAAGGTAGCATGGGGAAGCGGAGACACCCACGTCCAATCAACCGCCACGAGTCGACCAAGACCGCAGGCTATTGGGTCCCGCGGCGCTCTGCACTTGACCTTGGCTTCGCCTCGAAGCCAAGCCCGAGCGCGCCTTGGGCCCGGGGGCTACTGTCGGCGTTCTGGGAACGGGGGTCCCCAGACTTGCCTGCTTGCGGCCCACGACATGGCTTTGCTGGCAGGCTTGTATGGCCCATCTTCATCAACAAGGAATCAAGACCCTCGCGAGGGGCCAAGCCTCGTGAGGCGGACGACACAAGACCTCCTCAGGAGCGGCCTCGCCATGCTGGCTCATGAGGGGCAGAGAGTTCAAGGCCGGGCAAACCTTGCGAGGTACTCGTGACGTAAACCATGACGATCGAGACCAGGCGGGCGCCAGCGCGTGCAACGTCCTTATTTCCTCTTTAGTGCAAAGGGGGCAAGCGCAGGCGCGGAGTACCGAGGCATCAAGCAAAGGTTTCCATATTGGTGCAACGAGACCAAGACCAGAAGGACGGCAAGACAGAGGTCACCATGGAGCCCAGGACGGCGTCACCGCCAGAACCTTTGGCAGGTGAACACCACCTTTTGTCAGGATAGCTTGTACTAGGTGTCCCCTTTAAAATTGGCCGTTGATGGCTCCCTTCCCGCTCAATATTTGGGGAGAGGACCAGGGCCTCTATAAATAGGACTAGCCACCACCATAGGCAGGACGGATCATTAAGATCATCCTCAGCCACACAAGTTCACCAAGCACAAGAACACCTCAACCTCAGGAGGCTGTTCTTCCCCTTGTATTGTTCGTCTTCAGCCCAAGAGGCAATCCACCACTACCACACTGGAGTAGGGTATTACACCACAACGGTGGCCCGAACCAGTATAAATCTTGTGTCCTTTGTGTTGCGAGTTCGTCGAGTTAGTTCGTGAGATCTAGGCTAAGTTAGGACGCAGATCGGTAGGGGGGGGGGAGATCTTCATGCGCACCCCAGTGTTCGAACCTTAGGGGTTTTGCCGGAACCCGTGATCCGACAGACCTCAACTCCGCGCTCCAGGCGGCCCGCGCGCCGCCCAATGCCTGCAGACACGGGCAATGCGGATCGACGTCTGCCGCCCTCATGCTGCGGCGCAAGCGGGCCTCCGCAAGATCCGCAAACTATGCAGCAGCGATGGCGCCACACACCCAACGGGAACATGCGAATATGCGAGCCGCGCTCGTGGTGGCGCGGGAGTTGCTGTAGTGTCGGCTGATGGAGAGCAGCCACGACGCGCTGCTGAAACACATCGCCGAGCTCTTGGATGCTGCGGCCAGGGGTACGCCGCCTTTCTGCTCTCTATTCACATCTCAAGTTGTGGCCAGGTCACTCGACGGGCCTCGTTGTGCCCGCGCACTCCCAGGTGCACCAGGAGGGTTCGCCAGCGTTGGCACGACCAATAGTGTCGGACACCCGGCCGCGCCCTCGTCTCCCATAGGCGGCGTGGGCGCGGGCATTGCTCCTCACGGCCCCAATCAAGCACCACCCCGCGGCCACCAGGAAGGCATGCCGAGCTCGGCAGCATGGGGCGTGGAGTGCCTTAGCGGAGGTTCCGATGAGGCAGCTCAAGAAGCCTATGTGCCCCGTATGGTGAATCAGGAGTACGCACTAGTGAACAACCCCTGCACGTTCCACGAGCCGGGCTGGGAAGAAGAGATGTTGGAAGCCGAGGCTTTCTATGAGCCACCCAGGAGCCTCGCCGCTCCCGCCGACGGCAACCACCGCAGGGTACCGCTGATAACTCTGGAGCAGGCTTACGCTAACCATGGGTCGCAGGTGGACCAGGCCGTGTCCGCAGACGGCGCCCCCAGCGCTGCAGCCCCACCCCATCCAGGGGCGGCGCACTGGGGGCTGTGCAGAAGGAGTTCGGAGCAAGCCCCACCCCCATGTCATGCAGGGCGAGGCGTCACCCGGAGGTAGGTCCTCTGCCGGGGAGGCGCTGCCGAGCCCTCCCCTCGGAAGAGGGCCTGTGGTCGCCAAGGGCGCCGCTGGCGTCCCCTCTGCCCCTTGTGCTCGTCCTGGTTTCCGGACGCTCCAACGGTGGTCGAGGGTGGCGCAAGGCAGGGCCCTCATCTGGCGATATGAAGCAAGGCTCTCACCTGTGAAGGTCTCCGCCCATGACACTCTCACGTAATAATGAGTGGGGCTGTACATGCCCCGGAGTCTCCAGAGAGCCGCCATCGGGCCTTGGGGGCTCCCGCTCACGTCCTAGTGGAAGCACCATGCCCCACACTGGTCGTCGACACTGTCCCCCAATGACGAAGCTCACGGACGGCAAAGGCACTAGGCTCCACGCTGGTGAGAAGACAAGAAGACTAGCTAGGTGCTGGATGCGGCCTTTTGTCCCCCCTTTCTGTAGCTCAATTTGCAGCCTTTTGGATTTGATATTGAAGTCATATTTCCTTTGGCAATCGTGGGGGGTGTCTTTTCTCGTTCGTATTAGTTTCTTGAGTTTTCTAGGTTCGCGCCTTGATTTGAGGTTTGCGTCTGCCACCTCCCCCTTCCGAGCACCTCGCGAGCGGGGGCTGGGTGTGGCATACACGTGCCACACGGGCACCCCGCCATGACTGGCGCTCGCTCCTCGTGAGGCCCTCTCGGGCGGACTAGGAGACTCCTCAGGAGCCCCAAGCCTCGCGAGCCCGCGAAGGACACCCCTCGAGAAAGAACACATCTGCAGCACCCAAATCAGTGTAAGACCTGCCTGGGCCAAGGTAAGTTACAGCCGCATGTCCGCAAGGGGCACGCGAGCTTACAAAAGCATGCTTTAAGTCTGGTCCAAGGAATAAAACAATAGTCTGATTACATGAGGGGATCCCCCTCCCCTAAATGCTCTTACGCCCTAAGGGGCTGTGCACAAACTTTTGCATATAGGTTCAAAACAAAGGAGTGCGGGTTCAGTCGGACATGTCGCTCAGCGCGTCCTCTGGGTCGCCATCAGCGTCCTTTGGGTCGTCATCAGATGCGTCGCTCGCACCGCTGTCATTATCACTGGAACCATCCACACCATCATAAACCGCGCTGCCTTCAGCCACTGCGACCACCACAACATCATCATCAGAAGTGAAGGCTCTAACCAGAGCATCCACGTTATCATCCACCCAGCGCGCTAGGTCACCCCGGGTAGCCCCAGGGACTAGGGCTATGGCCGCATCAAAGTCGAAGTTGGGGTTGGCATTCTGAAGATGGCTGAAGACGCGGGAAAACGTGCGCCTGAGGTCAACAAGCTCGCGAGCTCTCTCGGCTCGGTCCTCCAGGTGTGTCACGACGTCGGCGAAGAAGCTAAGGTGGTTGGCGTAGTCTTCTGCATGAGGATGAGGGTCGTATTCATCGCAGATAGCGCCCAACGCCCGGTTGGCCCTTACCCTGAGGTCATGGATCATAGGGGCGTGTTCACGCTGCAACGTCCGCCAGCGGATCGCCTCCTCCCTGCTCTGCTGCGCAAGGGACTCGGCGGCGGTAACTTGCTGTTGAAGCGGAAGCAGTTCAGCACGGGCGGAGGCCAGCTCAACCTGCACGGAGATCAAAGTAGCTGCAGCGGCCTTCTCGCGCTGCTCCACCTAAGTCAACCTCGACTTGAGGGTGGTGGTCCTGCCCTCAGCTTCGGCTGCCACGAGCTTCAGCTTTAGGTCGTACCTATTGGCAAGGTCAGCGTGAGCCTCCTCCGCCCTGCGGTCCACTTCCTCCTGGATCCTGGCCTCGCGCGCACTGACGACATCTTCCGCCTGGGCAACCTAACGCTCCCTCACCTCCAACCACTCAAGCTCGAGGTTGTGCTCTGTGGACTCCAGCATTAGCACTTCCTCGCGCTTCAGGACCTCCTCCTCGTCGACCGGCGACCCCTTCATCAATGTCAAGGCAGCGTTGTGCGCCTCTGCCTGCTGCTCCGGGAGGGCATTCAAGGCGTGGAGCTCCTGCCTGCGCCTCTCGGCAGCCTCGCGGCGGTGGTCTGCCTCCCTGGCCTCCTCCAAGGCTCGGGCGCTGGCCTCATGTGAGGTTACAAGGGATGCCTCGGCGTCCATGTTAGCGCGCTCACGTTGGAGGCGCCCGAGGTTGATGGCCACCTTCAATTGACGTCATTCATCCACCGGCCGAAGACCCTCGGTTTCCAGGCGAGCGTCCACATCCACAAGCTCTTCCCTGAGCCGGCTCAACGCACTCATAGCTTCTTGGAAGAGCTCGTGACGGACGGCACCCCGCCTTCACGCAAGCTCGAATGCGCAACTGGGTCCATCCTCCATGCCGGGAGTTGTCGAAGAGGTTCGAGGTGGCTCACCTCCTCCAAACAGGGGGCTAGAGGCCGATGCCTTTTCGACCACCCTTCAGGCCCCGGCGGGGGCCCGGAGGGGCGGAGGCTCGTTACCCGAAGGAGAGGCCAGGGCCGAGGCCACCCAGCCGTGATCAATAACCGGAGGAGGAGCCCTCGGCACACCTTCTGCACCCCAAGCAGGGCCGCGAAGAGCGAACGGCAAGTACGCTGGGTCGAGGCGCCAAGCCGGCGTGGTTACCTCTCCAGCCAACCTCACACCAAGTGCTACGGGCCGGCTTGAGGTGTTCAAGGTCAGCAGAGGACTCGAGGCAGGAGGAGGTTGCTTCTTGGGAGACTTCGTCGCCTTGACAGAAGGGGCCCCGAGGAATCACGGTCAAAAAGAGAAGCGACACCCTAGAAATTACGAAGATAAGGTACTTACTCGTCAATAGCGATGTACTTCCTCTGCTTCGATGGCCGAAAGGCATCACCACTGCAGCCTGGAGATCCCCTTCTTTTGCGGAGCGCCGCGAAGTTTGGGCGGAGCCGGCCGAGGCCCAGGGCGCGGCCACCAAGGCCGGGCGCAGATGGTGTGACCCCTGAGGAGGCAACTTCAGGGGTACCAGACTGCGTTGAGACCTCGGTACTCGCCTCGTGGAGGTTCACCGAGGCCTCGGGGGCTCCGGTGCTACCTATTGAGCATACGTTGGTTTTCCCTTGAAGAGGAAAGGGTGATGCAACAAAGTAGCATAAGTATTTCCCTCAGTTTTTGAGAACCAAGGTATCAATCCAGTTGGAGACTACATGCAAGTCCCTCATACCTGCACAAACAATCAAGAACCTTGCAACCAACGCGATAAAGGGGTTGTCAATCCCTTCACGGCCACTTGCAAAAGTGAGATCTGATAAAGATAATAAGATAAATATTTTTGGTATTATAGTTGTATAGATTGAAAAGTAAAGATTGCAAAATAAATGGCAACAGAAATTGGCAAGTTGACGAAAAATAATATAATGGAGAATAGACCCGGGGGCCATAGGTTTCACTAGTGGCTTCTCTCAAGATAGCATAATCTATGGTCGGTGAACAAATTACTGTCGAGCAATAGATAGAAAAGCGCATAGTTATGAGAATATCTAGGCATGATCATGTATATAGGCATCATGTCCGTGACAAGTAGCCCGAAACGATTCTGCATCTACTACTATTACTCCAAACATCAACCGCTATCCATCATGCATCTAGAGTATTAAGTTCATAAGAACAGAGTAACACATTAGGAAAGATGACATGATGTAGAGGGATAAACTCAAGCAATATGATATAAACCCCATCTTTTTATCCTTGATGGCAACAATACAATACACATTGTTTCCCTTTCTGTCACTGGGACCGAGCACCGCAAGATTGAACCCAAAGCTAAGCACTTCTCCCATTGCAAGAAAACTCAATCTAGTAGGACAAACCAAACTGATAATTCAAAGAGACTTGCAAAGATATTTAAATCATGAATAAAAGAATTCAGAGAAGAATCAAATATTGTACATAGATAATCTTGATCATAAACCCAGAATTCATTGGATCTCAACAAACACACCCCAAAAAGAATTACATCGAATAGATCTCCAAGACAACCGAGGAGAACTTTGTATTGATATCCAAAGAGAGAGAAGAAGCCATTTAGCTAATAACTATGGACCCGAAAGTTTGTGGTAAACAACTCACACATCATCGGAGAGGCTATGGTGTTGATGTAGAAGCCCTCCGTGATCGATTCCCCCTTCGATGAAGCGTCGGAAAAGGCCCTAAGATGGGATCTCACGGGTACAGAAGGTTGTGGTGGTGGAAATAGGGTTTCATTGTGCTCCTGGATGTTTTCAGGGTATATGAGTATATATAGGCGAAAGAAGTAGGTCGGTGGAGCCTCGAGGGGCCGACGAGGGTGGGGGGCGTGCCCTCCTGCCTCGTGGTTTCCTCGCTGCTTCCTTGATGTCCACTCCAACTCTCCTGGATTGCGTTTGTTCCAAAAACGATCCTCGCAAATTTGCACTGGACCTTCGGTTAATAGGTTAGTCCCTGTCGGATTTCGGGTTTCGGCAGACCCTTGAGGTTCGAACACTGGGGTGCGCGCGGAGATTTCGCCTCCTACCTACCTGCACCCCTCCGCCTCGGTAAGATCTAAGCTATGGAAAGAACAACACACGAGACACAGGGTTTATACTGGTTCGGGCCACCGTTGTGGTGTAATACCCTACTCCAGTGTGTGGTGTGGTGGATTGCCTCTTGGGCTGATGATGAGGAACAATACAAGGAAGAACAGCCTCGCGAGGGTCTGTTCTTGGCTGGGGCGATGAACTACTGGGAGGAGTTCAGTCACCCTCCTCTTTCTCTCTCTCTCTCTCTTCTATCGTTGGTCTCGATCCCCCTAAAACTCTCTCTCTTTTTCCCCCTCTCTCCTTTTTTCCCTCTGCCCACTTTGCCCTGTGGGTGGCTGGTCCTATTTATAGAGGCCCTGGTCCTCTTCCCAAATATCGAGCGGGAAGGGAGCCAACAATGGCGGGCTAATTTGAAGGGGGACAGCTAGTACTAGCTATCCTGACAAAAGTAGTCTTCGCCTGCACAAAGCTCTGGTGGTGACGCCGTCTTGGGCTCCACAATGACCTCCGTCTTGCAGTCCTCCTGGTCTTGGTCTTGTTGCACCGAAATGGCAACCTTTGCCTAATGCCTCGGTACTCCGCAGCTGCGCTTGCTCCCTTTGCACCAAAGAGGAAAGGAGGACACTGCGCGGGCTGGCACCCGCCTGGTGCCTTTGGTCGTCATGGCTTGCATCATGGGAACCTCGTGAGGTACCCCTCCTTGATCTCTCCGCCTCCTCGCGAGCCAGCCTGATGAGGCCGTGCCTGAGGAAGCTCTGCGTCGTCCGCCCCGTGAGGCTTGGCCCCTCGCGATGGTCTTGGGTCTGTGTTGATGAAGATGGGCCGTGCTGGGCCCCCTTTTGAGCCACGCCGCAGGCCGCAGGCAGGCAAGTCTGGGGACCCCCGTTCCCAGAACGCCGACAGTAGCCCCCGGGCCCGAGGCGCGCCCGGACTTGGCCGTGCAGGGAGGCGGAAGGGCAAGGGCGAAGCACCGTGGGCCCTAACAGCCTGCGGCCTTGGGCGCCGCGTGGCGGTTGATTGGACGTGGGCGTCTCCACTTCCCCATGGTGCCTCGGCAACTGCATGGATTGGACAAGTCCCTACATGCAAAGTGGGTCATGATTACCTGCGATCGTGGAGGTCGGTGGTTGGCCTTCACCGGCCATAAGTACGGAACGACGCGCGCCCTTCCAGTTCATCCCCCCTTGCTTCTCCTTCTTCTTCATGACCCCGTCGAGGAGGTTCTCGGCCGCAGAGAAGGGGAAGGCTCACCAAGTTGAGCCTGCCTCTCCCCCGCCCAAGCACAGCCGAGGGCGCCCTCGCAAACATCCTGTGGCCACCACGGCAGCTCCCCGCGGCCGTGGAGACGATTTCCAGCGCGACGACAGGAGGATTGCTGCGTCCGGGGGGCGCGCTCCAGTTGCGCGTCCCCCTAGGCTACGCTTTCGCGCTGCAGAGGTGCTACCGGAGTTCGTCGTGTGGTCGGCGGAGCCGACTAGCACCCGGCTTCCACTTCCTCGCTTCCTCCTCGGCGAGCTCCCGGCCGGCGCCCCGGGCGACCTCTGGCTTCAGGCCAACGGCTGTTGCAGCCGGGCCTCATGGGCTTCACTGGAGGTCTCCGCAGCCGGGAGCCTGGCCCTGGCCCGCGGTTGGCAGATGTTTGCCCGCGCGCGTGGCCTGAGCCGTCGGTGCACTCTGCACTTCAAGTTTGACGGCGATGCCACCCTCTACGTGAGGGTGTTTGGGGAAGATGGTCGCTGCGCAGGGTGCTGCCCCGAGGACGACGACCACGGCCGGGAACCCAGCTCCAGCGATGATGGAGAGGACAGCGCTCGCGTGACTGGCGGCGCTCAGGGTTCCCCAAGCTTCTCCGGTTCTTCTTCAGGCGGTGACTCTTCTAGCGGTGGCCGCAGTCATCCTCCACGCCGTCGTATCTGCTTGGGAGGTGGCAGCGTGTCCGCCCGCCATCGCGCCTCGGTGAAGCGCGAGAGGGAGTCTGCCTGAGCCCCCGAGGCAGCTCGAGTCTTCCCTGCAGGCTGGTGTGAGGCGAGCTGCGCCTGATTTGTTCTTTCTTTTCCTTTTTCCTACGTGAAAAGACAGTAGTGTGGAGCCCCGCGGGGGCGTGTTTGGGTTATTGCTGTTAATCATCGTTTTGCTTCCGTTATCGTGCCTTCTGGCTACATGCCTACGCGTGGATAGTTCCCGGCCCCAGCCATGGGGGGCGACCGACCCAGGCCCTGTGTTCATGTCGCGGTGCCCGTGGGGCACGGACTGGAGGGGTGCTCCTGTAATGGACCCAGGTCGCGAACCCTTTGAATGACTAGGACAGGAACACTCGCGAGGGCGCTCGGCTGCCCCCACTCGCGAGGCCTTGCACAAGAGAAATCGAGGCAGGAGAGTCAAAAGTCGAAGAACCACAAGCCAAAGACGGCAACAACTTCAATAAAACTTCGAATGAGAAGGAACAAGCCAACTGTGGAAAGCAAATGAAAAGCCGTGTCTGGCACCTAATCTAGTCTTCGACGTCTTCTCACCAGCGCGGAGCTAAGTGCTGCCACTGGGCGTGGGAGGGAGCCCCAGGGCCTGAGGCCGGCGCTCCTGGGACTCCGGGGCGTGTACAACCCCAACTCATTATTACGTGAGAGTGTCACGGGCGGCGAGCTTCACAGGCGTTGGCCTTCTTCACAGGCTCCGGGCCTTTTCCAAAATGCGACAGCTTC
This sequence comes from Triticum dicoccoides, assembly GCF_002162155.2. Classification (NCBI taxonomy): domain Eukaryota; kingdom Viridiplantae; phylum Streptophyta; class Magnoliopsida; order Poales; family Poaceae; genus Triticum; species Triticum dicoccoides. The sequence goes on from NC_041392.1 coordinate 440,867,131, forward strand.
ACAGGCATTCGCCTTCTTCACAGGCTTTGGGCCTTTTCCAAAACGCGACAGCTGCACAGGCATTCGCCTTCTTCACAGGCTCTGGGCCTTTTCCAAAACGCGACAGCTTCACAGGCATTCGCCTTCTTCACAGGCTCTGGGCCTTTTCCAAAACGCGACAGCTTCACAGGCATTCTCCTTCTTCACAGGCTCTGGGCCTTTTCCAAGACGCGACAGCTTCACAGGCATTCGCCTTCTTCACAGGCTCTGGGCCTTTTTAGGGGTAGAACCTCCGGAGGTGCTGGATGTTCCATGCGTTCTGGACCGGCATCCCCTCCTGAGTCTCCAAGCGCGCGGAGCCGGGCCTGGAAACATGAACAACTTTGAACGGGCCCTCCCACATGGGAGAGAGCTTGGGCAGCCCCTCCCTGGAGAGAACCCGCCTGAGCACGAGGTCTCCTACCTCGAGAGTTCTGGGGCGGATGTGGCGGCAGTGATATCGCCGCAGTGCTTGCTGGTACCTTGCCGCTCGCAGCGCGGCTTCTCGGTGACGTTCCTCCCCCAGCACGAGGTCCATCCCCCGCATGGCGTCCTGCTGCGCCTCGTCGAACGCCAGGACCCGCGCGGAGCGATGTCTGACCTCATGAGGGAGGACCACTTCAGCTCCGTAGACTAGGAAGAACGGGGTCTCTCCAGTCGGCTTGGTCGCGGTTGTGCGGATGGACCACAACTCGGACTGAAGCTCGTCGTACCAACCTCTGCCGCAGGCCTCCAGCTTCTTCTTGAACGTCCTGGTCTTGAGGCCCCTCAGGACCTCTGTGTTGGCTCGCTCGGCCTGGCCGTTGCTTCGGGGGTGCGCCACCGAAGCGTAGCATATCTGCGTTCCAAGGTTAGCACAATATGTTTTGAAGAGGTTACTGGTGAACTGCGAACCATTGTCCATGATGATGCGGTTCGGCACCCCGAACCGGCTCACGAGGCCCTTGATGAACTTGACCGCGGACCCCGCGGGAATGGTGCGGACATCCTCTACTTCAGCCCACTTGGTGAACTTGTCCACGGCGACGTAGAGGTAGTGGTAGCCCCCTGGCGCCCGAGGAAATGGGCCCAAGATGTCCAGCGCCCAGACTGCGAATGGCCATGAAAGGGGTATAGTCTGCAGGCCTCCTGCTGGCTGATGGATCTGCTTGGCGTGGAACTGGCAGGCCTCACAAGCTTTCACTAGTTCGATGGTGTCATTGAGTGCGGTGGGCCAATAAAACCCACTGCGAAACGCCTTGCCGACGAGGGTCCGTGATGATGAATGATGTCCACAGTCTCCGCCGTGTATATCTTCCAGCAGTTCCTTCCCTTGCTCCCTGGAGATGCAGCACAGGGACACATCGTTTGGTCGCTTCCGGTAGAGCTCTCCATCCTTGATGCAGTATGCCGTGGCCTGGCGTGCCACTCGCTCCACTTCCTCCTCCTTCTCCGGCAGGGTCCGTTGTGTTAAGTAACTCCGGAGCTCCGTGATCCAGCATCCCTCCTAAGGTTCCATTGTCAGGAGCAGGTGTGCTCCTGAGGCCGGGCCACAGGCCGGAGCTCCTGAGGCAGGTGGCTGGGGGAGCTCCTCCCGAGGCTGAGCCGTGTTTGACAATGACGGCAGGGCTGAGGGCTTGAAGAGCCACTCCTCGAAAATGCCAGGCTCCTGAGATAACCGCCTGGACGCCCGTTTGGCGATGTCGTCGGCCTCCTGATTGGTGCCATGGGGCACATGCTGCAACCCCAACCCCCAGAACTGCTTCTCCATCCTGCGGACCTCCGCAAGGTAGGCTTCCATGTGCTCATCTTTCGGCTCGTACAGCTTGTTGGAGAAATTGACAAGGAGCTGCGAATCGCCCTTGATGGTGAGGCGTTTCACCCCCAGGGCAGCTGCGGCCTTCAAGCCCGCTATTAAACCTTCATACTCCGCTATGTTGTTGGAGACCTTTTCACCTTGCTGGAAACAGAGCTGCAAAGCGTAGTAGAGCTTGTCCTGAGTGGGCGATATAAGCACCGCCCCAGCCCCTGCGCCATGCTTGGAGAACGCCCCATCGAAGTACATGACACAGCCTTCTGGCGCCTCACTTCCCGGGGAGAGGGACCGGTCCTCGTCGGCCTTGAGGCCTGGTGCCTCCGTCCATTCTGCCACAAAATCCGCCAACGCTGCTCCCTTGATGACTCTGGTCGTGCTGAATTCGAGCTGAAACGCTTGCAGTTCTATGTTCCACTCAGCGACCCTTCCAGCTGAGTTAGGGCTCCTGAGCACTCTCTCCAGGGGGTATGACGAGACGACCTTGATGGGGTGACCCTGAAAATAGTGCCGCAGCTTGCGCGAGGCCACCAGTAGCGCGAGGAGGAGTTTCTGAGGCATGGGGTACCGCGCCCTCGCATCCCGCAACACCGTGCTGACGAAGTACACTGGGTGCTCAATGACGTTGGGTGCGTCAGTGCTGGCGGCTCCCTTCGGAGACCATGGCGCCTCTTGAGGCGATGAGGCCTCCTGAGGCTGGCCATCTGGGAGAGGGGCCTCTTCCGCCTCCGGTGCACTCCTCTGCGGCGGCTGATCCTCCTCAGCTGCGGTGGCGGTTCCTGTGGGCCTTCCTTGTTCCTGTTTTGCCTTGTCCCGGGCTGCTGCTGCGGTTTTGATTCGACGCTCCTCTCTAACCGCCACCAGGGCTGTGCTGGCGGAGTAGGGAGTGGCGGCGAGGTAAAGCACCAGGGTCTCTTGAGGGCGCGGAGCCACCATGACCGGTGGGCTGGTCAGGTATCTCTTGAGATCCTGGAACGCCTTGTCGGCCTCTTCAGTCCACTCAAAGGGCCCCTTTTTCTTCCTTAGCTGGAAGAAGGGCAGCGCTCGTTCCCCCAACTTGGAGATGAAGCGCCCTAGCACGGTCACGCGCCCACTGAGCTTCTGCATTTCTCTGAGGGTCTTTGGCGGGCTCATGTCTTGCACCGCCTTGACCTTTTCCGGGTTAGCTTCAATGCCTCGGTGGGACACGAGGAAACCCAAGAGCTTGCCCGAGGGGACTCCGAACACACACTTATCTGGGTTGAGCCATAGGTTCACTGCGTTGAGGCTCGCGAAGGTTTCCTCCAGGTCTTGTATCAGGGTCCTGGCCTCCCGAGACTTTACCACAATGTCATCGACGTAAGCCTCAACATTCTTCCCGAGCCGCGGGCCCAAGGTGATGTGCATCAGCCGCTGAAAGGTCGCCCCTGTGTTACGCAGCCCGAATGGCATGCATGTGTAGCAGTACACCCCACACGGGGTTAGGAAGGCTGTCTTTTCGATGCCTTCTACCGCCACCTTGATCTGGTGATACCCAAAGAAGGCATCCAAGAAGCATAGCAGGTCGCATTCCGCGGTGGAATCGACGATCTGGTCGATGCGGGGGAGCGGGAATAGATCTTGCGGGCATGCTTTGTTGAGGTTGGTGAAGTCGACACACATGTGCTCCTTCCCTCCCTTCTTTGGCACAATGTTAGGGTTGGCCAACCAATCTGGGTATCGGACCTCGCGAATGACCCGAGCGGCTTCTAATTTGCGGGTCTCTTGGACGATGAAGGCCTGCTTTTTTGTGGACTGCCGCCTGGCCTTCTGCTTCACAGGGCGCACGTTGGGGCACATGTTGAGGTGATGCTTGATTACACTCCTAGGGATCCCTACCAATTGATCAGGCTCCCAAGAGAATACCTTCTTGTTTGCGTGCAGGAACCCGACTAGGGCCTCCTCCTGCTCGGGTTCGAGGTTGGCGCCTATGGTGAAAGTGGCATTGGTGGACCCGTCCTCATCGACGGGTATCTGCTTGGTTTCTGCCTTGTCTTGGGTGAACAACTATTTCTTCTTGGTGGGTGCAGCCCCCTTGGGCTCGGGGGTCTCCAAGCCGGCGGGCTGTGCCGACTCTGCCGTCTTGAAGGCGAGCTTGAGCACCCACAGCGCGTCTCCGGTGTCCCCGTGCACGGTGAGGACACCGCTGCTCCCGAGCATCTTCATGAGGTTGTACGCCGGGTGCGTCGCGGCCATGAACTGGGCCAGCGCTGGGTAGCCGAGGATGGCATTGTAGGGGAGGCCGATGGGGGTGATGTCGAAGTCGACTAGCTCCGTGCGGAAGTTGTTATAGGTGCCGAAGGTTACTGGGAGCCGGATCTGTCCCAAGGAGTTGGATGATCCGCCCCCAACGCCTAAGAAGGGCCGGCTGGGTTGCAGCCATTCCAGGGGTATGCAGAGGAGGTTGAAGGCCTCGACCGAGAGCACGCTGAGGCCCGCACCGCCATCGATGAGAGTTCTAGTGACGGCCACCTGGCAGATGGTGGGGGTGCACAGCATGGGGAGCGCACCCGAGCAAGCCGAGTTGGAGGGGTGGTCCTCCAAGCTGAAGGTCAGGCCAGCCTTGGACGCCGCCCGGTCCGGGAGAGCCCCCTGCCGCGTGGAAGCGGCGCTGACCCGGTGGATGAATGGCTTGACGTGGTGACTTGTAGGCGGCGCCTGCGAGCCACCCAGGAGGGCCGCAATGATCGGGGGTGTTGGTGTAGCGCGATGGGCGGGGAAGAGGATGCGGGGCTCTTCCCAAGAGGCCACGGAGGCTGCCGGCAGGTGGAGCAGCCATGGGCGCGGAGCGCCGGTGAGGGCCATGGGGAGCCAGTTGGCCATGACCCTATCGTCACCTCCAGCTTCGAGGGGGGCCTCCTCGCTCGCCAGCAAGAAGGCCAGCGGATCTGTCGCGCCGCCGTAGCGCGGCGGTGTCGTTGGCTTGAACTTGTCCGGCCACCGTACCCGTTGCAGGGCTGGGGCCAGGGCTCGGAGCCCCCTGGCCCCCGTGCTGGCGCCGGCGGCCGGAGCGGGCGAAGCGCTACTCATCGCGAGGCAGGCCATGGCGGTGGCGGAAGAGAAAACTCCGGTGCACCCCTACCTAGCGCACCAAATGTCGGATTTCGGGTTCCGGCAGACCCTTGAGGTTCGAACACTTGGGTGCGCGCGGAGATTTCGCCTCCTACCTACCTGCACCCCTCCGCCTCACTAAGATCTAAGCTATGGAAAGAACAACACAAGAGACACAGGGTTTATACTGGTTCGGGGCACCGTTGTGGTGTAATACCCTACTCCAGTGTGTGGTGTGGTGGATTGCCTCTTGGGCTGATGATGAGGAACAATACAAGGAAGAACAGCCTCGCGAGGGTCTGTTCTTGGCTGGGCCGATGAACTGCTGGGAGGAGTTCAGTCACCCTCCTCTCTCTCTCTCTCTCTCTCTCCCTCTCTTCTATCGTTGGTCTCGATCCCCCTAAAACTCTCTCTCTCTTTCCCCCTCTCTCCTTTTTTCCCTCTGCCCACTTTGCCCTGTGGGTGGATGGTCCTATTTATAGAGGCCCTGGTCCTCTTCCCAAATATTGAGCGGGAAGGGAGCCAACAATGGCGGGCTAATTTGAAGGGGGACAACTAGTACTAGCTATCCTGACAAAAGTAGTCTTCGCCTGCACAAAGCTCTGGTGGTGACGCCGTCTTGGGCTCCACAATGACCTCCGTCTTGCAGTCCTCCTGGTCTTGGTCTTGTTGCACCGAAATGGCAACCTTTTCCTGATGCCTCGATACTCCGCGGCTGCGCTTGCTCCCTTTGCACCAAAGAGGAAAGGAGGACACTGCGCGGGCTGGCACCCGCCTGGCGCCTTTGGTCGTCATGGCTTGCGTCACGGGCACCTCGTGAGGTACCCCGCCTTGATCTCTCTGCCTCCTCACGAGCCAGCCTGATGAGGCCGTGCCTGAGGAAGCTCCGCGTCGTCCGTCCCGCGAGGCTTGGCCCCTCGCGAGGGTCTTGGGTCTGTGTTGATGAAGATGGGCCGTGCTGGGCCCCCTTTTGAGCCACGCCACAGGCCGCAGGCAGGCAAGTCTGGGGACCCCCGTTCCCAGAACGCCAACAGTCCCAAAAATAATATAAAAGTGCATAATAAAGCCATCCAAAACAGGTAATATAATAGCATGGAACAATCAAAAATTATAGATACTTTGGAGACGTATCAAGCATCCCCAAGCTTAATTCCTGCTCGTCCTCGAGTAGGTAAATGATAAAAATAGAATTTTTGCTGTGGAATGCTACCTAACATAAATTTCAAAGTAATTCTCTTTATTGTGGCATGAATGTTCAGATCCGAAAGATTCAAGATAAAAGCTTAATATTGACATAAAAATAATAATACTTCAAGCATACTAACTAAGCAATTATGTCTTCTCAAAATAACATGGCCAAAGAAAGCTTATCCCTATAAAATCATATAGTTTCGCTATGCTTCATTTTCATCACACAAGAATGCTGTCATCATGCACAACCCTGATGACAAGCCAAGCAATTGTTTCATACTGTAGTAATCTCAAACTTTTTTCAACTTTCACGCAATACATGAGCGTGAGCGATGGACATAGCACTATGGGTGGAATAGAATATAATGATGGGGGTTTGTGGAGAAGACAAAAAGGAGAAAGTCTCACATTGACGCGGCTAATCAACGGGCTAGGGAGATGCCCATAAATTGATGTCAATGCAAGGAGTAGGGATTGCCATGCAACGGATGCACTAGAGCTATAAATGTATGAAAGCTCAACAAAAGAAACTAAGTGGGTGCGCATCCAACTTGCTTGCTCACGAAGACCTAGGGAATTCGAGGAAGCCCATTGTTGGAATATACAAGCCAAGTTCTATAATGAAAAATTTCCACTAGTATATGAAAGTGACAAAATAAGAGACTCTATCGTAAAGATCATGGTGCTACTTTGAAGCACAAGTGTGGAAAAAAGGATAGCAGCATTGTCCCTTTCTTTTCTTTTCTTCCTTTTTTTGGACAATGCTCTATTAATGATGATCATCACACTTCTATTTATTTACAACTCAATGATTACAACTCAATACTAGAACAGAATATGACTCTATATGAGTGCCTCCGGCGGTGTACCCGGATGGGTAATGAATCAAGAGTGACATGTATGATAAATTATGCATGGTGGCTTTGCCACAAATACGATGTCAACTACATGATGATGCAAGGCAATATGACAATGATGAATCGTGTCATAATAAATGATGCGGTGGAAAGTTGCATGGCAATATATCTCGGAATGGCTATGGAAATGCCATAATAGGTAGGTATGGTGGCTGTTTTGAGGAAGATATAAGGAGGTTTATGTGTGATAGAGCATATCATATCGCGGGGGTTGTATGCACCGGCGAAGTTTGCACCAACTCTCAAGGTGAGAAAGGGCAATGCACTGTACCGAAGAGGCTAGCAATACTGGAAATGTGACAGTGCACATAATCCATGGACTCAACATTAGTCATAAAGAACTCACATACTTATTGCAAAAATCTACAAGTCATCAAAAACCAAGCATTACACGCATGCTCCTAGGGGGATAGATTGGTAGGAAAAGACCATCGCTCGTCCCCGACTGCCACTCATAAGGATGACAATCAAAGAACACCTCATGTTTCAAAAAATTCACACAACGGTCACCATACATGCATGCTACGGGACTTGCAAACTTCAACACAAGTATTTCTCAAATTCACAACTACTCAACTAGCACGACTCTAATATTACCATCTTCATATCTCAAAACAATCATCAAGTATCAAAATTCTCGTAGTATTCAATGCACTTTATATGAAAGTTTTTATTATACCCATCTTGGATGCCTATCATATTAGGACTAATTTTATAGCCAAAGCAAATTACCATGCTGTTCTAAAGGGCTCTCAAAATTATAATAGTGAAGCATGAGAGATCAATAATTTCTATAAAATAAAACCACCACCGTGCTCTAAAAAGATATAAGTGAAGCACTAGAGCAAAATTATCTAGCTCAAAAGATATAAGTGAAGCACAAAGAGTATTCTAATAAATTTCGATTCATGTGTGTCTCTCCAAAAGGTGTGTACAGAAAGGATGACTGTGGAAACTAATAAGCAAAGACTCAAATCATACAAGATGCTCCAAGCAAAACACATATCATGTGGTGAATAAAAATATAGCCTCAAGTAAAGTTACTGATGGAGGAAGACGAAAGAGGGGATTCCTTCCGGGGCATCCCCTAGCTTAGGCTTTTGGTTGTTCTTGAATTTTACCTTGGGGTGCCATGGGCATCCCCAAAATTAGGCTCTTGCCACTCCTTATTCCAAAATCCATCAAATCTTTACCCAAAACTTGAAAACTTCACAACACAAAACTCAACAGAAAATCTCATGAGCTCCGTTAGTGTAAGAAAACAAATCACCACTTCAAGGAACTGTAATGAACTCATTCTTTATTTATATTGGTGTTAAACCTACTGTATTCCAGCTTCTCTATGTTTCATACCCCCCGATACTAGCCATAGATTCATCAAAATATGCAAACAACACACGAAAAACAGAATCTTTCAAAAACAGAACAGTCTGTTGCAATCTGAATCAAACGTATACTTATATAACCCCCAAAATTCTGAAATAAATTGGTGGACGTGAGGAATTTGTCTATTAATCATCTGCAAAAAGAATCAACCTAATAACACTCTCCAGTAAAAAAATGGCAGCAAATCTCATGAGCACTAAAATTTCTGTTTTTTACAGCAAGATCACAAAGACTTTCCCCAAGTCTTCCCAAAGGTTCTACTTCGCACAAACACTAGGATGAGACTTGCCTGCTCCCCGCACATGTGCCCATCTGTGCTCCCACATACGTGGCTTGATTTGATTGGAACAAAATAAGGCCCGACCCCACCCCCTTAAAATCAGGGGGAAGATGATTAGATTAGAAAGGAAAAAGGGAAAAAGGCAGTCGTAGGATGAAGTGGGAGCACAGATGGGAGCATGGGGAGGGAGCAGGCAAGCCGGATCCCAAACACTAATTAAAAACATAAAACCACATCTAAACAGAATCTATATGAATTACTTATTACTAAACAGAAACAAAAAACAAGAAACAAAAATAAAATTGGGTTGCCTCCCAACAAGCGCTATCGTTTAATGCCCCTAGCTAGGCATAAAAGCAAGAATAGATCTAGGTATTGTCATCTTTGGTATGCAATCCATAAGTGGCTCTGATAATAGATTCATAAGGTAATTTAATTTCGTTTCTAGGAAAGTATTCCATGCCTTTCCTTAACGGAAATTGGAATCTAATATTTCCTTCTTTCATATCAATAATTGCACCAATCGTTCTAAGGAAAGCTCTACCAAGAATAGTATGACATGTAGGATTGCGATCTATATCAAGAACAATGAAATCTACGGGCACATAATTCCTATTTACAACAATAAGAACATCATTAATCCTTCCCATAGGTTTCTTAATGGTGGAATCCGCAAGATGCAAATTTAAAGAACAATCATCAAATTCACGGAAACCTAATGCATCACACAAAGTTTTTGGAATCGTGGAAACACTAGCACCCAAATCACATAAAGCATAACAATCATAATCTTTAATCTTAATTTTAATTATAGGTTCCCACTCATCATAAAATTTTCTAGGGATAGAGACTTCTAATTCAAGTTTCTCTTCATAAGATTGCATTAAAGCATCAACGATATGTTTGGTAAAAGCTTTATTTTGAACATAAGCATGAGGAGAATTTAACACAGATTGCAATAAGGAAATACAATCTATCAAAGAACAATTATCATAATTAAATTCCTTGAAATCCAAAATAGTGGGTTCATTGCTATGTAAAGTTTTGACCTCTTCAATCCCACTTTTACCAATTTTTGCATCAAGATCTAAAAACTCCGAATCATTGGGACGCCTTTTGACTAAAGTTGACTCATCTCCAGCCCCACCTTTAACAAGATTTATATGGGAAAACAAATACTTCATAGGGGACACATCAATCACTTTTAGATCTTCATCATCATTATCATGAAAACTAGAAGAACACACTTTTATGAAGTAAACCTTTTTAGCACGCATCCTAGCGGTTCTTTCTTTGCACTCATCAATGGAAATTCTCATGGCTTTGAGTGACTGATTGATATCATGCTTAGGTGGAATAGATCTAAGTTTCAAAGAATCAACATCAAGAGAAATTCTATCCACGTTCCTAGCCAACTCATCAATCCTAGTGTCACAACCCTAGAATTGTTTGCAGATAGTTGCATCAATGAGCATCATGCATCCTGTTATTTTCAAAAAACTTGAAATGAGGAAATTGAAAGCCTCAGAAATCATTTTAAAAGAAGGGTAAGAACCCTTTAAATTGCATTCATTGTTTCCAAAATGACTTCATAAATGTTTGATAATTTTGGCAAGGCTTTGAGACCAAACCAAAAATAGTGAACATTTTTGAAGGAATTATTTTGGGACTTTGAAATTAAATCAATAAGTATTTGAGTTTTGGATTATATTCATTTTTTATAGAATATAATTCAAAAGGCCCTAGAATTATTTATGTGCCTCTAGAAAAGTCCATAATGGCAACATAAAATTATTCAGAAGGTTTTGCCCTATTTTGAATTTATTCGAATTTTGAATCAGTGGCAAAATGAATAAATAAAAACAAAACAGAAATAAAACAGAACAGGAACGTACCTGGCAGCCTGCTACTGTAGTCGGCCCAGCTTCTGAGCAGCCCACCCGAGCCCACCTTGCCAGTCATCTTCCTCGGCGCGCCAGAGGGACAGAGCGCGTGTGGCCGCGGCACGTCGGCACGCGCGCGCCACCTCCTGCTTGCTGCCGCTTCCCCGACGTCGCCCTGGAGATGCCACGCACCTCTCTGCTCTCTCTCTCTCACACGCGGTCTCTCCCCTCCCCTCTATCTCTCTCTCACGCGCACGGCCGAGCGCAGCCGTCGCCACCGACGCCGGTCCCCGCGGCCACAGCCATCCCCGAACCTCTCCGACACAACCCCGAGCTCCGAAACGACGTCTTTGTCCTCCCCGCCGAGCCACACGACGCCGGACGCCCTGGAGCCCCCTCATTGATGCCATCTTCGTCCTCTGCACCGACGGACCCCGTCGACCGATTCGTCGTCACCAAGCCATCCCTGAGCACGCTGGGATCACCGACGACCTCGCTGTGAGCTCTACTCTGTTTCCCCTCCTTCGTTTTTCTTGCTCCCGTGCTGTAGCACCATCGCCCACGTGCCCGAGCACCGCCGTGCGCCATGGCCGCCTAGCTTCCTTGACCCAAGCCCCTCTGCTCGAACCCGTGGCACCAGCGTGCTTCTGGTGGCCTGCGGATGCCACCTAGCCCATCAGCTCCTCCCCTAGCGCATCACAACCTCGAACCCATCTGCTCCCGAACTCCGGCCGCCGCCTCGCTCGCCACCGCCGACACCACAGCTCACCCCGGCTCCTCTTGCTTGCTCCTTTTGATGCGCGCGAACCCGAGGAACCCGTAGGAGCTAACGGCGAGGCAAATGGTTGCCCGTAGCTCAATCCCGATGAGCATCCGTCGTCGGATGTGCTCGCCGGTGTTCAACTCCGATGAGATGATGTGGCGTCATTAGCTTGAGCTAATTACTGCATTAATCTCGCCCTGTGCCACTAACAGACGGGCCCCACACCCAAATTAACCATGGGGTAAACCCCTGTTTAGATTTAACCTAACCACAGGGGCCCACGCGTCAGCTTTGACCATGCTGACGTGGCTGTTGATTGGGCCCACAAGTCAGCGACCCTAGCTAGTACCGTGACACTGACCTGTGGGACCCACAGGTCAGGTTTGACCCGGACCAGCCCTATGACCTGCTGACGCCAGCATGATGCAATGCTGACGCAGTTAATCATTTTCTGGATTTAAAATAATTCAGAAATTCCAGAAAATGCCCAAAACTTCCAAAATTCATAGAAATTAAACCGTAACTCCAAATGAAATAAATTATATATGAAACATGGTCAGAAAAATATGAAGAATCTGTTTATGCCATGATCATGCATGTTTGAACAAGTTAACCTCACTGAATAGGACAAATTATGATTAGGGCAACTTATGAAATAACATTTGGAGTTGGAATTTGATCTTGTTTGAGTTCCACTTCAATTAAATTGGCTAGATATTGCATTAGGTCAATTCAGTACCTTAATATGTCATATCATTCATTCGCTTGTGCATTGCATTAATTGAATGTTGTTTATGTTCCCTTGCCGGTAATTGTCCCCTCTCGATAGACGTGGTTCCGACGACATGATCGATGACACCGATGAAGAACTATAATATCTTCAGAAGTGCCAGGCAAGCAAAACCCCCTTGTTCATTCTGATACAATCCCACTCTCTCGTTCCTGCTCTCTTTTACTGCATTAGGACAACAACGATTCATCTGTTACTTGCTGTGGTAGTTGAACCCCTTATCCTCTGCATGACCTGTCATTGCCACAGTAAATAGATGAAACCCACTAGCATGAGTAGGAGTTGTTTGAGCCCTGATGTGCCTACTCATTCATGCTTGTTTGTCATGCCTGCTACTGCTTAGAGTTGAGTCAGGTCTGATTCATCAGGGATGAATTGGTATGGCGATGAACATGTCCTACTGTGTGTGAGCTAAGTGTGTGAACACGATTTGGTAAAGGTAGCGGTGAGAGACCATGTAGGAGTACATGGTGGGTTGTCTCATTGAAACCGTCCTCAGGAACTGAGTTCTGTGTTTGTGATCCATGAACAACTACTACCACTCATTGGGATCCTTAATTGACCCTCTCGACTTATTAACTGCCCTAGTCCTCTGTCCAGGAGTTGCAACTTGTTTCTGGTGTTTATAGGATATGTGTTGGCGGTCGTGCGTAGCGCTGACCCTAGGGGTGGGCTATGATGCTGTAGATACACCGTGGCACGGTGTACCGGGCGCCCGTTTGGTGTCTCGGGAACCCTGCAGACATCGTTTGGGGCTGTGAGCGAAACTCCGGACGGATCTCCTCGCGGATGGAACCCGAAAAGGCGATAAACCTGGACTAGAGACTTGTGTGGTTAGTCAGGTCGTGGCCGACACCCTCGCCAGGCTTCCGCTTGAAGGCTGCCGAGATACATGACGTGTATATGGTGATAAGTGGTGGGAGCGTGTGTGAAGAAGTACACCCCTGCAGGGTTATCATTATCTATTCGAATAGCCAAATTCCTCGGATATGGGAACTTGGACCCCTTGCATAGTTCATAGACAAGTGAAAGTGGATACCCTAAAACTTGCAAGATAAGTGTGAGTGCTATGGATGGCCTTCTCGTAGGGAGACGAGAGCGGATCCATAGTGGTGTATTGATATGGTGAATATGTGGACTCGTGTGCGCCACCTCAAAAGAGTTACTTGCAGTCGTAGTTTATGATAGCCACTGAGTCAAAGCCGGCTTGCTGCAGTTAAACTCCACCACCCCTTTTGTTGATACCGATGTATATGTAGTTAGTTCTGATGTAAGTCTTGCTGGGTACATTTGTACTCACGTTTGCTTAATTTATGTTTTGCAGAGAGACGTCAGTCTCACTAGTAGTCCCATGTGGGCTTTGACGTTTAGCTTGCTACCTCAGCTACGATCTTGTGCCCTCGGCAGGATCTGGTAGATAGTCAGGCTTCTCAGCCTTTTTCATTTGTAGATGTCTGTACTCAGACATGTTAAGCTTCCGCATGTGCTTTGCTTCGTATGCTATGATTGTTGGGTCATGAGACCCATGTTTGTAATATCTTGCTCCTCGGAGCCTAATGAAAAAATACTTTGAGTCATAGAGTCTTGTTGTGATGTCATGTTGTATTTGCACATATCGAGCATATTGTGTGTATGTTATTGAAATGCTTGGTATGTGTGGGATCCGACAATCTAGTTGTTTATCCTTGGTAGCCTCTCTTATGCGGAAATGTAGTCTCGTGTTTCCATTGAGCCTTGGTAGTCTGCTACAGCCCGGGTTACTGGAGTCCTGCTAGCCCAGTACTACTGCTCCGGAACACTTAGACTGGCCGACATGTGATTCACTTTGTTCCTGTGTCTGTCCCTTCGGGGAAATGTCACGCGGTGACATCCAGAGTCCTGCCTAGCCTGCTACAGCCCGGTTCACCGGAGTCCTGTTAGCCCAGTGCTACAGCCCAGATTCGCACGCTGCTGACCTACATGCTCGATGTTGATTCATGTATGCCTGTCCCCGTAAGTTAGTGCCACTTTGGGTTCACGACTAGTCATGTCGGCCCGGGTTCTTTGTCATATGGATGCTAGCGACACTATCATATACGTGAGCCAAAAGGCACAAACGGTCCCGGGCCAGGTAAGGTGGCACCCGTGGGAATACCGTGCCTGAGGCCGCAAAGTGATATGATGTGTTACATGCTAGATCAGTGTGACTTAGGATCGAGATCTTGACAACTTTGGTATCAGAGCCTGACTACCTGTAGGATTACCAAGCCAAACTGGTCGAAGTTGTGTCTAGAAATGCTTTAGTTATATAAGGGAATTGATTGTGGAAGGGAACGTAAGGCTCTTTTTACTCCTTATACCTTATGCCCTTCCGATCTGATCCATCCTCTTCTTTTTCTACGGGGATTAAGAACTAGGCCTTCTCATCTATCTATTAGGATGACGAGTTGCTATGGTAGACTTATAGAATTTATAGTTTCATATGTTCATAGCTGTCCTCAGAACCTTGAGTTTGTGATGTTGAGTGGCTATGACACCATTTTGCAGGATGTCTCAAATAATTTTGAGCATTTACAGCCGTTATGCTGTCCGAGTCATCCCAGGTCTCTAAATAGTCTGATGCAATTGTAAATTCCTTCTTCCCGTTTTAGATGTTCCTTTGGTCAGAATAAGCACACTAACCGGTGCATTGAGGTACTCTATTGCATCAATTTATATGTTGGAGCTATTATTATGACCCTAGGTGTTTCAGGGAGTCACCTAGTGATCTAGCCATGTTTTGTATCCCCAGTGTGTGATTCTGGCCATTATTCTCGAAAGCATCCCGTGATGCCATGTAGTAATAGGTATTCTATGCATGGGTCCTTGAACCCGAGATTCACCCTACTTACCTCATGTTGATAGTGTTTGCTAGTTCCTTTAGGATATTAGTAACCTTTGCGATAGTCCTCGAGGTCCATGGTACAACGTTCTTCCAATACCATGAACCAATATGGCAGGAGTTCTCTTGAACCAAAAGATCACAACAGGAGTGCTCTCGATGAGTTCTCCATTCTATATTGTGACTCTGCCAGTTCAACATTTTTGCATGGGTTATCTGGAAGAAATAACATGCTAATCCATGCATCCATAACTCAGAAAATTATATGTTCCTTTGAGTTGTCTCTCTTTAGTTGTATTCTGACCCTCGTCATCAATTGTTGGTCAAGAGTAGTTGTGCATTGGTGTTATCGATGCCTATTATTCATGTGATCCGTCAAGCCGTTCTATTCCGGAATGACTAGGAGAAACAAACTCCAATACCTCATCCATATCTAGGATTGGGTCAAAGCAGTTGTATTCCACAGATCAAAGTGCCAATCCAGCTTTTGATTATGTTCTACCCTGAAGTATTGCCCTCTTTATGTCAGGAATATCATAGGAATTGCACAACCTCCTATGAACTCTTGATACAGTGATACTTCTCGCCATCATTATTCATTCCTTGGTCCCGTGTTGTTGTAACCAGAATGCCGACAAGTAAACTGTCATGTGTGAAATCAATACTCCTAGCAACCCTGTTGCTTGGTAGATAATGGACAATAATCTTATCCTTAGCGTGTTGCTTATTGAATCATCACCCTAAGGTTTATCGTGCTACCTAGTCCTTATTTCCGGTGCACTTTTCGATCAATGAGTTAGGATAGTGTCAACCCTTACTTATTTGATCATATCATCTTGCCCTGGAAAGCAAGATTGTTCTCGAGCTTAGTGACATATCGGTGGTTCATGATTTTCCGTATATCTTCTCAGAAGTATAACCAGGTTGTCACCTGACCGCTATGTTGAGTTCGTGATCAAGTTGATTTCTTATAAACCACCCCTTTCCCCAAGAATCTGTGTTGGATATCCCTGAGCTAGTTGGTTAAGCAAAATAACAACTTGGAGAGTTGGAAGATAAAAGCTTGCCCAACTTAGTTCATTCCAAAGGGATATCCTTGTGTGTGTGTGTGTGTGTTGAAGAAAGATGATATCTCCATCGATTGGTCCTCGTGATCAGTTGTTGGATCTATTTCCTTGTCAAAACTTTGACTTGCATATGGGCTATCGCCAAGTCAAATCAGAACCAGCGATATTCATATTGTTGTCTTACTCGTGGTTGACCCCTTGAGCATACACCATTACATCTTTGGTCTGACCAATACTATCACATTGTTCACATAATGGTGGAAGTCCAGTCATGTGGAAATTCTGATGAGTTGCTGTTGAGCCCATCAGCAGCATTTTGTCTCCTCCATCATTTGTGTTGAACATCCAGCTGGTGTTGGAAACTTGTGTAAGCATTTTCTTCATGCCCCATTCATGAAGTATATGTTTGGATGAAAGAAGTGACTTCCTTTGATTCACATGCATTTGATGTGAGTTGCTGCCGGGAATTCGAGAAAGTTTGTTTTGCTTCCTCTGGTACCATCCCAAGTCAGTCATGCATGTGCGAAGTATGCTATGGTTTGACAAGCTCGCTACCTCCATTCTATATGTGTTCGCTAGCACACCAAGCCACTAAATGACTTGTTCAAGGAGAAGAAGTTCCTTCTTAAGAGCATGCCTTATGCAAGGACTTTGATATCCTCGATGATGGCTCCCCACCTAAACTCGGTAGTGTTTTATTATAAGACTACTACGTGGTCATGCTTGTCTGGGACAGCGTGTTTACATGTGTGTAGTAGAACCCACTCATGTTTTGGAGCTTGCTATCGTAGTTCATTTCCTGAGAATCTTGCAACGTCATCTCGTTGATTTGTGTTGCAACTCTTCTTTTCAGACACGTGAGTGTGAAGTATCCTGTTTCTAACCAGATCTGAATCTCAGGCAGATATGATGGTTGGAACACTCCCAATATTTGCATTTTGTTCCCAGCTTGCACCGCCATTGTGCCAATTCCCATGAGCTGCCCTCTCAGTAATTGTTGTTTAGGATCATTTTCAAAAGTGTTCCTATCATGGGTCCCATCCATTTCCGATGATAAGCAAAAATCATCCATTGCGTTGTCTTCAACAAGGTAGTCCACATCATCCATTCTAGTCAGGGCATGTCATTCTTTCGAACTCCTTCAAACGATTGCTCGAGATTTTCCCTAGGCTGGTATAGAGAATTTTATTGATCTCTGGATCAAAAGTAATTCTTTTTGCCACTTAAGGGATAATTCTACGAGTCATCCTTCTTTAGGGTGTCTCGTTATGGTATCATGGCAACTCAAATCCTTGCTACGTTGACAACCGCTCACCACCCTCTTAGGTGTGGAATTGTTGTCTACCTAGTAAACCCTCATCATCTGTTCCACTCCACCCCTCTAGATGTGTACTTCGTGTCTCAGCTCAAGAGATGTTTCAATGTCTCACTCCGTGAGTTGATCCTGAGTTGTTTGATCTTCGATATGATCGATCCCTCTAGAGTTTTCTCTTTCCTCTCATTGTCATGTTAGTTGTAGTTCTCGGGGCAAGACATCGAGACAATGATGGTGATCGAATCAACGTTCTTATGAAGTGCCACCTAGATCATGAAGATCGTGTTAGTTTGCGTTCCCCCTTCTTTTTTCCCTACGCTTGAATCTCGGGACGAGATTCTTGTTTAGTGGGGGTGAGTTGTCACAGCCCTAGAACAGACAGTTGCATTAGTGAGCTTCATGCATCCTGTTATTTTCAAAAAACTTGAAATGAGGAAATTGAAAGCCTCAGGAATCATTTTAAAAGAAGAGCAAGAACCCTTTAAATTGCATTCATTGTTTCCAAAATGACTTCATAAATGTTTGATAATTTTGGCAAGGCTTTAAGACCAAACCAAAAATAGTGAACATTTTTGAAGGAATTATTTTGGGACTTTGAAATTAAATCAATAAGTATTTGAGTTTTGGATTATATTCACTTTTTATAGAATATAATTCAAAAGGCCCTGGAATTATTTATGTGCCTCTAGAAAAGTCCATAATGGCAACATAAAAATATTCAGAAGGTTTTGCCCTGTTTTGAATTTATTTCGAATTTTGAATCAGTAGCAAAATGAATAAATAAAAACAAAACAGAAATAAAACAGAATTGGGCCCACAAGTCAGCGACCCTAGCCAGTACCGTGACACTGACCTGTGGGACCCACAGGTCAGGTTTGACCCGGACCAGCCCTGTTGACCTGCTGACGCTAGCATGACGCAATGCTGACGCAGTTAATCATTTTCTGGATTTAAAATAATTCAGAAATTCTAGAAAATGCCCAAAACTTCCAAAATTCATAGAAATTAAACCGTAACTCCAAATGAAATAAATTATATATGGAAAATGATCAGGAAAATATGAAGAATCTGTTTATGCCATGATCATGGATGTTTGAACAAGTTAACCTCACTGAATAGGACAAATTATGATTAGGGCAACTTATGAAATAACATTTGGAGTTGGAATTTGATCTTGTTTGAGTTCCACTTCAATTAAATTGGCTAGATATTGCATTAGGTCAATTCAGTACCTTAATATGTCATATCATTCATTCGCTTGTGCATTGCATTAATTGAATGTTGTTTATGTTCCCTTGCCGGTAATTGTCCCCTCTCGATAGACGTGGTTCCGACGACGTGATCGATGACACCAATGAAGAACTATATTATCTTCAGAAGTGTCAGGCAAGCAAAACCCCCTTGTTCATTCCGATACAATCCCACTCTCTCGCTCCTGCTCTCTTTTACTGCATTAGGACAACAATGATTCATCTGTTACTTGCTGCGGTAGTTGAACCCCTTATCCTCTGCATGACCTGTCATTGCCACAGTAAATAGATGAAACCCACTAGCATGAGTAGGAGTTGTTTGAGCCCTGATGTGCCTACTCATTCATGCTTGTTTGTCATGCCTGCTACTGCTTAGAGTTGAGTCAGGTCTGATTCATCGGGGATGAATTGGAATGGCGATGAACATGTCCTACTATGCGTGACCTAAGTGTGTGGACACGATTTGGTAAAGGTAGAGGTGAGAGGCCATGTAGGAGTACATGGTGGGTTGTCTCATTGAAACCGTCCTCAGGAATCGAGTTCTGTGTTTGTGATCCATGAACAGCTACTACCACTCATTGGGATCCTTAATTGACCCCCTCGACTTATTAACTGCCCTACTCCTCTGTCCAGGAGTTGCAACTAGTTTCTGGTGTTTATAGGATATGTGTTGGCAGCCGTGCGTAGCGCCGACCCTAGGGGTGGGCTATGATGCGGTATATACACCGTGGCATGGTGTACCGGGCGCCCGTTTGGTGTCTCAGGAACCCTGCACACATCGTTTGGGGCTGTGAGCGAAACTCCGGCCAGATCTCCTCGTGGATGGAACCCGAGGTGATAAACCAGGACTAGAGACTTGTGTGGTTAGTCAGGTCGTGGCCGACACCCTCGCCAGGCTTCCGCTTGAAGGTTGCCGAGATACATGACGTGTATATGGTGATAAGTGGTGGGAGCGCGTGTGAAGAAGTACACCCCTGCAGGGTTACCATTATCTATTCGAATAGCCAGATTCCTCGGATATGGAAACTTGGACCCCTTGCATGGTTCATAGACAAGTGAAAGTGGATACCCTAAAACTCGCAAGATAAGTGTGAGTGCTATGGATGGCCTTCTCGTAGGGAGACGGGAGCGGATCCATAGTGGTGTATTGATATGGTGAATATGTGGACTCGTGTGCGCCACCTTAAAAGAGTTACTTGCAGTCGTAGTTTAAGATAGCCACCGAGTCAAAGCCGGCTTGCTGCAGTTAAACTCCACCACCCCCCTTTGTTGATACCGATGCATATGTAGTTAGTTCTGATGTAAGTCTTGCTGGGTACAGTTGTACTCACGTTTGCTTAATTTATGTTTTGCCGAGAGACGTCAGTCTCGCTAGTAGTTCCGTGTGGGCTTCGACGTTTAGCTTGCTACCTCAGCTACGATCTTGTGCCCTCGGCAGGATCTGGTAGATAGTCAGGCTTCTCAGCCTTTTTCATTTGTAGATGTCTGTACTCAGACATGTTAAGCTTCCGCATGTGCTTTGATTTGTATGCTATGATTGTTGGGTCATGAGACCCCTGTTTGTAATATCTCTCTCCTCAGAGCCTAATGAATAAATACTTTGAGTCGTAGAGTCTTGTTGTGATGCCATGTTGTATTTGCACATATCGAGCATATTGTGTGTATGTTATTGAAATGCTTGGTATGTGTGGGATCCGACAATCTAGTTGTTTATCCTTGGTAGCCTCTCCTATGGGGAAATGTAGTCTGGTGTTTCCATTGAGCCTTGGTAGTCTGCTACAGCCCGGGTTACTGGAGTCCTGCTAGCCTAGTACTACTGCTCCAGAACACTTAGACTGGCCGGCATGTGATTCACTTCGTTCCTGTGTCTGTCCCTTCGGGGAAATGTCACGCGGTGACATCCAGAGTCCTGCCTAGCCTGCTATAGCCCGGTTCACTGGAGTCCTGTTAGCCCAGTGCTACAGCCCGGATTCGCACGCTGCTGACCGATATGCTCGATGTTGATTCATGTATGCCTGTCCCTGTAAGTTAGTGCCACTTTGGGTTCACGACTAGTCATGTCGGCTCGGGTTCTTTGTCATATGGATGCTAGCGACACTATCATATACGTGAGCCAAAAGGCACAAACGGTCCCGGACCAGGTAAGGTGGCACCCGTGGGAATACCGTGCGTGAGGCCGCAAAGTGATATGATGTGTTACATGCTAGATCAGTGTGACTTAGGATCGGGGTCCTGACACTTAGGCAATTTTTCTTCAAGCAAATCATTGAAATTCTTTTGAGAAACCATAAACTCTTTAACATTAGTCTCAAAATCAGAGGGCATCTTATTAAAATTTCCATAAGAGTTGTTGTAGGAATTACCATAATTATTTGAGTAATTACTAGGGAACGGCCTAGAATTAAAGTTTCCTCTATACGCGTTGTTACCAAAATTGTTCCTACCAACAAAATTCACGTCCATATTTTCATTATTATTTTCAATCAAAGTAGACAAGGGCCTGATGTCTACTACACAACCTTCTTCTTGTAGACGTTGTTGGGCCTCCAAGTGCAGAGGTTTGTAGGACAGTAGCAAATTTCCCTCAAGTGGATGACCTAAGGTTTATCAATCTGTGGGAGGCGTAGGATGAGATGGTCTCTCTCAAGTAACCCTGCAACCAAATAATAAAGAGTCTCTTGTGTCCCCAACACACCTGGTAGATAAAGGTTTTTGTAATCTGGAATTATAAAAACAACAAGGTAACTAATGATAAAAGTGAGCATAAATGGTATCGCAATGCTAGGAAACAAGGCCTAGGGTTCATACTTTCACTAGTGCAAGTCCTCTCAACAATAATAACATAATTGGATCACATAACTATCTCTCAACATGCAACAAAAAGTAACTCCAAAGTCACTAATAGCGGATAACAAACGAAGAGATTATGGTAGGGTACAAAACCACCTCAAAGTTATTCTTTCCAATCAATCCGTTGGGCTATTCCTATAAGTGTCACAAACAGCCCTAAAGTTCTTACTAGAATAACACCTTAAGACATAAATCAACCAAAACCCTAATGTCACCTAGATACTCCAATGTCACCTCAAGTATCCGTGGGTATGATTATACGATATGCATCACACAATCTCAGATTCATCTATTCAACCAACACATAGAACCTCAAAGAGTGCCCCAAAGTTTCTACCAGAGAATCACGACGAAAACGAGTGCCAACCCCTATTCATAGGTTCATGGGCACAACCCTCAAGTTGATCACCAAAACATACATCAAGTGAATCACGTGATATCCCATTGTCACCACAGATATGCACGGCAAGACATACATCAAGTGTTCTCAAATATTTAAAGACTCAATCCGACAAGATAACTTCAATGGGGAAACTCAATCCATTACAAGAGAGTAGAGGGGGAGAAACATCATAAGATCCAACTATAATAGCAAAGCTCGCGATACATCAAGATCGTACCACCTCAAGAACACGAGAGAGAGAGATCAAACACATAGCTACTGGTACATACTGAGGGAGTCCTGGATTAGGGAGTGTTCGGATAGCCGGACTATACCGTTAGCCGGACTCCTGGACTATGAAGATACAAGATTGAAGACTTCGTCCCGTGTCCGGAAGGGACTTTCCTTGGCGTGGAAGGCAAGCTTGGCGATACGGATATGTAGATCTCCTACCATTGTAACCGACTTTGTGTAACCCTAACCCTCTCCGATGTCTATATAAACCGGAGGGTTTTAGTCCATAGAACAACATACAGAACAACAATCATACCATAGGCTAGCTTCTAGGGTTTAGCCTCTCCGATATCGTGGTAGATCTACTCTTGTACTACCCGTATCATCAATATTAATCAAGCAGGACGTAGGGTTTTACCTCCATCGAGAGGGCCCGAACCTTGGTAAAACTTCGTGTCCCTTGCCTCCTATTACCATCCGGCCTAGAC
Organism: Triticum dicoccoides; assembly: GCF_002162155.2. Taxonomy (NCBI): domain Eukaryota; kingdom Viridiplantae; phylum Streptophyta; class Magnoliopsida; order Poales; family Poaceae; genus Triticum; species Triticum dicoccoides. The sequence continues at coordinate 440,889,666 of NC_041392.1, forward strand.
GCACAGTTCGGGACCCCCTACCCGAGATCCGCCGGTTTTGACACCGACATTGGTGCTTTCATTGAGAGTTCCTCTGTGTCGTCGCCGTCAGGCTTGATGGCTCCTACGATCATCAATGGCGATGCAGTCCAGGGTGAGACCTTCCTCCCCGGACAGATCTTCGTCTTCGGTGGCTTCGCACTGCGGGCCAATTCACTTGGCCATCTAGAGCAGATCGAAAGCTATGCCCCTGGCCGTCAGGTCAGATTTGGAATCTTAAACTACACGGCTGACATCCGCGGGGACTTGATCTTCGACGGATTCGAGCCACTACCGAGCGCGCCGCACTATCACGACGAGCATGATCTAGCTCTGCTGCCGAATAGTGCCCTGGAGGCCGCACCCGCATCAGCTTCAACCCTTAATTCGAAGCCAACTGCGCCGATCGAGGATGGGTGGTTGGACGCCGCCTTGGGGGCTGCGATCCCAACGGCGATCGAGCCGAACACCAGCCCCGCACTCTGCGAGACTCGTGACTCCATGGAGCCGGACTCCTTTCCAGACTCCGAACCCTCCGCGCCCCTGCCGATCGAATCCGATTGGGCGCCGATCATGGAGTTTACTGCCGCGGACATCTTTCAGCACTCGCCTTTTGGCGATATTCTAAAGACACTGAAGTCTCTCTCTTTATCAGGAGAGCCCTGGCCGGACTACGGTTAGCAAGGTTGGGATTCGGATGATGAAGAAATTCAAAGCCAACCCACCACCCACTTTGTAGCCATTGTCGACGACTTAACCGACATGCTCGACTTCGACTCCGAAGACATCAACGGTATGGACGCCGATGAAGGAGAGATGAAGAACCAGTGCCTATCAGGCCCTGGAAAGCCACCTCGTCATATGACATATACATAGTGGACACCCCAAAAGAAGGAGATGGCGATGGAACAACGGAGGATGACCCCTCCAAGAAACAGCCTAAGCGCCAGCGTCAACGGTGCCGCTCAAAATCCCGCCAAAACAAATACGGTGATTCCAGCACGGGAGATGATAATACTCCGGAAAGTGCCGAAGAAAACCCCCTCCAGCAAGATTTAGCACAGGAGGATGGAGAAACCAGCCCTCATGAGAGAGCGGCCGACAGAGAGGTCGAGGACGATAATTATATGCCTCCCTCCGAAGACGAGGCAAGCCTCGACGACGACGAATTCGTCGTGCCAGAGGATGCCGTCGAGCAAGAGCGTTTTCAACGCAGGCTTATGGCCACGGCAAGAAGCCTCAAGAAAAAATAGCAACAGCTTAGAGCTGATCAAGATTTGCTAGTCGACAGATGGACTGAAGTCCTTGCGGCCGAAGAGCATAAACTCGAACGCCCCTCCAAGAGCTACCCGAAGCGCAGGTTGCAACTCCGATTAGAGGAGGAAGCACTTGATGCGGCCGACCAGCCACCTCGTGGCCGCGACAGAGAGGCTTCTCGGCCCTCCACTCAAGCCGCACCCCATACCAAGGCACGGGAATATGCGCCGGACTTACGAGATATGTTGGAGGACAAGGCAAGGCAAACAAGATCGATCTACGGATCGCGTGGGCGCCCCATGGCTCTAGACAGTAACCATCATGCCGGCCACAAATTTGGCAGGGCCGAACACAGTAGACAAAGCTCATTGGAGCTACATCGTGATATAGCCCAGTACAGAGGCACCGCACACCCACTATGCTTCACAGACGAAATAATGGATCATCAAATCCTCGAGGGTTTCAAACCCGTAAACATCGAATCATATGATGGCACAACAGATCCTGCAGTATGGATCGAGGATTATCTCCTTCATATCCACATGGCCCGCGATGATGATTTCCACGCCATCAAATACCTCCCACTCAAGCTTAAAGGACCAGCTCGGCATTGGCTTAACAGCTTGCCAACAGAATCAATCAGTTGTTGGGAGGACCTGGAAGCCGCATTCCTCGACAATTTCCAGGGCACTTATGTGCGACCCCCAGACGCCGATGACCTAAGTCACGTAATTCAGCAGCCAGAGGAATCGGCCAGGCAATTCTGGACACGGTTCCTAACAAAGAAAAATCAAATAGTCGACTGTCCGGATGCTGAGGCCCTAGCAGCCTTCAAGCACAATATCCGTGATGAGTGGCTTGCCCTGCACCTTGGACAGGAAAAGCCGAAGTCTATGGCAGCACTCACGACACTCATGACTCGCTTTTGCGCAGGAGAAGACAGATGGCTCGCTCATAGCAACAATATGACCAAGAACCCTGGTAATTCGGATACCAGGGACAGTAGTGGCAGGTCGCGTCGCAACAAGCAGAAGCGCCGCATTAACGGCGACAATGTTGAGGATACGACAGTTAATGCCGGATTCAGAGGCTCTAAATCCGGTCAGCGGAAAAAGCCATTCAAAAGGAATCCTAGGGTCCCGTCCAGTTTGGACCGTATACTCGACCGCTTGTGCCAGATACATGGCACCCCCGAAAAGCCGGCCAATCACACCAACAGGGATTGTTGGGTGTTCAAGCAGGCAGGCAAGTTAAATGCCGAAAATGAAGACAAGGGGCTGCATAGCGATGACGACGAGGAGCCCAGGCCGCTGAACAACAGTGGACAGAAGGGTTTCCCCCCACAAGTGCGGACGGTGAACATGATATACGCAACCCACGTCCCCAAAAGGGAGCGGAAGCGCGCGTTAAGGGACGTATACGCGGTAGAGCCAGTCGCCCCAAAGTTCAACCCATGGTCCTCCTGCCCGATCACCTTTGATCGAAGGGACCATCCCACTAGCATCCGTCATGGCGGATTCGCCGCATTGGTTCTAGACCCAATTATTGACAGATTTCATCTCACTAGAGTCCTTATGGACGGCAGCAGTAGCCTGAACCTGCTTTACCAGGATACAGTGCGGAAAATGGGCATAGATCCCTCGAGGATTAAGCCCACCAAAACGACCTTTAAAGGCGTAATACCAAGTGTAGAGGCCAACTGTACAGGCTCAGTCACACTTGAAGTGGTCTTCGGATCTCCGGATAATTTCCGAAGCGAGGAGTTAATCTTCGACATAGTCCCATTCCGCAGTGGCTATCACGCACTGCTCGGGCGAACCGCATTCGCCAAGTTCAATGCGGTACCGCACTACGCATACCTTAAGCTCAAGATGCCAGGCCCTCGAGGAGTAATTACGGTCAATGGAAACACCGAACGCTCCCTCCGAACGGAGGAGCACACGGCGTCCCTTGCAGCGGAAGTACAAAGCAGCCTCTCGAGGCAGTTCTCTAGTCTGGCCATTAAATGACCGGACACCGTCAAGCGCGCCCGGAGTAACCTACAACAAGACCGACTGGCACGATCCGAGCAGGCGTAGCAATGCGGCCCCAACCCAGCCCTCACAAAAATGCGACACCAGTACTTCGCGTAGATAACTACGCTCTAGAAATACCATGGGTACAGGGGGAGGGGCACCATCACGGCACGCCCGAAACACGGCTTAAACCGCACCAGGGGCTGCCGATTTTTTAATTTTCTCTTACTTCCAGGACTCCACTCTTTGGAAGGCATGTTCGGTAGTTCAATTGCCGCACAAACGATGCAAGAACCAGGGAAGCAGACAAGCCACGCCGCATTACGGAACTCCAGGTGGTCTCTATCACGAGCAGTATACCTGTTTCGCATACTATTCCGTAGCTTGCCCTGGAACGGACATGTTACATAGTCCAACCTTTTTCTTATCGCATTATTTGTATCGTTCTGCTTTGATCGCAGCCCTTTTTAATAAACAATGCATAGCTTTTGTCTATTTTT
>NC_041392.1:440893861-440935576 GCF_002162155.2 Triticum dicoccoides
ATATATATATATGTTCCTTAACGACATATTGCACCCGTACACTTTGGTACGGCCTAAATACGCCAGGGGCTTTAGTACCCCTCAATATGGTGTGAGAAGTCCGAACACTTTAACAAGTGCGGCACCCGGAACTTATAGCATTATATGCATCGGCTCCGAATCATGTCTTGGGTCAATAGTTGGGTTTGCCCAGATCCTATGTTTTGGTGCCTTACGTTCCGCTATATCGGCTAAGGTAGCACTAGGAGAACCACTGCGATTGTGCCCCAGTTGAGCTGGGTCAAGCACCTCAGTGGAGAAAGCTAAAACTGACTGTCATGATGAAGCGAGAGCTGGTCGCTGTTCGAGAGGTTTTTCGAGTCCCTAACGACTTATGCCGCTTAGAGCGAGGAGCCGGCTCTGTCCGCCCAAGGCGTGGATAGCGCCCCGAACTCGGTCTTCCGAATACCAGGGGCTTCACCGAAATTTAAAATTATAGAATTCTATGGCTAAGTGAGAGTGTTCACGCATTATAGTCCGATTGCCTTGTTCGTTGGGCTGAGCGCCTCCCTCGAAGGACCCAAACATGGGAAAAAGAGCGCTCAGGTTTATCCTCGAACACCCCAGCACTAGCGGCACGGGGGAAGAAGACGACGACTTGCCATCTCTCAGAATTGATAAACAACCACACAGAAGGTAATATTTTAAATTCCAACAGCATTGCTTAGCGCATATGAACAAGTTTTTAGCGCACAGGACAAAACGAGCAAGTTTCACTCAAAAATTACATCCCTAGAACATTCATCCGCCACAAGGCGGCACCCTTAAGAACATCCTTATAATAATTCTCGGGCTTGCGATGCTCTTTCCCCGGCGGTGGCCCATCCTTCACAAGCTTCTCAGCATCCAGCTTGCCCCAGTGCACCTTAGCACGGGCAAGGGCCCTACGGGCACCTTCAATGCAGACAGAGCACTTGATGACTTTGAGCCTTGGACAGGCCTCCACCAGCCGCCGCACCAGCCCGAAATAGCTCCCAGGCAGAGCCTCTCCAGGCCACAACCGAACTATGAGGCCCTTCATGGCCTGTTCGGCCGCCTTGTGGAACTCGACCAGTTGCTTCAGCTGGTCTCTCAGGGGCACGGGGTGTCCGGCCTCAGCATACTGAGACCAGAACACCTTCTCTGTCAAGCTGCCCTCCTCGGCTCGATAGAATGCGGCGGCATCGGACACACTACGGGGAAGATCTGCGAATGCTCCTGGAGAGCTCCGGATTCGGGTAAGTAACAAGTAACTCACGTTTATGTGTTTGCTTTGCATAAAGAATGCCTTACCCACCGCTATCTTCTTCACCTCATCCAACTCCTGGTGGGTCTTCTGGGATTCGGTCTTGGCAGACTTGGCATTTTCAATAGCCACCGCGAGCTCGGACGCTCGCGTCTTTGAGTCAAGCTCCAAACTCTCATGTTTTTCCATGAGAGCCTGGAGCTCTTGCCGCACCTTGCCAACCTCGGCCTCATACTTCTCCCGCTCAGTGCGCTCCGTGGCCGCCCTCTTTTCGGCCTCGATTAGCGCTTTCTTAAGGGTCGCCACCTCAGACGTGGCCCCTACAATAGCCATGATAATCCTGTTTTGCAATTGCACCTTTTTATATATATTTAAACAAGGTATTTCTTACCTTCATTGTCCTCGAGCTGCTTCTTGGCATGCCCGAGCTCTTGCTCAGACCGCTCGAGGTTCTGCTTTAGCGTGTCCACTTCCGCAGTCAGTGCGGCGGACGCAAGCAGAGAAGCCTGCATACGCATATTGACTCCTTTTTGTTAGACTCCTGCGAATTTTATTTGATCCTCTATTCGGCTTTTCTTCCCGAACGCCAAACAGAGCATCAAGGGCTACTGTCTATGCGGTAATATTATTTACACATTCTTTACTTACCTCAAAGCCTGTTAAAAGGCTAGTACAAGCTTCAGTCAGTCCGCTCTTGGTGGACTGAACCTTCTGGACCACCACACTCATAATGGTGCGGTGCTCCTCATCAATGGAGGCGCCTTGGAGCGCCTCCAACAGATTGTCCGGCGCCTCCGGTTGGACGGGGGTCACCGGCACGGTGGGCTTGCTCCTCTTGGAAGGACGTCCCCCGCCGGACTCTGGAACCTTTGAAGGTTCTGGAGCGGTGTCCGGCCTAGAGCCGGACTTGGAGCCCTGGGGGGTTTCATCCCCTTTACTCCTGGAGTCTGGGAGGTCGCCTTGCGGCGCCTCCAGGACCACCTCCTCCTGGCTTGGAACCTGTTGGGACAACACTTCGGTGTCATCCATAGGGCGGGGGGAGGAAGCCGTCGGAAGCAAGTTTACATCCGACGAGTCCAGTGAACCGCTCGACGACGCGTCGAGCTAGTCTTTGGGTGGGCTGCATAAACCTATTCGACATAAGGGAAAGTTGTGCAATAAACGAATACTATGAATTACTCTGGTATCCGGATACTTACGATTTTGCCAGGGGCTCGGCCCTGAGCGGCCACTCCTCTCCGCCGTCGTCGGCGTCGGTGGAGTAGTCCGGAGGAAGGGTTTTCCCCTTCTTGGACCCTTCGGCCTCCCCAGTTGGGGCGGCCTTCCTTTTCTTCCCTTCCCTCGCTGGAGGGGGAGGGGTCTCTTCTTCCTCCTCCTCGTCTTCATGGGAGGAGTGCGTCTTGGAGTCATCGGATGAGGGATCCGACACCTCCAGGCGCCGGGCACTCTTTCGAGTCCCCGTGGCCTTCTTCTTGGCCTTCTTCTCCGGCACCACATGGGGTGCCGGAACCAGCAGCTTCGCCAAGCGAGCGTCCGCTAGGCCTTCGGGCAAAGGAGCCAGATAGTTGATCTGTCCAAACGTCACCTGCCAATCCTGTCAAAGGTAAGGGAGCTTAGATCCCGCATGGAGTCAAACTATGAAAAACTGATACCCTGTAAAAGGAAAAAACATCTTACCGCATGAGCGTGACGCTGCGTACTGAATCCGCGATCCTCGGTAGCGGACGCGGGGGCCTCGGCGCCCTTGAAAAGCACCTTCCAGGCATCTTTGTACATCATGTCGAAGAGCCTGCTCAGAGTTTGGTGCCGCGCCGGGTCGAACTCCCATAGGTTGAAAGCCCGTTGTTGACACGGGAGGATCAGGCGGATGAGCATAACCTGGACTACGTTGACAAGTTTGTGCTTCTTGTCCACCAGGGTTTGCACGCATGTTTGGAGTCCGGTCAGCTCTCCTTTTTTACCCCACGACAGGCCCGTCTCCTTCCAGGAGGTGAGCCGCGTAGGGGGTCCGGATCGAAACTCGGGGGCTGCAACCCATTCGGTGTCGCGCGGCTCGGTGATGTAAAACCATCCCGATTGCCATCCCTTCAGGGTCTCCACAAAGGAGCCCTCGAGCCATAAGACGTTGGGCATCTTGCCCACCATGGCGCCTCCGCACTCCGCCTGGTTGCCGCGCACCACCTTCGGCTTGACATTGAAAGTCTTGAGCCATAAGCCGAAATGGGGGCGGATGCGTAGGAAAGACTCGCACACGATGATAAACGCCGAGATGTTGAGGAAAAAGTTCGGGGCCAGATCGTGGAAATCCAGGCCATAGTAGAACATGAGCCCCCAGACAAATGGGTGAAGAGGGAAGCCCAGTCCGCGGAGGAAATGGGGGAGGAACACCACCCTCTCATGGGGCCTAGGGGTGGGGATGAGCTGCCCCTTTTCGGGAAGCCGGTATGTGATGTCTTTAGACAAGTATCCGGCCTTCCTCAGTTTTTTGATGTGTCCCTCCGTGACGGAGGAGACCATCCACTTGCCTCCCGCTCCGGACATGGCTGGAGAAGGTTGAGGTGGGAAGTGCGGACTTGGGCGCTGGAGCTCGAGTGTGCGAGAATGGATAAGCAAGGGAGGGAGAAGGCGTAGGTGAAAAGGTGGATCCTTATCCCCTTATATGGGTGGACGCAACTACGTGTCCCCACCAGACTGGTAAAACTCGCTTATCTCCAAGCGCCGTAATCAATGGCGCGGTTGGTTTACCCACGCCCGTATTGATGAGAATCCCGAAATAAAGGGACACGATCTCTGCTTTAACAAGACGTGCCAAGGAAACCGCCTCGCATGACACGCTGAGGTGGGATAATAAAATGACTCGGATAAAGGCTTGGCCGTGGTGTGTCACACTACGGAATACTTCAGTAAATTAGATTTGTGTAAATGTTATTCTCTCTATGGCAATATGTGGAAACTTATTTTGCAGAGCCGGACACTATCTTTGTGTTCAAAATCTTCTATGAAGTACTTGGGGAGGAATCCGCCTTGCAATGCCGAAGACAATCTGCGCGCCGGACTCCTCGTCATTGAAGCCTGGTTCAGGGCCTACTGAGGGAGTCCTGGATTAGGGGGTGTTCGGATAGCCGGACTATACCTTCAGCCGGACTCCTGGACTATGAAGATACAAGATTGAAGACTTCGTCCCGTGTCCGGAAGGGACTTTCCTTGGCGTGGAAGGCAAGCTTGGCGATACGGATATGTAGATCTCCTACCATTGTAACTGACTTTGTGTAACCCAACCCTCTGCGATGTCTATATAAACCGGAGGGTTTTAGTCCGTAGAACAACATACAGAACGACAATCATACCATAGGCTAGCTTCTAGGGTTTAGCCTCTCCGATCTCATGGTAGATCTACTCTTGTACTACCGATATCATCAATATTAATCAAGCAGGACGTAGGGTTTTACCTCCATCGAGAGGGCCCGAACCTGGGTAAAACTTCGTGCCCCTTGCCTCCTGTTACCATCCGGCCTAGACGCACAGTTCGGGGCCGCCTACCCGAGATCCGCCGATTTTGACACTGACACATACCCTCAGCCCCGAGGGAGAACTACTCCCTCCTCGTCATGGAGAGCACCGGGATGATGAAGATGGCCACCGGAGAAGGATTGCCCCCTCCGGCAGGGTGCCGGAACGGGTCTAGATTGGCTTTCGGTGGCTACGGAGGCTTCTTGCAGCAGAACTCCCGATCTATTGCGCTCCCCGATTTTTTTAGGGTATATGGGTATATATAGGAGGAAGAAGTATGTCAAGGGAGCCATGAGGGGCCCACGAGGGTGGAGGGCACTCCCAGGGGGGGTGGGCGCGGCCCCCTACCTCGTGGCTTCCTTGAAGCTTCCTTGACGTGGACTCCAAGTCTCCCGGGTTGCTTTCCTTCCAAAAATAAGTTCCGTGAAGTTTCAGGTCAATTGGACTCCATTTGATTTTCCTTTTCTGCGATACTCTACAACAAGGAAAAAACAGAAACTGGCACTGGGCTCTGGGTTAATAGGTTAGTCCCAAAAAATGATATAAAAGTGTATGATAAAGCCCATAAACATCCAAAACAGTAGATAATATAGCATGGAGCAATCAAAAATTATAGATACGTTGGAGACGTATCAGCATCCCCAAGCTTAATTCCTGCTCGTCCTCGAGTAGGTAAATGATAAAAACAGAATTTTTGATGCAGAGTGCTACTTGGCATAATTTCAATGTAATTCTTCTTAATTGTGGTATGCATATTCAGATCCGAAAGATTCAAGATAAAAGTTCATATTGACATAAAAATAATAATACTTCAAGCATACTAACTAAGCAATTATGTCCTCTCAAAATAACATGGCCAAAGAAAGCTCATCCCTACAAAATCATATAGTTTAGTCATGCTCCATTTTCGTCACACAAGAATTCTCTCATCATGCACAACCCCAATGACAAGCCACTCAATTGTTTCATACTTTAGTAATCTCAAACTCATAAACCTTCACGCAATACATGAGTGCGAGCCATGGACATAGCACTATGGGTGGAATAGAATATAATGAGGGGGTTATGTGGAGAAGACAAAAAGGAGAAAGTCTCACATCAATGAGGCTAATCAATGGGCTAGGGAGATGCCCATCAATTGATGTCAATGCAAGGAGTAGGGATTGCCATGCAACGGATGCACTAGAGCTATAAATGTATGAAAGGTCAACAAAAGAAACTAAGTGGGTGTGCATCCAACTTGCTTGCTCACGAAGCCCTAGGGCACTTGAGGAGGCCTATTGTTGGAATATACAAGCCAAGCTCTATAATGAAAAATTTCCACTAGTATATGGAAGTGACAAAACAAGAGACTCTCTATCATGAGGATTATGGTACTACTTTTAAGCACAAGTGTGGCAAAGGATAGTAGCATTGTCCCTTCTCTCTTTTTCTCTCATTTTTTCCTTTTTTTGGGCCTTCTCTTTTTTATGGACTTTCTCTCTTTTTTAGGGCCTTCACTTTTTTATGGCCTTTCTCTTTTTTATTTATTTATTTCCTCACTTGGGACAATGCTCTAGAAAATGATGATCATCACACTTCTACTCAATGATTACAAGTCGATGCTAGAACAAAAGATGACTCTATATGAATGCCTCCGGCGGTGTACCGGGATATGCAATGAACCAAGAGTGACATGTATGAAAGAATTATGAACGGTGGCTTTGCCACAAATACTATGTCAACTACATGATCATGCAAAGCAATATGACAATGATGAATGTGTCATGATAAATGGAATGGTGGAAAGTTGCATGGCAATATATCTCGGAATGGCTATGGAAATGCCATAATAGGTAGGTATGGTGGCTGTTTTGAGGAAGATATAAGGAGGTTTATGTGTGAAAGAGCATATCATATCACGGGGTTTGGATGCACAGGCGAAGTTTGCACCAACTCTCAATGTGATAAAGGGCAATGCATGGTACCGAAGATGCTGGCAATGATGGAAGGGTGAGAGTGCGTATAATCCATGGACTCAACATTAGTCATAAAGAACTCACATACTTATTGCAAAAATCTACAAGTCATCAAAAACCTCAGCACTACGTGCATGCTCCTAGGGGGATAGATTGGTATGAAAAGACCATCGCTCGTCCCAGACCGCCACTCATAAGGAAGACAATCAAATAACACCTCATGTTTCAAATTTGTTACACAACGTTTACCATACGTGCATGCTACGGGACTTGCAAACTTCAACACAAGTATTCCTCAAATTCACAACTACCCAACTAGCACAACTTTGATATCACTATCTCCATATCTCAAAACAATCATCAAGTATCAAACTTCTCTTAGTATTCAATGCACTTATATGAAAGTTTTTATTATATCCATCTTGGATGCCTATCATATTAGGACTAGATTCATAACCAAAGAAAACTACCATGCGGTTCTAAAGACTCTCAAAATAATATAATTGAAGCACGAGAGTTCATCTATTTCTTCAAAATAAAACTACCACCATGCTCTAAAAGATATAAGTGAAGTACTAGAGCAAACAACAAACTACTCCGAAAGATATAAGTGAAGATCAATGTGTAGTTGAACAATTATGCAACTATATGAAGACTCTCTAAAATTTAATAATTTCAGATCTTGGTATTTTATTCAAACAGCAAGCAAAACTAAATAAAATAAATTTACGCTCCAAGCAAAACACCTATCATGTGGCGAATAAACATATAACTCCAAGTAAAGTTACCGATGAACAAAGACGAAAGAGGGGATGCCTTCCAGGGCATCCCCAAGCTTAGGCTTTTGGTTGTCCTTTAATATTACCTTGGGGTGCCTTGGGAATCCCCAAGCTTAGGCTCTTGCCACTCCTTATTCCATAGTCCATCGAATCTTTACCCAAAACTTGAAAACTTCACAACACAAAACTTAATAGAAAACTCGTAAGCTCCGTTAGCGAAAGAAAACAAAACACCACTTCAAGGTACTGTAATGAACTCATTCTTTATTTATATTGGTGTTAAACCTACTGTATTACAACTTCTCTATGGTTTATAAACTCTTTTACTCGCCATAGATTCATCAAAATAAGTAAACAACACATAGAAAACAGAATCTGTCAAAAACAGAACAGTCTGTAGTAATCTGGATCAAACGTATACTTATGGAACTCATAAAATTCTCAAATAAATTGCTGGACGTGGGGAATTTATCTATTAATCATCTGCAAAAATAATTAACTAAATATCACTTTCCAAATAAAAAAGGGCAGCAATTATCGTGAGCGCTAAAGATTCTGTTTTTTACAGCACGATTAAAAAGACTTTCCCCAAGTCTTCCCAAAGATTCTACTTGGCACAAACACTAATTAAAAGCATAAAACCACATCTAAACAGAGGCTAGATGAATTATTTATTACTAAACAGGAACAAAATGCAAGGAATAAAAATAAAGTTGGGTTGCCTCCCAACAAGCGCTATCGTTTAACGCCCCTAGCTAGGCATGATGTTTTCAATGATGCTCACATAAAAGATAAGAATTGAAATATAAAGAGTGCATCATTAAGAATATGACTAGCACATTTAAGTCTAACCCACTTCCTATGCATAGGGATTTTGTGAGCAAACAACTTGTGGGAACAAGAATTAACTTGCATAGGAAGGTAAAACATCACATAGAGAGGAAACTTGATATTATTGCAATTCCTACAAGCATATGTTCGTCCCTCATAATAATTTTCAGTAGCATCATGAATGAATTCAACAATATAACCAGCACCTAAAGCATTATTTTCATGATGCATAAGCATAGAATTTTTATTACTCTCCACATAATCAAAATTCTTCTCATTCGGAATAGTGGGAGTATTATAAGAGACTCGAATACTATAAATTGTTTCCACATTAAAAGTGTAATGTTCAGAAAAGGGGTAATCATAATCATGACAAGTTTTATAAATATAATCACTACTTTTTATAGCATATGTATCATCACAGTAATTATCATAAGTAGGAGGCATGCTATCATCATTATAAATTTGCATATCAAAACTTGGGAGACTAAAAATATCATATTCATTAAACGTAGCATCCCCAAGCTTGGGACAAACATTAATTGCAGCATATATATTCTCAAAAACATCATATTCTTCAAACATAGCATCCCCAAGCTTGGGCCTTTTCATATCATAAGAATAATCACTCTCATCATTAATAGTATGGATAGAACCAATAGTATAGCAATTATCATATTCTTCCAAGCAAGTGCCAAAATGATTTTCAAGATCATAAGAAGTACCATTATCTTCCACAATTACATTTTCATGGGGCACAATAGTAATAGAAGCAACACTATTTGGGGGAGATATCTTTTTATCTCTCTTCCTTTTTATTTTCTTCTTCTTCACCACATCATGTGTGGTTCAATCCTCTTTTTGGAGCTCCTTATTAATGAGATTGGTTGAATAGGAGGCTCCTCCTCATCACCTGATTCATCATAAGAAATAATAGAAGGGTATTGGGAAGTCTCTTCCCTTTCATTAGTATTCTCTTCATCTTCTATTTGTTTTCTTTTCTTTATGTAGTTGGCAATATAAGGATTTTCAATGCAATTTACCGCACAATACATATAAATTTCCTCTAGATCAAAATGAAGAACTCTATCAAGGGCAAAATTTGGAATATCCTTAGTTATACGTTTCATTTCTTCATAACCCAAGAGCAAACTAAGTTCATTATGATGTGCAAGGGAAATCAAGTCATCACAATTTTTGGATACGATACGATCATGAAACAATTTGCATTGGGTACTGAAATGATCATGTTCATTGCAAAGTTCACAAGTATGGCTAAGAAAATTTAAATTTTCAGCATAATCATCTAGCCTTTCTTGCAACAATTTAGTTTCTAAGTACTTATGCCTCATGCAATATCTATCTTCCCTATTTGGTGTGTACTTACAAACCAAATGCACTCCACAAAAATTGACATGTTTATAGGAGACATTTTCATCATAACTAGTGCAATCGTCATTAGTATCATGGATATTCAAAGAATTCGTACTAACAACATTGCAATCATGCTCATCATTCACATATTTTATGCCAAGCATTCTATGTAATTCTTCTTCTAGCATTTGAGCACAATTTTCCTTTCCATCATACGCACGAAAGATATTAAAAAGATGAAGCGTATGAGGTAGACTCAATTCCATTTTTATATAGTTTTCTTTTATAGACTAAACTAGTGATAAAACAAGAAACTAAAAGACTCGATTGCAAGATCTAAAGATATACCTTAGAGCACTCACCTCCCCGGCAACAGCGCCAGAAAAGAGCTTGATGTCTACTACACAACCTTCTTCTTGTAGACATTGTTGGGCCTCCAAGTGCAGAGGTTTGTAGGACAGTAGCAAATTTCCCTCAAGTGGATGACCTAAGGTTTATCAATCCGTGGGAGGCGTAGGATCAAGATGGTATCTCTCAAGCAACCCTGCAACCAAATAAAAAAGAGTCTCTTGTGTCCCCAACACACCCAATACAATGGTAAATTGTATAGGTGCACTAGTTCGGCGAAGAGATGGTGATACAAGTGGTATTTGGATGGTAGATAAAGGTTTTTGTAATCTGAAATTATAAAAACAGCAAGGTAACTAATGATAAAAGTGAGCATAAACGGTATTGCAATGCTAGGAAACAAGGCCTAGGGTTCATACTTTCACTAGTGCAAGTCCTCTCAACAATAATAACATAATTGGATCACATAACTATCCCTCAACATGCAACAAAAAGTCACTCCAAAGTCACTAATAGCGGAGAACAAACGAAGAGATTATGGTAGGGTACGAAACCACCTCAAAGTTATTCTTTCCAATCAATCCGTTGGGCTATTCCTATAAGTGTCACAAATAGCCCTAGAGTTCGTACTAGAATAACACCTTAAGACATAAATCAACCAAAACCCTAATGTCACCTAGATACTCCAATGTCACCTCAAGTATCCGTGGGTATGATTATACGATATGCATCACACAATCTCAGATTCATCTATGCATCACACAATCCCAGGGCGGCGATGCGATCCAAGAGCTCGTTTACGGAAGAGAGCTCCATTGGATCTAGCTGCTCGACGAGCTCCGAGCTGACGTGTAGGTTGCTTTTGATGACCCAAGAGGTCACCGTCGGCGCAACAGCCGAACATGCGGTCATGAGGAAACCACCTAGCCGGAGGGTTTGGCCGACAGCCAAGGCTCCCTTAGCAACGGCGCCGTCTTTAAAGACGGGAGGAGGAATCCTTCCTGATTGTGACGGCACAGAGGAACTCTCAATGAAAACACCAATGTCGGTGTCAAAACCGGTGGATCTCGGGTAGGGGGTCCCGAACTGTGCGTCAAGGCTGGATGGTAACAGGAGACGAGGGACAAGATGTTTTTTACCCAGGTTCGGGCCCTCTCGATGGAGGTAATACCCTACTCCTGCTTGATTAATATTGATGATATGGGTAGTACAAGAGTAGATCTACCACGAGATCAAGGAGGCTAAACCCTAGAAGCTAGCCTATGGTATGATTGTTGTGTATGGAGTTGATTGCCTACGGACTACAACCCTCCGGTTTATATAGACATCGGATAGGGTTAGGGTTACATAAAGTCGGTTACAATGGTAGGAGATCTTGAATATCCGCATCGCCAAGATTGCCTTCCACGCCAAGGAAAGTCCCATCCGGACACGGGACGAAGTCTTCAATCTTGTATCTTCATAGTCCAGGAGTCCGGCTGAAGGTATAGTCCGGCTACCCGAACACCCCCTAATCCAGGACTCCCTCAGTAGCCCCCGAACCAGGCTTCAATGACGATGAGTCCGGCGCGCAGATTGTTCGGCATTGCAAGGCGGGTTCCTCTCCAAATCTTGTGTACCTGTAGGAATAATGTCCGATTTTTGTAATGTAGTGCTCCTCGGCTTCCACGCCCAATAATGGCCGTCTTCCACGTGTTCAAACTAATGCGAAAAGCCGGGGTGTTTTTACATCCACACCCCTAGCCGTATAAACGAGCCGCCTATTTAACGGGATGGGGATTTAGGTCCAAACCACATCTTCTCCTTTCCGCGAGTTATCATCAAAGCGCTTCCAGCAAAGGTCCATTCCAACATGACCAGCCGTCGCAGCTCCTCCCCTCGCCCCTTCGGTCCCAAACCCGGGGACTGGGAGAGTTGCACCATCCCGCATAGCGAGTTAGCGTCACTTCAGGCCAAGGGATATCTCCCTCAGGCATACATGGTCCCGGTCCGAGCCGGTCTCGCCACCTATAATGGCGGAAAACAAGCGGAGAGCACCCCCAATCCTTCTAAAGGAGAGCGGGTGTGCCTCGTCCCCTATCTAATAAGGGGACTGGGATTTCCAATTCACCCATTTCTCCGCGGGCTTCTGGAGTTCTACGGCCTCCAGCTGCACAACCTCACGCCCGCCTCTGTATTGCATATTGCGGGTTTCGTCGCCCTTTGCGAGCTATTTTTAGGCGTTGAGGCTCATTTCGCACTGTGGAAGAGGTTATTCTGCCTGGTGCCCCGTTCTAAAGAGGGGTATATATACCAAGTGGGCGGAGCCAAAGTATGGCGCATCGCCGGGACCGGATACCTATCCGGAACCCCGAAGAAGGCGTCCGAGGACTGGCCTTCGGAATGGTTTTATATAGATGACGTCCCGCTACCGGACCCTATCCGGGTCGATCTCCCTGAGTTCAACAGTGCTCCATTGAAGAAACGCTTGAGCTGGCGTCCGCGGAGCTCTCAGAGAGAAAGCGACAGAGACGTCCTTTACCTGATGGGCCGGATAAGACTGTTGGCTCATTCCGGACTAACCATGATTGGAGTCATGGCCGCATGCATTATGCGGGGGGTGCAGCCACTTCAATATAGAGGCCACCCCATGTGGGATTTCAACGGGGAGGATGACGCCACCCGTTACGGTCGTAAGGGGCCGGCTTCAGCTGCAGCCCTAGTAAAGATCTTATCCTCTTTGTACAAGGGAGAAAAGGAGGAATTCCTCCGCGTCAACCCGCAGGCCGGATTTACTATGTACGATCCTCCAAGTTGGGTAAGTGAACAACTGCGCTTGCCTGTTTGTTTTGTACTCCCACGGTTAGATATGTAGTCTAACGACTTCAATGCAGGAACTGCGACAGGTGGTAAAGGATATAAACAGCCGCCCTCCACAACCCGAGGACCCAGAACGGTCCCTCGATCCGGACTCCGACGAGGATCCGGACATATCGGTGGAGCTTATCGATGGGGTGTTCCATCAGCTAAGCAAGGACAATACCTTGGTAGCCATCACGGCTGATTACCCAGGGTTAATCCCGGCCTCCCAGGTGACAGAAACCGGAGTCTCATTCCCTTGAGAGAGATTCCACTCTCACGTATTCCGGTGTTTCTGACGACAACCGTGTTTTGCAGGGGAGATTTCCGAGGCAGGAGCACAAACCTGCGGCGGCTAGCCAACGAGGGGCCGCAGGGCCCCGTGGGGAAAAAAGGAATGTTGTCCGGACTGAGATGCCGACGCAAAGGTATAGCGCACCCTCTGCTTCCCTGGTGTTATTCTGTCAGGGCATGTTAACGTTCGTGCTATCTTCAGAATGAAGAGACCTCGCCGGACTATATCCGGAGAGGTTGCCAATCGCGCCTCCACCAGCCAGGCTCCAACGTCTGGCCAGGAAGCGGAGACGACCACAAGGCGCGCACCAGACGCTCATCCGACAGAGGATGCGGACAGGCTGTCTGCCACAAATTCTGAAGTGGAGAGTGCCATGAACCACAGGCGTCGCCGAACAGTTCTACACGACGCTTGTTTCTCCCAAGAGGCTTTAGATGCCTTTAATTCAGGAGATGCGTACATCCGTGCCGCTCAAAATGGTTTAGCCAGAGCCACGGAGCAGTATGTAAAAGACATACGGGTAAGAAAATTTTGGTTAAATATATATATACCTGTAGCCCTCGAGACTTGAAACAGTTAGAGCAACTGATTTAAGGATCATTTAATATTCAGGTTCTTACAGAGAAGAATACTGTACTGTCCTAGGAGCTGGAAAAGTGCAAGGCCCAACTAGAGGCCGCACTAGCCGCAGCAGGGGAGCCCAAAGAGACCCCCTTAGGTAAGATACACTTCGAAAGATTAGTATTGTGCGGTGTGGGTGCAAATCTGACAAATCATGTTGCAGATGGCGCCGGACTCGATCCGGAAAAGCAACAACTCTTACGCCGGCTAAAGGCCGGTGAGAGTACGTTGACAAAGGTGAGGCGAGAGAAGAATGATCTTCAGGATGCCAACACCAGGCTGGACATCAAACTTAAAGATGTTCGTGGCCAGCTGTCGGACTCCACGAAGGAGAATCAGCGGCTTCGACGCGGCATATTTAGTAAGTGCTTGAACGAACTTTGAAAAAAGAGTTCGGCGAGGGAGTCGACTAACAGAGTAATGTTTGTAGGTATGCTCACAGGTCGTCCTGCAGAGGACATGCCCGGTTCTACGGGTGACCTTCTTCCCGAACTCATGCAACTGCACGAGCGAATTCGGCAGGCGATGCGAGGTGTTTCCCAAGCCTTATGGCCTGCCCACTCCATGCCCAAGGGCCTTGGAGAGCTTGCGGAGAAGCTGAAGGGAGCTCGGCGGCGCTTCCAGTTGTGGAAGATATCGGCCTGCCGACAAGGCGCTAGGGAAGCCTGGGCCATGGTGAAGACCCGTTTTACGAAGTCTGACCCAAACCACATGGCCGAGGTCGGACTAGTGGGGCCTGACGGGAAGGAGATCCCTGTGAGCTTAGTATACGGCCAAGTAGAGTTGGCCACGAAGTATTCCCAGCAGGACTGTAAATTAGACAGCCTGTTAGATGGTATAGAAGAGGAATACAATCAGTCAGAATGACTATGTAATTTTGAATTGACATGTGTAATGCCTTCTAGCCGGATTGTAGATCGTTTGTCGTCGCCGACCATTTCACTTCAACCTCGGGACCTGACGGTCCAGAGTGTGTCCGAATACCATAGCGGTTATATAAGAACCATGGTATGCGTGGAGACCAGGCGTAGGGGTCATTAGTGCTTTATCAGACAAGTGCCCAACTAGTTATGTTATATTACATGGTTAGTAAGAAACATCTACCAGAGAGAATAGTTCCGTTAGGGGTTCCTTTCGCTGGGAGGCATGCCCTGCATGTCCGGACTGCGTAAAAAGACGCAGAAAAAGCATCTGGGGGCGCATAGAATGAGTAAAAAGATCATCTTTTATCTCACTGACCGAATATTCCCTTAAGAATGCTAGCTTTCGGCTTCACCCAGTCTGAGGTACACATCCGGCTGACCCGGCAATAACAATCGCAGAGGTGCTCCCTTTACCGCCTAGCCGAACAATCGGGAACGTAGGGGTAAGCACAGGAGCCAGGAAACCCAGCTTGGCAAAGTCATATTGACGCATATAATGGTGAAAAAAGGGTACATGCGGAAGTTTGACGCATGTGTTGGGCGTGAAGCCCGTATAAATAAGCTTCTCGTAAAGAAGCCCCCAGGTTTAATGAGCACGAGTGGCGCGTCACTAGATGAGCCTTTAAGGGCTATAAAAGAAAAGAGGGGAAGGAGAGAAATGTAAGACAGAAAAATGCAAAAAATGGACAGAGGAAGGAGACGAACACAGAGTCCGGCGCTAGGCATAGAATCTTCGGAGACGGGTGGCGTTCCACGGGTTCGGCTCGAGTCGGTTATCCGACGCATCTCGCAGGCGGTACGCCCCGTCAGTCAGGACTTGGTCGATTATGAATGGACCTTCCCACTTGGGCTTGAGTTTGTCCTTTTTCTTATCCAGCAGGCGTAGAACTAGTTCGCCAACATTGTAATTTTTGGCCCGTACTTCTCTGCTTTGATATCTTCGGGCCTGCTGTTGATAAAATGCGGAACGGGCTCCTCCTCCAGGGCGTCCAAGTTTTCCTGTCGATCGAGCTCGGCTTCTCTTTCTTTGTACATGCGCATTCTAGGTGAGTCATGAATTATGTCGAAGGGCAGAACTGCCTCTGCGCCGTACACCATAAAAAATGGTGTGTATCCGGTGGTGCGATTTGGCGTGGTCCGCAGCCCCCATAGCACGGAGTCGAGGTCCTCTACCCAGTGCGTGTTAGATTCCTTGAGGGACCGCACCAGTCTGGGTTTAATGCCGCTCATGATAAGACCATTTGCATGTTCGACCTGGCCGTTGGTTTGTGGGTGATAGACGGAAGCATAATCGAGCTTGATGCCCATGTTTTTGCACCAGAGTTTTACCTCGTCGGCGGTAAAGTTTGTACCGTTATCGGTTATGATGCTGTGGGGGATGCCATAACGGTGTACAACCCCGGATATGAAGTCTATCACAGGTCCGGATTCGGCCGTTTTAACAGGCTTGGCTTCTATCCATTTGGTGAATTTATCCACCATGACCAGTAAGTATTTTTTCCTATCGGTCCCACCTTTAAGGGGTCCGACCATGTCAAGCCCCCAGACCGCAAAAGGCCAGGTGATGGGTATAGTTTGGAGTGCGGTGGGTGGCATATGGCTTTGGTTGGCAAAAAGTTGGCAACCAGCGCATCGTTGGACTAGGTCCTGAGCGTCTGCCCGGGCCGTCGGCCAATAAAAGCCTATACGGAAAGCCTTGCTAACAAGGGACCGAGCAGCGGCGTGGTGACCACCGAGTCCGGCATGTATTTCAGCCAGAAGGTTCCGCCCTTCCTCTTCGGAGATGCACATTTGAAGGACTCCAGTAGTGCTTTTCTTATAAAGCTCTCCCTCATGGACTCTATAGGCTTTAGATCGCCGCAATATGCAGCGGGCCTCATTTTGGTCCTCCGGGAGTTCCTGCCTAGTAAGGTAGGCTAGGAATGGTTCTGTCCACGGGGCCATGAGCGCCATTATTACGTGGGCTGAAGGTGTAATTTCATTGGCAGAGCCTCCAATTGTGTCAGATTGTTCGGCGTCGAGTGGTGCGGCTGGGTCCGGGCTGTTATTTGCGGGATCCCCCTCCCATGCTACGGATGGCTTGAACAATCTTTCCAAAAAGATGTTGGGGGGACTGCATCGCGTCTTGCTCCAATGCGTGCCAGGACGTCTGCTGCTTGATTGTTTTCTCGGGCTATATGGTGAAACTCCAGCCCTTCGAACCGAGCTGACATTTTTAGGACGGCATTGCGGTAAGCTGCCATTTTTGGGTCCTTGGCGTCGAAGTCTCCATTTATTTGGGATATCGCGAGGTTTGAATCCCCGCGTACCTCTAGGCGCTGGATACCCATGGATACTGCTATCCGGAGGCCATGTAGGAGGGCCTCATATTCGGCTGCATTGTTGGAATCCATGTACATGATCTGGAGCACATATTAGACTGTGTTTCCTGTGGGGGACGTCAGGACGACGCCAGCCCCCAGTCCGGCCAACATTTTGGAGCTGTCAAAATGCATAATCCAGTTTGAATATGTGCCGTACTCTTTAGGGAGCTCGGCCTCCGTCCATTCTGCGATGAAGTCGGCCAAAACTTGCGATTTAATAGCTCGCCGTGGCTTATAGGTTATATCGAACGGGAGAAGCTCGATGGCCCATTTTGCAATCTAGCCCATTGCGTCGCGGTTGTTGATAATATCGTTGAGTGGTACTTCCGAGGCTACTGTTATGGAACACTCTTAAAAGTAGTGTCGTAGCTTCCGGGATGCCATGAATACCGCGTATGCAATCTTTGGATAATGCGGGTACCATGATTTGCATGGAGTGAGGACGGTGGATACGTAGTAGACCGGCCTTTGAAGGGGGAATTTGTGTCCATCCGTTTCCCGCTCGACAATGAGTACTGCGCTGACAACTTGATGTGTTGCTGCAATGTACAATAACATTGGTTCGCCGGTGTTCGGCGCGGCCAGGACTGGGTTTGTTGCCAATATGGCTTTTATTTCATCAAGTCCGGCCATGGCGGCCTCCGTCCACTCGAAGTGTTCGGTGCGCCGAAGGAGGCGATAGAGGGGTAGTGCCTTTTCTCCCAAGCGGAAGATGAAGCGGCTTAAAGCCGCCATGCATCCGGTTAATTTTTGTATTTGTTTGAGGTCCTTTGGGATATCCAATTGTGACAAAGCTCGGATCTTGGCTGGATTTGCTTCAATTCCTCTACCGGATACAATGAAGCCCAAGAGCTTTCCGGCTGGAACACCGAAGACGCATTTTTCCGGGTTGAGCTTGATGTCATATTTTCAGAGGTTATCGAATGTAAGCCTCAAGTCGTCTACTAGAGATTCAACATGTCTTGATTTGACGACCACATCATCCACATACGCCTCCACTGTTTTGCCGATCTGATTTGCCATACATGTCTGGATCATGCGCTGATATGTTGCGCCGGCGTTTTTTAGCCCGAAGGGCATTGTGTTGAAGCAGAATGGGCCGTATGGTGTGATGAATGCTGTTGCAGCTTGGTCTGATTCTGCCATCTTGATTTGATGGTAACCGGAGTATGCGTCGAGGAAACACAACAAATCGTGTCCTGCGGTGGCATCGATAATTTGGTCGATGCGGGGGGAGGGGGATAGGATCCTTTGGGCAAGCCTTGTTAAGGTCTTTAAAGTCGACACACAGGCGCCAGGATTTGTCCTTCTTTGATACCATCACCTGGTTTGCTAGCCAGTCCGGATGTTTTATGTCTCTGATGAATCCGGCCTCCAATAGCTTGGCTAGCTCCTCTCCCATAGCCTGTCTCTTGGGTTCGGAAAAACGCCGAAGGGCTTGTTTGACAGGTTTAAATCCTTTTAGGATATTTAAGCTGTGTTCGGCCAGCCCGCGTGGGATCCCTGGCATGTCTGAAGGGTGCCAGGCGAAGATGTCCCAGTTCTCTCGTAGGAACTCTCATAGTGCAGCGTCTGCATCAGGGTTCAGTCGTGCCCCGATTGAAGCTGTTTTATTGGGGTCCGTTGGATGGACCTGGAATTTGACTATTTCATCGGCTGGCTTGAAGGATGTGGATTTGGATCTCTTATCGAGTATCACATCATCCCTGTTAACCGTGGAGCGCAGCGCAGTCAGTTCCTCGGCCACTAAGGCTTCGGATAGCACCTCAAGGGCTAATGCGGCCGTCTTGTTTTTGGCGCGGAGTGCTATGTCCGGATCACTAGCTAGAGTGATAATTCCATTCGGCCCGGGCATCTTAAGCTTCATGTACCCGTAATGGGGTATTGCTTGGAAGATTGTGAATGCTTCTCGCCCTAGTAAAGCGTATATCCGCTCTTAAATGGGCCCACCTGAAACGTGACTTCTTCGGACCTATAATTATCCTGCATGCCGAACACCACATCTAGTGTGATTTTTCCTGTGCAGCGCGCTTCCCGACTGGGGATTATTCCTCTAAAGGTTGTGCTGCTTCGCTCGACGCGGTTCCAGTCTATTTCTATTTTTTGAAGGGTTTCCTCATAAATGAGGTTCAGTCCGCTGCCTCCATCCATGAGCACCTTGGTGAGGCGAAAGCCGTCCACTATGGGACTGAGGACCAATGCAGCTGGTGCTCGGGCTGTTCGGAATCTAGGTTCATCACTTGCGTTGAAGGTAATAGCAGTGTCGCTCCATGGATTTATTGTTGCAACTCTATAGACTTCGGCGAGGCTGCGGAGTGTTCTTTTTCGCATATTGTTTGATGCGAAAGTCTCGAAGACTGTGAGAACGGTACTGGTGTCCTCGGGCTAGCTTTCTACGGCCTCCAGAATTAAGAGGTCCTCGCCAATTTTGGCCACCTGCCGGAGTATCCAACATGCTCTAAGGCTGTGAGTTGGTGTGGCGTCCTCTGTACTGTGAATTCTACAGGGTCCATCAAGCCACCTTTCCAGTACGGTTCCATGCCCTGTAGAGGGTTTTGGTTTTTTGGTGTTTATCCCGGGTGTCCTATGATGATGCACCCTCTTAGTTCGGACGGGATTACTATTCAAGGCCGGATTATCCCAAAACATTATTTCGGTTTTCCAGGCGCTTTCCATCGCACAATATTTTTGTACTATGGACGCCAAGTCAGCGAAGCGTGTAATATCACGACGACTTACGGC
This sequence comes from Triticum dicoccoides, assembly GCF_002162155.2. Classification (NCBI taxonomy): domain Eukaryota; kingdom Viridiplantae; phylum Streptophyta; class Magnoliopsida; order Poales; family Poaceae; genus Triticum; species Triticum dicoccoides. Next base: position 440,913,708 of record NC_041392.1, read on the forward strand.
GTTAAGGATTCCCTCGTCCATGCAATTACTGCAGAAAATTGAGATTGCGTCTCCCTCGCGGCAATCCTTTATCCTGTTCATAACCAGGAGGAATCTGGCCCAGTAATGATGTACTGTTTCCTCGGGCCTCTGCCTGATTTGGGAGAGATCGCTTATGTTCGGGTGGGCGGGTGTCGTTGAATCTGAAACCTCACCCAATCCAAGATTCGAAGGCCGAAGAGTTTCCGAACTCTGAAGTCCGGATTCTTGGATGTTGTCCAACGAATCTAGCCCGTTGCCTGATCCTAAGCTCAGGTCTTGAGTTACATCCTCCTCTCCGCGGGTATTCGGCTTGGAGGAGTCGGGAATTCGGACGTAGCTAGTCCTTAAAATAGATGAAGGGTCGCCACACTGCGCCTCTACCACGGCAACATGGTGGGTGACTTGGGGAGAGTTAATTTCTCTTAGATCGGGTTTAAGCCCAACCTGGTCGTAATCCGTAGTGACCCCCAGGGCGGCGATGCGATCCAAGAGCTCGTTTACGGAAGAGAGCTCCATTGGATCTAGCTGCTCGACGAGCTCCGAGCTGACGTGTAGGTTGCTTTTGATGACCCGAGAGGTCACCGTCGACGCAACAGCCGAACAGGCGGTCATGAGGAAACCACCTAGCCGGAGGGTTTGGCCGACAGCCAAGGCTCCCTTAGCAACGGCGCCGTCTTTAAAGACGGGAGGAGGCATCCTTCCTGATTGTGACGGCACAGAGGAACTCTCAATGAAAGCACCAATGTCGGTGTCAAAACCGGCAGATCTCGGGTAGGGGGTCCCGAACTATGCGTCAAGGCCGGATGGTAACAGGAGACGAGGGACAAGATGTTTTTTACCCAGGTTCGGGCCCTCTCGATGGAGGTAATACCCTACTCCTGCTTGATTAATATTGATGATATGGGTAGTACAAGAGTAGATCTACCACGCGATCAAGGAGGCTAAACCCTAGAAGCTAGCCTATGGTATGATTGTTGTGTATGGAGTTGATTGCCTACGGACTACAACCCTCTGGTTTATATAGACACCGGATAGGGTTAGGGTTACATAGAGTCGGTTACAATGGTAGGAGATCTTGAATATCCGCATCACCAAGCTTGCCTTCCACGCCAAGGAAAGTCCCATCCGGACACGGGACGAAGTCTTCAGTCTTGTATCTTCATAGTCCAGGAGTCCGGCTGAAGGTATAGTCCGGCTACCCGAACACCCCCTAATCCAGGACTCCCTCACCACTCAAAACATTAATCTCTTCTAATGCATGACTCTTTTTACTAGTAGATCTGTTGGTGTGCCATTGAGAATAATTAACCATAATATTATCTAGGAGTTTAGTAGCTTTTCCTAAAGTAATTTCCATAAAAGTGCCTCCCGCGGCCGAATCTAAAAGATTTCTAGAAGCAAAATTCAATCCAACATAATTTTTTTGTATAATCATCCATAAATTCAAACCATGTGTAGGGCAATTACGTATCATTAATTTCATCCTATCCCAAGCTTGTGCAACATGATCATGATCAAGTTGCTTAAAATTAATAATATCGTTTCTAAGAGAGATGATCTTAGCGGGAGGAAAATACTTAGAGATAAAAGCATCTTTGCACTTATTCCATGAATCAATACTATATTTAGGCAAAGAGGAGAACCAAGTTTTACCACGATCTCTAAGCGAAAACGGAAATAGCTTCAATTTAACAATATCATTATCCACATCTTTCTTCTTTTGCATATCACATAAATCAACAAAGTTGTTTAGATAAGTAGCGACATCTTCACTAGGAAGGCCAGCAAATTGATCTTTCATGACAAGATTCAGCAAAGCAGTATTAATTTCACAAGATTCAGCATCGGTGTGAGGAGCAATCGGAGTGCTAATAAAATCATTATTGTTGGTATTGGAAAAGTCACACAATTTAGTATTGTCTTGAGTCATCGTGACAAACAATCAATTGAACACACAATCACACAAGAGGCAAGCGAAAGAAGGCGAAGAGAAAAAGGGCGAATGGAAAAGAGGCAAATAAAATGGCAAGGGTGAAGTGGGGGAGAGGAAAATGAGAGGCGTATGGCAAATAATGTAATGCGAGGGATAAGAGTTTGTGATGGGTACTTGGTATGTCTTGACTTATGCGTAGATCTCCCCGGCAACGGCGCCAAAAATCCTTCTTGCTACCTCTTGAGCATGCATTGGTTTTCCCTTGAAGAGGAAAGGGTGATACAACAAAGGAGCGTAAGTACTTCCCTTAGTTTTTGAGAACCAAGGTATCAATCCAGTAGGAGACTACATGCAAGCCCCTCGTACCTGCACAAACAATCAAGAAACTTGCAACCAACGCGATAAAGGGGTTGTCAATCCCTTCATGGCCACTTGCAAAAGTGAGATCTGATAAAGATAATAAGATAAATATTTTTGGTATTTTGGTTGTATAGATTGAAAAGTAAAGATTGCAAAATAAATGACAACTTAAATTGGCAAGTTGACGGGAAAATAATATAATGGAGAATAGACCCGGGGATCATAGGTTTCACTAGTGGCTTCTCTCAAGATAGCATAATCTACGGTGGGTGAACAAATTATTGTCGAGCAATTGATACAAAAGTGCATATTTATGAGAATGTCTAGGCATGATCATGTATATAAACATCACGTTTGTGACAAGTAGACTGAAACGATTCTACATCTACTACTATTACTCCACACATCGGCCGCTATCCAGCATGCATCTTGAGTATTAAGTTCATAAGAACAGAGTAACACATTAGACAAGATGACATGATGTAGAGGGATAAACTCAAGCAATATGATATAAACCCCATCTTTTTATCCTCGATGGCAACAATACAATACGTGTCGCTTCCCTTTCTGTCACTGGGATCGAGCACCGCAAGATTGAACCCAAAGCTAAGCACTTATCCCATTGCAAGAAAAATCAATCTAGTAGGCCAAACCAAACTGATAATTCGAAGAGACTTGCAAAGATATTTAAATGCATAAAATAATTCATTGTAGAATCAAATATTATTCATAGATAATCTTGATCATAAACCCACAATTCACCGGATCTCGATAAACACACCACAAAAAGAATTACATCGAATAGATCTCCAAGAGAATCGAGGAGAACTTTGTATTGAGATCCAAAGAGAGAGAAGAAGCCATCTAGCTAATAACTATGGACCCGAAGGTCTGTGGTAAACTACTCACACATCATCGGAGAGGCTATGGTGTTGATGTAGAAGCCCTCCGTGATTGATTCCCCCTCCGGTGGAGCGCCGGAAAAGGCCCCAAGATGGGATCTCACGGGTACAGAAAGTTGCGGCAGTGGAAATAGGGTTTCGTGGTGCTCCTGGATGTTTTTAGGGTATATGAGTATATATAGGCGAAAGAAGTAGGTCGGTGGAGCCTCGAGGGGCCCATGAGGGTGGCGGGCGCGCCCTCCTACCTCGTGGCTTCCTCGCAGCTTCCTTGACGTCCACTCCAAGTCTCCTAGATTGCGTTTGTTCCAAAAACGATCCTCGCGAAGGTTTCATTCCATTTGGATCCCGTTTGATATTCCTTTTCTGTGAAACACTGAAATAAGCAAAAAAATAGCAATTTGCACTACACCTTCGATTAATAGGATAGTCCCAAACATAATATAAAAGTGCATACTAAATCTCATTAAACATCCAAAACAGATAATATAATAGCATGGAACAATCAAAAATTATTGATACGTTGGAGACGTATCATCCGGCCACAACAGCATCGGACTGCGTCGCCCCCCAAGCCGTCTCCTCAGGATGGCTTTCCAGGTTCCCGGGGGGTGGCACCTCAGGAGCACTGAGTGGTGCCGATTCCTCAGCAGCAGCGTCGCCATCGCCCGACAGCAACCGCCCCCTACGCGTGCTCCAAGGGCGGGCCCCGCGCTCGCGGCAGGAAGGGGGGCCACAAAGACAGGGCTCTCTCGAGGCCCTTCAAGGCCATCTGGGCGTGGTCCCCATTCATTGAAAAGGGGCATCTTCTTCACGAACTCCACCTTGTTCGAGAAGCAGTACAATTACGGCCCTCCTTAGGTAGGTTGGCTGGCATCGGGTCACCCATCAGGAGCTCGAGCATCGTGCGCTGCGCCTTAGGAGGAAGAGCTGGAGCCTGAAGCCTCATGCGGTCCCTGTAGCCAGAAAATGTCCACATTGGCCAAGAGTGGTGCTGAAGCAGAGTGATGCGACACCGGATGAACTCCTTCATCACCATGGGCGCCGTCACCGCCAAGGTCCTTCAACCTGGTGAACCGGAGCCAGACATGGGCGAGCCGCCGATTGGTGAGCTTCGCGTGCCCCTAGCCGGAGCTTGGAGCAGCTGGAACCCAAGGGAGCAGTAGCAGGGGGCTGTGCACGCCAACGTCCATGAACACCCACCTCCTCCTGAAGCCTACGATGACTGGCGAGATCTCGAAGTCAATCCCTGAGCCGGCCGTTGCCGTGACGGCATGGAAGGATACACACCCAGAGTGTTGAAGAGGGTCTGTCAGTTGCAGTGAGAAGAAGTGGCGAAGCAGAGCCACAGAAGGGGCAATGCCCACCATGGCCTCACAGACAAAGGCAAAGACGACAAGGAGGAGGATGCATTGGGGATCGAGATGCAACGCTTTAATCTGGTAGTGCGAGAGCACTGCATTGAAGAAATTGGAGAAGGGGGAACCAAGCCTGCCCAGAGGGCGTGGAGATGGATGGGAACCTTGGTGGCCATCATGTCTACTTCGGCGCGGGAGGTAGGCCAGGCCACCGTTGCCCCCCACTCATTGAAATCGGTGGCGAGTGCCGGGCGCACCTTGCCCATCGCCTCTTGGTTGAGAACCACCGACCGCTCGATAGTGGGCTCAAGGACTGGCGTCATAGGGGCCAAGGTACAGGACTCCTTCCTTGCCTTCTTGCGGCTTGGTGCCATGGCGGCATGGGGAGTTGGTGTCAGATTGAGCCGGGGAAAGAGATATGTAGCCTTCTGGGAGATGAGGGAGCGGCGGAAAGTGTTGCTCGTAAGGGATGAGGAGCTATGGAGACGACGGTAGTTGCCTAGCCAGGCGGAAATCGAGGCTGCATGGGGAAGTGGAGGTGCCCACATCCCATCAGTCGCCATACATCAATTGAGGTCGCAGGCTATGGGGGCCCGCGGCGCTCCGCACTTGCCCCTTGGCTTCGCCTCGAAGCCAAGTCCGAGCGCTCCTTAGGCCCGGGGGCTACTCTCGGTGTTCTGGGAATGGCGGTCCCCAGACTTGCTTGCCTGCGGCCAGGTATGGCCCATCTTCACCAGTAAACACACAAGACCCTCATGAGGGGCAAAGCCTCGCGAGGTGGCTGACACAAGACCTCCTCAGGGGCAGCCTTACTAGGCTGGCTCATGAGGAGCGGAGAGATCAGGGCAAAGGGCACCTCGTGAGGTTCCCGTGACGTGAGCCATGACGACCAAGGTCGGGCGGGTGCCAGGTGGGCACCAGCGGGCGCAGAGAACCAGTTGCCTCTTAGGTGCTAAGGGAGTAGGCGCAGACGATGAGTCCCAAGGCATCAGGCAAAGTTTTCCATATCGGTGCAACAAGACCAAGACTAGCAGGATGGCAGGACGGAGGTCATCGTGGAGCCCACGATAGCGTCAACACAAGAGCCTTTGGTAGGCGAAGACCACCTTTTGTCAGGATGGGTTGTACTAGCTGCCCCCCTTCAAATTGGTCGTTGTGGGATCCCTTCCCACATGATATTTGGGAAGAGGACCAGGGCCCCTATAAATATGACTAGCCACCATCGTAGGGATCATCTCATCTGAGACCGGATCCATTCCACCCACATATGCACCAGCTCACCAAGCTCAAGAACACCTCTCCTTAGGAGGTTGTTCTTCCCTTGTACTTGTTCATCCTCGGCCTACAAGGCAATCCACCACACCACACTGGAGTAGGGTAATACACCACATCGGTGACCCAAACCAGTATAAACTCTTGTGTCCCTTGTTCTGCGGGTTCGGCGAGTTAGGCTTTAGGATTGTCGCGAGAGCGTGAGCCGTGGGGAGAGATCTTCACGCGCACCCCAGTGTTCGAACATCAAGGGTTTTGCCGAAACCCGAAATCTGACATAGTCAGGGGGGAAACGTTTTTTTCACGAAATACGGTGGCCCATCCCGTGGGTCCCTGCTGTCACATGGAGGAATCATTATTTTCCGTGTAATAAGGAGGCACTTCCTTGCTGCGGCCATGGACCCAACTGTCAGCCTCTCCACGTATAGTAATCTTCCGATGGAAGTCATTCCTTGACAACGCCGTGCCGAGAGCACCAGGGCGGTGGAAGACGACTGTTGGAAATATGGCCTAGAGGCAATAATAAAATGGTTATTATTATATTTCCTTGTTCATGATAATTGTATATTGTTCATGCTATAATTGTGTTATCCAGAAATCGTAATACATGTGTGAATACATAGACCACAACATGTCCCTAGTGAGCATCTAGTTGAGTAGCTCATTGATCAATAGATGGTTACGGTTTCCTAACCATGCACATTGGATGTCATTGATAACGGGATCACATCATTAGGAGAATAATGTGATGGACAAGACCCAATCCTAAGCATAACACAAGATCGTGTAGTTCATCTGCTAAAGCTTTTCTAATGTCAAGTATATTTTCCTTAGACCATGAGATTGTGCAACTCCCGGATACCGTAGGAATGCTTTGGGTGTGCCAAACGTCGCAACGTAACTGGGTGGCTATAAAGGTGCACTACGGGTATCTCCGAAAGTGTCTGTTGGGTTGGCACGAATCAAGACTGGGATTTTTCACTCCGTATGATGGAGAGGTATCTCGGGGCCCACTCGGTAAGACATCATCGTAATGAGCTCAATGTGACTAACGGGTTGGTCACGGGATAATGTGTTACGAAACGAGTAAAGAGACTTGCCGTAACGAGATTGAAGAAGGTATCGGTATACCGACGATCGAATCTCAGGCAAGTACTATACTGGTAGACAAAGGGAATCGTATACGGGATTGATTGAATCCTTGACATCGTGGTCCATCCGATGAGATCATCGTGGAACATGTGGGAGCCAACATGGGTATCCAGATCCCGTTGTTGGTTATTGGCTGGAGAGATGTCTCGGTCATGTCTGCATGATTCCCGAACCCGTAGGGTCTACACACTTAAGGTTCGATGATGCTAGGGTTATAGGGAAAGTTTGTACGTGGTTACCGAATGTTGTTCGGAGTCCCAAATGAGATCCCGGACATAACAAGGAGTTCCGGAATGGTCCGGAGACAAAGATTTATATATGGGAAGTCCTTATTCGGTCGCCAAAAGTGTTTGGGGGTTTATCGGTATTGTATCGGGACCACCGGAAGGGTTCCGGGGGTCCACCGGGAGGGTCCACCTACCCCGGAGGGCCCTATGGGCTGAATATGGAGGGGAACCAGCCCCTGGGTGGGCTGGGATCCAACCCCCCTAGGGCCCATGCGCCTAGGGTTTGGGGGAACCCTAAAAGGGGCGCCCCCTTTGGCTTGGGGGCAAGCCTCCCCCCTTGGCCGCCGCCCCCCTCTAGATCCATCTGGTGGTGGCCGGACCCCCCTCTCCCTTGCCCCTATAAATAGAGGGGAGGTGGGAGGGCAGCCGCACCACATCCAAGGCACATCCCTTCCCCTCCCCAACACCTCCTCCTCCTCCTACGACGCTTGGCGAAGCCCTGCCGGAGTACCAGGCTACTCCAACACCACCACGCCGTCGTGCTGCTGCTGGACGGAGTCTTCCCCAACATCTTCCTCTCTCCTTTCTGGATCAAGGCGTGGGAGACGTCATCGGGCTGCACGTGTGTTGAATGCGGAGGCGCCATTGTTCGGCGCTTGGATCGGAATCAACCGCGATCTGAATCACCACGAGTACGACTCCCTCATCCACGTTCTTGTAACGCTTCCGTGTCGCGATCTTCAAGGGTATGAAGATGCACTCCCCCCCTCTCTCTCTCGTTGCTAGTTTCTACATAGATTGATCTTGATGATGCGTAGAAAATCATGAGCTAGGTCTATGCATAGTTTCTATGCATGAGTAGAACACAAGTTGTTGTGGGCGTCGTTTTTGTCAATTTACTTGCCATTACTAGTCTTGTCTTGATTCGGCGGCATCCTGGGATGAAGCGGCCCGGACCGACCTTACACATACTCTTACGTGAGACTGGTTCCACCGACTAACATGCACTAGTTGCATAAGGTGGCTAGCGGGTGTTTGTCTCTCCCACTTTAGTCGAATCGGATTCGATGAAAAGGGTCCTTATGAAGGGTAAATAGAAATTGGCATATCACGTTGTGGTTTTGGCGTAGGTAAGAAACGTTCTTTCTAGAAACCTATAACAACCACGTAAAAATTTGCAACAACAAGAGGACGTCTAACTTGTTCTTCCAGCATATGCCATGTGATGTGATATGGCCAAAAGGATGTGATGAATGATATATGTGATGTATGAGATTGATCATGTTCTTGTAATAGGAATCACGACTTGCATTTCGATGAGTATGACAACCGGCAGGAGCCATAGGAGTTGTCTTAATTTATTTATGACCTGCGTGTCAACATAAACGTCATGTAATTACTTTACTTTATCGCTAACTATTAGCCATAGTAGTAGAAGTAATAGTTGGTGAGACAACTTCATGAAGACACGATGATGGATATCATGATGATGGAGGTCATGGTGTCATGCCGGTGACGATGATGATCATGGCGCCCCGAAGATGGAGGTCAAAAGGAGCAAAATGATATTGGCCATATCATGTCACTATTTGATTGCATGTGATGTTTATCATGTTTTTACATCTTATTTGCTTAGAACGACGGTAGCTTAAATAAGATTATCCCTCGCAATAATTTCAATACAGTGTTCCCCCTAACTATGCACCGTTGCTAAGGTCCATTGTTCTGAAGCACCACGTGATGACCGGGTGTGATAGGTTCTAACACTCGCATACAACGAGTGTAAGCCAGATTTACACACGCAATACACTTAGGTTGACTTGACGAGCCTAGCATGTACAGACATGGCCTCGGAACATGGAAGACCGAAAGGTCGAACATGAGTCGTATAGAAGATACGATCAACATGAAGATGTTCGCCGATGATGACTAGTCCGTCTCACGTGATGATCGGACACGGCCTAGTTAACTCGGATCATGTATCACTTTGATGACTAGAGGGATGTCTATCTGAGTGGGAGTTCATTCAATAATTTTATTAGATGAACTTAATTATCATGAACATAGTCTAAAACTTTGCAATATGTCTTGTAGATCAAATGGCCCACGCTAATGTTGCCCTCAACTTCAACGCGTTCCTAGAGAAAACCAAGCTGAAAGACGATGGTAGTAACTACACGGACTGGGTCCATAACCTGAGGATTATCCTCATAGCTGCCAAGAAAGCATATGTCCTTGAAGCACCACTAGGTGACACACCTGTTTTCCCAGCAACTACAGACGTTATGAACGCCTGGTAGTCGTGTAGTGATGATTACTCCCTGGTTCAGTGCGGCATGCTTTACAGCTTAGAACCGGGGCTCCAAAAGCGTTTTGACCAACACAGAGCATATGAGATGTTCCAAGAGCTGAAAATGGTTTTCCAAGCTCATGCCCGAGTCGAGAGATATGAAGTCTCTGACAAGTTCTACAGTTGTAAGATGGAGGAGAACTGTTCTGTCAGCGAGCACATACTCAAAATGTCTGGGTTGCACAACCGCTTGTCTCAGCTGGGAGTCAATCTCCCAGATGACGCGGTCGTTGACAGAATCCTTCAGTCGCTGCCACCTAGCAACAAGAGCTTTGTGATGAACAATATGCAGGGGATGGAAAAGACCATTCCTGAGGTATATTCAATGCTGAAATCAGCGGAGGTGGAGATCAAAAAGGAACATCAAGTGTTGATGGTGAATAAAACCACGAAGTTCAAGAAAGGCAAGGGTAAAAAGAACTTCAAGAAGGATGGCAAGGGAGTTGCCGCACCCGATAAGCAAGCTGCCAGGAAGAAGTCAAAGAATGGACCCAAGCCTGAGACTGAGTGCTTTTATTGCAAGGGAAACAGTCACTGGAAGCAAAACTGCCCCAAGTACTTAGCGGATAAGAAGGCCGACAATACCAAAGGTATATGTGATATATATTTATTGATGTGTACCTAACCAGCGCTCGTAGTAGGTCCTGGGTATTTGATACCGGTGCGGTTGATCATATTTGTAACTCAAAATAGGAGTTGTGGAATAAGCCTAGACTGGCGAAGGACGAGGTGACGATGCGCGTCGGGAATGGTTCCAAGGTCGACGTGATCGCCGTCGGCACGCTACCTCTACATTTACCTACGGGATTAGTTTTAAACCTCAATAATTGTTATTTAGTGCCATCTTTGAGCATGAACATTGTATCTGGATCTCTTTAATGCGAGATGGCTACTCATTTAAATCTGAGAATAATGGTTGTTCTATTTATATGAGAGATATGTTTTATGGTCATGCCCCGCTGGTCAATGGTTTATTCTTATTTAATCTCGAACGTGATGGTACACATATTCATAGTGTGAATGCCAAAAGATGTAAGGTTGGTAATGATAGTCCCACATACTTGTGGCACTGCCGCCTTGGTCACATTGGTGTCAAACGCATGAAGAAACTCCATGCAGATGGACTTTTGGAGTCTCTTGATTATGAATCATTTGACACATGCGAACCATGCCTCATGGGTAAAATGACCAAGACTCCATTCTCCGGAACAATGGAGCGAGCAACCAACTTATAATCATACATACTGATGTGTGCGGTCCAATGAGCTTTGAAGCTTGCGGTGGTTATCGTTATGTTCTCACCCTCACTGATGACTTGAGTAGATATGGGTATATCTACTTAATGAAACACAAGTCTGAGACCTTTGAAAAGTTCAAGGAATTTCAGAATGAGGTCGAGAATCAACATGACAGGAAAATAAAGTTCTTGTGATCAGATCGTGGGGGAGAATATTTGAGTCACGAATTTGACACACACTTAAGGAAATGTGGAATTATTTCACAACTCACGCCGCCTGGAACACCTCAGCGCAATGGTGTGTCTGAACGTCGTAATCACACTCTATTGGATATGGTGCGATCTATGATGTCTCTTACCGATCTACCGCTATCATTTTGGGGTCATGCTTTAGAGACTTCCGCATTCACTTTAAATAGGGCTCTGTCGAAATCCGTTGAGACGACACCGTATGAATTACGGTTTGGGAAGAAACCTAAGCTGTCGTTTCTAAAAGTTTGGGGATGCAATGCTTATGTCAAGAAACTTCAACCTGAAAAGCTCGAACCCAAGTTGGAGAAATGCGTCTTCATAGGATACCCTAAGGAAACTATTGGGTATACCTTCTACCTCAGATCCGAAGGCAAGATCTTTGTTGCAAAGAATGGATCCTTTCTAGAGAAAGAGTTTCTCTTGAAAGAAGTAAGTGGGAGGAAAGTAGAACTTGATAAGGTACTTCCTCTTGAACCGGAAAGTAGCACAGCTCAAGAAACTGTTTCTGTGGTGCCTGCACCGACTAGAGAGGAAGTTAATGATGATGGTCATGAAACTTTGGATCAAGTTGCTACTGAACTTCGTAGGTCCACAAGGACACATTCCGCACCAGAGTGGTACGAGAACCTTATCCTAGAAATCATGTTGTTAGACAACGGCGAACCTTCGAACTATGAAGAAGCGATGGCGGGCCCGGATTCTGACAAATGGCCGAAAGCCATGAAATCCGAGATAGGATCCAGGTATGAAAACAAAATATGGACTTTGACTGACTTGCCCGATGATCGGCGAGCCATAGAAAATAAATGGATCTTTAAGAATAAGACAAACGCGGATGGTAATGTGACCATCTATAAGGCTCGGCCTGTCGCTAAGGGTTATCGACAAGTTCAAGGGGTTGTGTCACATCCTAGTTAGCCATGCATTAGAGTGTTGCATCATGTTTACTCTTTCATCAGAAACCTGAAATGGGGATGACAGAACCCCCAGTCCCCTCTGAAACCAACTAGGGTTTACTAAAAACTTTTTCAATGAACCTGAAATGCCCTTCTAAAATGCCCATCATTTTTGTCTTGGTTCAGAACCTCTGCCAAAAGTGGTGCACATTTTCCTAGGCCATCCTAGGGTTTTTGAATTAAATCATAAGTATTTGAATTTGGGCATTTAAAATTATATAAAATAATTAAATGCTCAAATAACTCCAAACCAAAATGTTTCATGTTGGAAATAATCCAACTATGGACCAGGAGTAGTTTGGTGATTTTTGGAGTTGCCCAAGTATTTTATTTAATTCAACAAAGTGGCAGAAGTATTAATAAAAACAGAAAACAGAAAGAAATGGGGAAAGGCTTACCTGTCGCCCAACACCGGCCCACCCGCCGGCTCAGCCCAGCACCGCGCCAGCGAGCTGCTTGCCGGCCAGGCAGGCAGGCAGGTGCTCGACGGCGAGCACCGCATGGGTGCCACGCACCTGCTCACCGCCTCGCCGCCTCCCTCGCCCGGCTAACGCCGTGAATCGGCTTCCCCCTCTCCCCCGAGCCTCCCAGACACCCCCTCTCCTCTCCAGCTCCTCTCCCTCGCTCTCCCACGCCATGGCCGACGCCATCGCCGCCACCCCCTCGCCGTAGCCACGCCCTTCGTCAACCCCACGTCGTGCCGCCGTGTCCAGGAGCTCCGCCGCCGTCCACTTCATCGAGCTAGCCGAGCCCCGTGTGCTCGTGCGGCCCGAGACCACCGCACCGACCTCGCCCGAGCTCGCCGTCGCCGGAGATCCCCTTCAACGCCGTCGCTGCCTCAGCTCGTCCCCGACCCCGTCGGTGGCCTCTACGGGAGCGCTGTGAGCCTAGCTACCCCTCCGACCCTCCCTCTCTCTTTCCCGAGCCGTGTAGCCACCGCACGAAGCTCACACGCACGCACCGCCGCGGATCTCGTCGCCGACGTGCTCCCGGCCATCCTCCGGCCAACCCGCGGTGTCCAACGCACTCACCACGCTGCGTTAGGCCCAACCGTGCACGTCCCGCACCTCCCCGCACACCCTAGCGTCAAGTTCGTCTTCGGCCGAACCCCGGTGGCCGCCAAAGTCGTCGCCGGCGCCAACTCCGGCCACCCCGACCCCAACGGACTCCACCAAGAGCTGCGGCTCGACCTCAGCTCCTCTCCGGTGGCCTCCGCGGCTCGTTTGGTTGCCGGAACGGCAAAAATCACTTCCGCCGCCGTGTCGGGCTCGCCGGCGGCTAAACGCCGGTGCAGCCGACCCGGGTTTGACCACGGGTGGGCCCTGGTTGACTCCCCTGAGTCAGTGACAGGTGGGGCCCAGCCCTGTTAATTAAACAGGTTTAGTTTTAATTAAACTTTAATTAATCTAATCACTCTGACATGCGGGACCCACTGTCAGGTTTGACCGGACGTGTTCCGTTGACCTGCTGGCGTCACACTGACGTCAGGCTGACGCAATAATTGATTTTCTGGAATTATTCTAATATAGGAAATTCCAGAATATAATTTAAACTTCAAAAATTCATAACTTTTATTCTGTAACTCCAAATCAGACAAATTATATATGAAAAATGATCAGAAAAATCCAATCTATCCATCTGTACTATTTTCATGCATGATTAAACAAGTTAACCTGATGTTTAATGCAGAACAAGGAAAAGCACTTTAAAAGGCCGTGTTTGAGTTTGAAATTTGAATCTTTGATTCAAATTGGTTCAAACCCTTCTGGTTTTAGTTGCATTAGCCCAACACACTCATATTGCCATGTTTCATGCATGCATCATATTGTTGCACATTGTTTGGTGATGGTTGTGTATCGGTGTCCTTTGCGACAGGTTCTGCCTCCGAGGAGTATCGTGATTACCCTAACGAAGAACCGTATCAGTGCATCGAGCCAACAGGCAAGCAACCAACCATTTGATCATATCGATACAATCCCATGTTCTCGCTCCTGCTCTCTTTTACTGCATTAAGACAACACGTTTCAAACTGCTGTGTGCTACGGTAGTTGAACCCACTTCCTCTGCATGACCTGTCATTGCCACAGTAACTAGATGAAACCCACTAGCATGTGTAGGAGTTGATTGAGCCATATGTATGTGTTGTTCCTACCTTGCTATGCCTGCTATGCTTAGAGTTGTGTCAGGTCTGGTTCATCTGGGTGATGGGCTAGAGTGAAATGAGTATGTCGGTAATGGGAGTGGTGTGGTGAACACGATTTGGTAAAGGTATCGATGAGAGGCCATGTAGGAGTACATGGTGGGTTGTTTCATTGAAGCCGACATTAAGCACTGAGATCTGTATGTGTGATTTAAGATTCAGCTACTACCATGCATTGGGCCCGAAACCAATGGACCCTCTCGACTTCTTATTCACCCTAGTTCTCTGTCCAGGAGTTGCAAGTAGTTTCTGGTGTTTGTAGTATACTGGAGGCCGTGGACAGCGCTGACCGTAGGGGTGGGCTGTGATGCGGTAGGTACGTGGCACGGTGTACCGAATACCCGTTAGGTATCTCGGGAACCCTGTTCACATCGTTTGGGGCTGTGAGCGATACCTCGGCCGGATCTCCTCATGGATGGAACCCGAATAGGCGATAAACCTGGACTAGAGACTTAGGTGATTAGGTAGGTCGTGGCCGACACCCACGTTGGGCTTCCGCTTGAAGGTTGCCGAGTACATGTCGTGTAAACGACAGTAAGAGGTGAGAGCGTGTATGAAGAAGTACACCCCTGCAGGGTTAACATGATCTATTCGAATAGCCGCGTCAGCGGTAAAGGACTACTTGGTTGCCTATACAGTTCATAGACAAGTAAATGGAAACTACTAAAAGCCTCAAGATAAGTGTGAGTGCCGAGGATGGCTCTTCCATAGGAAGACGGAGGTGGATCCTCGGTAGTGTATTGAAGTGGTGATTAGTGGACTCGTGTGCGCAAAACCATTTCAATTTGGAGTCTCATAGGTTAGCCTAGCCAAGAGTCAAAGCTGGCTTGCTGCAACAACTCCACCAACCCTTCTTGATAATATGCATGCATGTAGGATCTGATGTAAGACTTGCTGAGTACCTTTGTACTCATGTTGCTATAATTTACATTTTTACAGAAGACGCTGCAACCCCTTCTGATGGGTTCTACATAGACGTTGACATCAATGAGTAGGCTAAAGGCCCAGGTGGTGATCCTGAGCTTGTGAAGGACCACGTAGTATAGCTAGGCTTTCCAAGCCTCTTTTATTTTACTAGTTGTCTGTACTCAGACAAGTTACTTCCGCTGCTGGTTTGTATGACTGTATGACTTGAATGCTGGGTCGCAAGACCCGTACCTTTGTGTATGTTATGTATGGCTCTCTGAGCCTTAAATAAAGTACTTGTGTCGTAGAGTCATGTTGTGATGCCTTGTTGTATTTGCACATATCGAGCATATTGTGTGTATGATTGAAATGCTTGGTATGTGTGCGATCTGACTATCTAGTTGTTTATCTTTAGTAGCCTCTCTTACCGGGAAATGTCTCCTAGTGTTACCGCTGAGCCATGGTAGCTTGCTACTGCTCTGGAACACTTAGGCTGGCCGGCATGTGTCCTTCTTCGTTCCGGTGTCTGTCCCTTCGGGGAAATGTCACGCATTGAGTACCGGAGTCCTGTTAGCCCGCTACAGCCCGGTTTACCGGAGTCCTGCTAGCCCAGTGCTACAGCCCGGACCCAATTGCTGATGACCGACACGTTCGTTGCTGGGTCATGGATGCCTGTCCCTGTAAGTCTGTGCCACTTTGGGTTTACGACTAGTCATGTCAGCCCGGGCTCTTTATCATATGGATGCTAGCGACACTATCATATACGTGAGCCAAAATGCGCAAACGGTCCCGGGCAAAGGTAAGGCGACACCCGTGGGGATACCGTGCGTGAGGCCGCAAAGTGATATGAGGTGTTACCGGCTAGATCGATGTGACATCGAGTCGGGGTCCTGGCAGCGTTGGCATCAGAGCCGGACTGCCTGTAGGTTCTCCAAGCCAAACTGGTCGATGTTGAGTCTAGAAATTCTTTAGTTATATGTAGGGGAATTGTTTGTGGGTTGGAACGTAAGGCTCTTTTTACTCCTTTATCTTATAACATTCTGATCTGAGTCAGTCTATTCTTCCACCGGGGGTTAAGGAATTAGGATCTATTCTGTCTATCAGGATCACGGGTGACTAATCAGTAGTACCTTATAGGTTTGATGGATACAAGCCTAGTTCAATTCTACTACCACATTATGTTGTTAAAATGGATTCAGAACTTTGATATGATGATGTCGAGTGTGTATGAAATCCTTTGTCAAATGTCTCAAAATCCTTTTTGAGCATTTACAGCTGTTATGCTGCCGAAATCTTGCTAGAAATTCTAATGCCTTTGCATTATGATTGTGTTTTCAGATGGCCACTCGCGACCTCAATCAAGTGGTTCGCCTGACTCGATGCCTAGATGTACCCGGCCATACTGCCATGTTGGTCAGGGTAATGACTGAGGCTGGATACCGTTGGTATCCTGAGTACACGGTCGAAGAGCAATTCCGAGACTTTAATCAAAGCCAGTATCTCTGCACTGTCAGGATATTTCCATCTTATCCTGGGTCCACCGAGCCCCTTCACTGTTCCTATGGACTCGGGGTTACTATTGAGATGGCTGTGCAGGATGCCGCCTACTCTATGATGACCATCATGCGAGTCAGATCTGGTCTATTTCGGGACTCTGATTTCCGGTATATGCCAGGATCACTTCCGGGAGCACAAGGGTATCTCCAGGCTATCTATCCTAACCCCACCCAGGAGGATTCACGGACTCGCACCACTGCTGAGATGCTCGAGGATAAGGACCGTGAAAATCGGGCCTTGAGGTTAGAGCTCTTCAATACCCGTGCTGACCACTGGGCCACATTGACTCGGTTTGCACCGGCGGTGCAAGCTGGATATTCGGATATGCACGATCTCTATCCTGTGAGATCTGCTCTGCCGGACGTGATGGGTTGGCGTGATGTAGGAGGCATCACCCCACCTCGTGGTCCCCGCAGGCCACCGTCTGTTGGTCCAAGACCTCATCCTAGCCCCTATGGTCCACAAGCTCCGCGAGATCGTCTGTTTCCGGATGATCATGTTGAGCTTCCAGGCTATGGAGGTGACTTCTACGAGGACTACTACGGATCAGTCTGAGTTAGTGGTAGTATCACTAGTTCGCACTAGCTGTGTCGTCTATCGTCCCGCGTGACTCGTGGGATATGACCTAGTTTGTACTCCTTCCGGAGGTGTAGAAAAATAATGTATAGGAGCTTGGGATGCCTCCGATAAGATGTAATCCTCTTTTCACCGTAATAGTACTTTGTTTGGTCTTGTACTAAACCCTGTATGGTGTGTATGACGATGGAATAAAGAAGCAGTTTCTGTATCTACCATGTCATACGGATGATCATCTTGCATTTCGAGTTATTCCTTACATTCTGTATCCTATGTCGGAATTTTATCATTCTGACTAAATCATTGTCTTGTTTACCTAGGATGGTCAACACGCGCACTAACCCTGCTCCTCAAGAGCAGGCCGAAGGCAGTGAAGTCAGGAATGCAAATCAGCCTCATCCTCCTTCCCTAGCCGAGGTTCTGATGGAAGCCGAAAGAAACAAGCGGGAGACCAACCGTTTGTTGGAGCGTATTGAACAGAACACAACACACCATCAGAGGACTAACGTGGTGTCACTCAGTGATTTTATCAAATTACATCCACCCACGTTCCACCACTCCGTCAAGCCTCTCGACGCTGATGACTGGCTTCGCAGTATCTCTCACAAGCTGCGTTCCGCGCTAGTAGCTGAGGCTGACAAGGTCACCTTTGCTGCATACCATCTTGAAGGCCCCGCCAGTCTATGGTGGGAGAATTATGGAGCTATGCGCCCAGCGGGCCATGTCACTACTTGGGCTGAATTCAGCGAGGCTTTCCGTGAACATCACATTCCGGAGGGTCTCATGGACCGTAAACGTGAGGAATTTTGCAGTTTCACTCAGGGCCGACTCTCTGTGGATGCTTACAGCAGGGAGTTTGGTAACCTCGCACGATATGCCACTGAGGAAGTTTCTACCGATGCCAAGAAGCAAGCAAGGTTCCGTAAGGGGCTTAGTCCTGAGCTTCGTCGCGACCTCCGTCTGCATGAGTGCACATCCTTTCAGAAACTTGTTAACAAGGCCATCAGTGCTGAAACTGGTCAGACTGATTAGGACGCAACACGCAAGCATGGCCGTGACATGGGTTCCTCATCTGGTGCTGGTCCTCAGAAGCGCCGCGTGTGGGTGCCCAACACTGCCCTGCCACCCAGGTTCACACCGAGGCCATCCTTCCAGGCGCCTCGCCCCGTTCAACAGTCTGCACCAGCCAAGCCCTATGGTGGTCCAACCAACAATGCTCCTCCACGTACCAGTTCCGTGACCTGTTTCAAGTGTGGGGAATCTGGTCACTATATGTGTGAGTGTCCCCAGACCAACCCCAACCAATCTGCTAAAGCTGTTGGCCGTGGCAAGCCGACAGGGAAAGTGTTCCACGCCAAGCTGGCCACCGCTACACGTGGCCATGTCAACTGTATCTCTGCCGAAGAAGCCCAAGAGGATCTCAACGTCGTTCTCGGTACGCTCCTTGTTAATTGCCACCCGACATCTGTTCTTTTCGATACAGGAGCCTCTCATTCTTTTATATCCGAAGGTTATGCTCGTTTGCATAACATCGCATTCGGTGATATGCCAACCTCTATGGTAATTCAAACTCCAGGATCGAAGTGGCAAACTTCTAGAGTAAGCCATGGAAATGAAATCCAAGTCGACAGAATTGTTTTCCTCGCATCCTTGATAGCCCTTAAATTTTCAGATATTAATATCATTTTGGGTATGGACTGGATGTCAGCTCATCATGCCAAAATTGATTGCTTCTCTAGGACTGTTCAACTCACTCATCCTTCGGGGAAGATAGTCAATGTCTTGACCCGATTAGCCAAGCGACAATTATATTCTCTTAACGCCAGCCCTTTGCCAGACCTCGAGGACGTTCCGGTAGTCCGTGACTTCCCGGATGTTTTCCCAGAGGAATTGCCAGGTGTTCCACCTGACCGGGATGTTGAGTTCGTAATAGACCTCATTCCAGGAACCGTTCCGATTGCTAGAAGACCCTATAAGATGGCACCACTAGAACTAGCCGAGCTTAAGAAACAACTCGATGAGTCCTTGAAAAAGGGTTTCATTCGACCTAGTTCATCTCCGTGGGCTTGCCCCGTCCTCTTCGTCAAGAAGAAGGATGGTACGGACCGGATGGTTGTAGATTATCGACCTGTCAATTTGGTCACAATCAAGAACAAATATCCGCTCCCCAGGATCAACGACCTGTATGATCAGCTCGCTGGATCCTCAGTCTTCTCCAATATGGATTTGAGGTTGGGCTACCATCAAATCAAAATCAGAAACGGGGACATTCCTAAAACGGCCTTTGTTACTCGTTATGGCCAATACGAGTACACCGTCATGTCCTTCGGTTTAACCAACGCTCCAGCCACCTTTTCTCGGTTAATGAACTCAATCTTCATGGAGTATTTGGATAAATTCGTCGTAGTTTATCTCTATGATATACTCATCTACTCCAAGAACGAGGAGGAACATGCCGAACATCTAAGGCTAGTGTTGAAGAAACTTCGAGAGCATCGTCTTTATGCCAAATTTTCTAAATGTGAATTTTGGTTGTCAGAAGTGACCTATCTGGGTCATGTAATATCTGGTAAAGGTATTGCTGTTAACCCTGAGCGAGTTCAAGCCGTCCTTAATTGGACTCCACCTGAATCGGTCAAGCAAGTTCGGAGTTTTCTGGGCTTAGCGAGCTATTGCCGTCGCTTTGTCGAAAACTTCTCCAAAGTTGCTAAACCTCTAACCGAACTCCTCAAGAAAGATAAGAAGTTCGAATGGACTCCACAATGTGAGCACAGCTTTCAGGAACTGAAAAGACGCCTGACCTCTGCTCCCGTACTGGTACCACCAGACTTCTCTAAGGACTTTGTTATCTACTGCGACGCCTCGCGACAAGGACTAGGCTGTATTCTCATGCAAGATCGACACGTAATTGCTTACGCTTCACGGCAATTGCACCCACATGAGGAGAATTATCCTACGCATGATCTAGAGCTTGCAGCCGTAGTCTATGCACTTAAGACCTGGCGACATTACCTCCTCGGTAACCGTTGCGAAATTTTCACTGATCACCAAAGTCTGAAGTACATTTTCACCCAACCGGATTTGAATCTCAGGCAAAGACGTTGGGTTGAGTTGATCACAGATTTCGACTTAGGAATAACTTACACCCCAGGGAAAGCCAACGTCATGGCTGATGCGCTAAGTCGTAAATCTTATTGTAACAACCTGATGTTACAACAAAATCAACCGCTTCTCCATGAGGAATTTCGGAAGCTTAACCTTCACATTGTTCCTCAAGGTTTCCTTTCCACCTTGGTGGCAAACCCTACCCTTACGGATCAGATCACCAAAGCACAGAAGGTAGATCCGGGAATTTCCCGCATCAAGAGAAACATCAAGAAAGGAATTGCGAATTGTTTCTCCATTAATGATCAAGGGGTCGTATACTTCGGGAATCGACTAGTGGTTCCCAAAGTGCGAAACCTGAGGCGATTGATCCTTAAGGAGGCTCATGAATCTCCTCTCACCATTCATCCCGGTAGTACTAAGATGTATCAGGACCTACGCCAGAGGTTCTGGTGGACTAGGATGAAGAGAGAAATTGCTCGGTATATTGCTAATTGCGACGTCTGTCGTCGTGTAAAAGCAGAGCATCAACGGCCTGCTGGCACCCTTCAACCCTTAGCTATTCCTGAATGGAAATGGGATAAAATTGGTATGGATTTCATTACCGGTTTTCCCAGGACCAAGAGAGGGAATAATGCTATCTTCGTCGTTGTCGATCGTCTTTCCAAAGTAGCCCATTTCCTACCTGTTGGTGAGAGTATAACCGCTAGTCAATTGGCAGACTTATACATCTCCCGGATAGTGTCTCTCCATGGTGTTCCTTTGGAAATTAATTCGGATCGAGGAAGTCTTTTCACCTCTCGATTTTGGGAAAGTTTCCAAAATGCTATGGGAACCCGTCTCTCCTTTAGCACCGCTTTCCACCCTCAGTCGAGTGGTCAAGTGGAACGCGTCAACCAGATTCTAGAAGACATGCTTCGAGCCTCTGTTATCTCATTCGGAATGGATTGGGAGAAGTGCCTTCCATTTGCCGAATTCGCTTACAACAACAGCTATCAATCTAGCTTGGGGAAAGCCCCTTTTGAAGTTCTCTATGGACGATGGTGTCGAACACCCCTTAACTGGTCAGAGACCGGGGAAAGACAATTCTTTGGCCCGGATATGATTCAGGAAGCAGAAGAGCAAGTTCGCATCGTTCGTGAAAAGTTGAAAACAGCCCAATCCCGTCAGAAGAGTCAATATGACCGAAAACATAAGGCTATGACTTTCGAGATTGACGAGAAGGCTTACCTTCGGGTTACCCCTCTAAAGGGAACCCATCGTTTCGGTATCAAAGGCAAATTGGCTCCTCGTTACATTGGACCTTTTCGCATTCTCGCCAAACGAGGAGAAGTTGCCTACCAGTTGGAACTACCTCCGCACCTCTCCAGAGTCCACGATGTCTTCCACGTTTCTCAACTCAGGCGTTGCTTCTCGGATCCTATCCGTGGAGTGGACCACGAAACGCTTGATCTCCAAGATAATCTTACATATCGAGAGTACCCCATTCGTATCCTCGATCAGGCCGA
>NC_041392.1:440935607-441021675 GCF_002162155.2 Triticum dicoccoides
ATCTGTCACATCCTAGTTAGCCATGCATTAGAGTGTTGCATCATGTTTACTCTTTCATCAGAAACCTGAAATGGGGATGACAGAACCCCCAGTCCCCTCTGAAACCAACTAGGGTTTACTAAAAACTTTTTCAATGAACCTGAAATGCCCTTCTAAAATGCCCATCATTTTTGTCTTGGTTCAGAACCTCTGCCAAAAGTGGTGCACATTTTCCTAGGCCATCCTAGGGTTTTTGAATTAAATCATAAGTATTTGAATTTGGGCATTTAAAATTATATAAAATAATTAAATGCTCAAATAACTCCAAACCAAAATGTTTCATGTTGGAAATAATCCAACTATGGACCAGGAGTAGTTTGGTGATTTTTGGAGTTGCCCAAGTATTTTATTTAATTCAACAAAGTGGCAGAAGTATTAATAAAAACAGAAAACAGAAAGAAATGGGGAAAGGCTTACCTGTCGCCCAACACCGGCCCACCTGCCGGCCCAGCCCAGCACCGCGCCAGCGAGCTGCTTGCCGGCCAGGCAGGCAGGCAGGTGCTCGACGGCGAGCACCGCATGGGTGCCACGCACCTGCTCGCCGCCTCGCCGCCTCCCTCGCCCGGCTAACGCCGTGAATCGGCTTCCCTCTCTCCCTCGAACCTCCGAGACACCCCCTCTCCTCTCCAGCTCCTCTCCCTCGCTCTCCCACGCCATGGCCGACGCCATCGCCGCCACCCCCTCGCCGTAGCCACGCCCTCCATCAACCCCATGCCATGCCGCCGTGTCCAGGAGCTCCGCCGCCGTCCACTTCATCGAGCTAGCCGAGCCCCGTGTGCTCGTGCGGCCCGAGACCACCGCACCGACCTCGCTCGAGCTCGCCGTCGCCGGAGATCCCCTTCAACGCCGTCGCCGCCTCAGCTCGTCCCCGCCCCCGCCGGTGGCCTCTACGGGAGCGCTGTGAGCCTAGCTACCCCTCCGACCCTCCCTCTCTCTTTCCCGAGCCGTGTAGCCACCGCATGAAGCTCACACGCACGCACCGCCGCGGATCTCGTCGCCGACGTGCTCCCGGCCATCCTCCGGCCAACCCGCGGTGTCCAACGCACTCACCACGCTGCGTTAGGCCCAACCGTGCACGTCCCGCACCTCCCCGCACACCCTAGCGTCAAGTTCGTCTTCGGCCGAACCCCGGTGGCCGCCAAAGTCGTCGCCGGCGCCAACTCCGGCCACCCCGACCCCAACGGACTCCACCAAGAGCTGCGGCTCGACCTCAGCTCCTCTCCGGTGGCCTCCGCGGCTCGTTTGGTTGCCGGAACGGCAAAAATCACTTCCGCCGCCGCGTCGGGCTCGCCGGCGGCTAAACACCGGTGCAGCCGACCCGGGTTTGACCACGGGTGGGCCCTGGTTGACTCCCCTGAGTCAGTGACAGGTGGGGCCCAGCCCTGTTA
The DNA here is from genome assembly GCF_002162155.2 of Triticum dicoccoides. NCBI lineage: Eukaryota > Viridiplantae > Streptophyta > Magnoliopsida > Poales > Poaceae > Triticum > Triticum dicoccoides. The sequence continues at coordinate 440,937,035 of NC_041392.1, forward strand.
ATTAAACAGGTTTAGTTTTAATTAAACTTTAATTAATCTAATCACTCTGACATGCGGGACCCACTGTCAGGTTTGACCGGACGTGTTCCGTTGACCTGCTGGCGTCACACTGACGTCAGGCTGACGCAATAATTGATTTTCTGGAATTATTCTAATATAGGAAATTCCAGAATATAATTTAAACTTCAAAAATTCATAACTTTTATTCTGTAACTCCAAATCAGACAAATTATATATGAAAAATGATCAGAAAAATCCAATCTATCCATCTGTACTATTTTCATGCATGATTAAACAAGTTAACCTGATGTTTAATGCAGAACAAGGAAAAGCACTTTAAAAGGCCATGTTTGAGTTTGAAATTTGAATCTTTGATTCAAATTGGTTCAAACCCTTCTGGTTTTAGTTGCATTAGCCCAACACACTCACCATGTTTCATGCATGCATCATATTGTTGCACATTGTTTGGTGATGGTTGTGTATCGGTGTCCTTTGCGACAGGTTCTGCCTCCGAGGAGTATCGTGATTACCCTAACGAAGAACCGTATCAGTGCATCGAGCCAACAGGCAAGCAACCAACCATTTGATCATATCGATACAATCCCATGTTCTCGCTCCTGCTCTCTTTTACTGCATTAAGACAACACGTTTCAAACTGCTGTGTGCTACGGTAGTTGAACCCACTTCCTCTGCATGACCTGTCATTGCCACAGTAACTAGATGAAACCCACTAGCATGTGTAGGAGTTGATTGAGCCATATGTATGTGTTGTTCCTACCTTGCTATGCCTGCTATGCTTAGAGTCGTGTCAGGTCTGGTTCATCTGGGTGATGGGCTAGAGTGAAATGAGTATGTCGGTAATGGGAGTGGTGTGGTGAACACGATTTGGTAAAGGTATCGATGAGAGGCCATGTAGGAGTACATGGTGGGTTGTTTCATTGAAGCCGACATTAAGCACTGAGATCTGTATGTGTGATTTAAGATTCAGCTACTACCATGCATTGGGCCCGAAACCAATGGACCCTCTCGACTTCTTATTCACCCTAGTTCTCTGTCCAGGAGTTGCAAGTAGTTTCTGGTGTTTGTAGTATACTGGAGGCCGTGGACAGCGCTGACCGTAGGGGTGGGCTGTGATGCGGTAGGTACGTGGCACGGTGTACCGAATACCCGTTAGGTATCTCGGGAACCCTGTTCACATCGTTTGGGGCTGTGAGCGATACCTCGGCCGGATCTCCTCATGGATGGAACCCGAATAGGCGATAAACCTGGACTAGAGACTTAGGTGATTAGGTAGGTCGTGGCCGACACCCACGTTGGGCTTCCGCTTGAAGGTTGCCGAGTACATGTCGTGTAAACGACGATAAGAGGTGAGAGCGTGTATGAAGAAGTACACCCCTGCAGGGTTAACATGATCTATTCGAATAGCCGCGTCAGCGGTAAAGGACTACTTGGTTGCCTATACAGTTCATAGACAAGTAAATGGAAACTACTAAAAGCCTCAAGATAAGTGTGAGTGCCGAGGATGGCTCTTCCGTAGGAAGACGGAGGTGGATCCTCGGTAGTGTATTGAAGTGGTGATTAGTGGACTCGTGTGCGCAAAACCATTTCAATTTGGAGTCTCGTAGGTTAGCCTAGCCAAGAGTCAAAGCTGGCTTGCTGCAACAACTCCACCAACCCTTCTTGATAATATGCATGCATGTAGGATCTGATGTAAGACTTGCTGAGTACCTTTGTACTCATGTTGCTATAATTTACATTTTTACAGAAGACGCTGCAACCCCTTCTGATGGGCTCTACGTAGACGTTGACATCAATGAGTAGGCTAAAGGCCCAGGTGGTGATCCTGAGCTTGTGAAGGACCACGTAGTATAGCTAGGCTTTCCAAGCCTCTTTTATTTTACTAGTTGTCTATACTCAGACAAGTTACTTCCGCTGCTGGTTTGTATGACTGTATGACTTGAATGCTGGGTCGCAAGACCCGTACCTTTGTGTATGTTATGTATGGCTCTCTGAGCCTTAAATAAAGTACTTGTGTCGTAGAGTCATGTTGTGATGCCTTGTTGTATTTGCACATATCGAGCATATTGTGTGTATGATTGAAATGCTTGGTATGTGTGGGATCTGACTATCTAGTTGTTTATCTTTAGTAGCCTCTCTTACCGGGAAATGTCTCCTAGTGTTACCGCTGAGCCATGGTAGCTTGCTACTGCTTTGGAACACTTAGGCTGGCCGGCATGTGTCCTTCTTCGTTCCGGTGTCTGTCCCTTCGGGGAAATGTCACGCATTGAGTACCGGAGTCCTGTTAGCCCGCTACAGCCCGGTTTACCGGAGTCCTGCTAGCCCAGTGCTACAGCCCGGACCCAATTGCTGATGACCGACACGTTCGTTGTTGGGTCATGGATGCCTGTCCCTGTAAGTCTGTGCCACTTTGGGTTTACGACTAGTCATGTCAGCCCGGGCTCTTTATCATATGGATGCTAGCGACACTATCATATACGTGAGCCAAAAGGCACAAACGGTCCCGGGCAAAGGTAAGGCGACACCCGTGGGGATACCGTGCGTGAGGCCGCAAAGTGATATGAGGTGTTACCGGCTAGATCGATGTGACATCGAGTCGGGGTCCTGACAGGTTGACTGTGATGAGACTTTCTCACCCGTAGCAAAGCTGAAGTCCGTCCGAATCATGTTAGCAATTGTCGCGTTCTATGGTTATGACATATGGCAAATGGACGTCAAAACAGCATTCCTTAATGGTTTCCTTAAGGAAGAATTGTATATGATGCAGCCAAAAGGTTTTGTCGATCCTAAGAATGCTGACAAGGTGTGCAAGGTCCAATGCTCAATCTATGGGCTGGTGCAAGCATCTCAGATTTGGAACATTTGATTTGATGAGATGATCAAAGCATTTGGGTTTACGCAGACTTATGGAGAAGCCCGTGTTTACAAGAAAGTGAGTGGGAGCTCTGTAGCATTTCTCATATTATATGTGGATGACATACTATTGATGGGAAATGATATAGAATTCTTGGAAAGCATAAAGGCCTACTTGAATAAGTGTTTTTCAATGAAGGACCTTGGAGAAGCTGCTTATATGTTAAGCATCAAGATCTATAGAGATAGATCGAGACGCCTCATTGGTCTTTCACAAAGTACGTACCTTGACAAGATATTGAAGAAGTTCAATATGGATCAGTCCAAGAAGGGGTTCTTGCCTGTATTTCAAGGTGTGAGATTGAGCACGGCTCAATGCCCGACCACGCCAGAAGATAGAGAAAAGATGAGTTTCATCCCCTATGCCTCGGCCATAGGGTCTATTATGTATGCCATGCTGTGTACCAGACCTGATGTAAACCTTGCCGTAAGTTTGGTAGGAAGGTACCAAAGTAATCCCGCATGGAACACTGGACAGCGGTCAAGAATATCCTGAAGTACCTAAAAAGGACTAAGGATATGTTTCTCGTTTATGGAGGTGACGAAGAGCTTGTCGTAAAGGGTTATGTCGATGCTAGCTTCGACACAGATCTGGATGAATCCAAGTCACAAACCGGATACGTGTATATTTTGAATGGTGGGGCAGTCAGCTGGTGCAGTTGCAAGCAAAGTGTCATGGCAGGATCTACATGTGAAGCGAAGTACATGGCAACCTCGGAGGCAGCACATGAAGCAATATGGATGAAGGAGTTCATTACCGACCTAGGAGTTATTCCCAATGCGTCGGGCCCGATGACTCTCTTCTGTGACAACACTGGAGCCATTGCCCTTGCCAAGGAGCCCAGGTTTCACAAGAAGACTAGGCATATCAAGCGTCGCTTCAACTCCATTCATGAAAATGTTCAAGATGGAGACATAGAGATTTGTAAAGTGCATACGGACCTGAATGTCGCAAATCCGTTGACTAAACCTCTTCCACGAGCAAAACATGATCAACACCAGAACTCTATGGGTGTTCGATTCATCACAATGTAACTAGAATATTGACTCTAGTGCAAGTGGGTGACTGTTGGAAATATGCCCTAGAGGCAATAATAAAATGGTTATTATTATATTTCCTTGTTCATGATAATTGTCTATTGTTCATGCTATAATTGTGTTATCCGAAAATCGTAATACATGTGTGAATAGATAGACCACAACATGTCCCTACTGAGCCTCTAGTTGACTAGCTCGTTGATCAATAGATAGTTACAGTTTCCTAACCATGGACATTGGATGTCACTGATAATGGGATCACATCATTAGGAGAATAATGTGATGGACAAGACCCAATCCTAAGCATAGCACAAGATCGTGTAGTTCGTCTGCTAAAGCTTTTCTAATGCCAAGTATCTTTTCCTTAGACCATGAGATTGTGCAACTCCCGGATACCGTAGGAATGCTTTGGGTGTGCCAAACGTCACAACGTAACTGGGTGGCTATAAAGGTGCACTACGGGTATCTTCGAAAGTGTCTGTTGGCTTGGCACAAATCGAGACTAGGATTTGTCACTCCGTATGATGGAGAGGTATCTCTGGGCCCACTCGGTAAGACATCATCATAATGAGCTGAATGTGACTAAGGGGTTGGTCATGGGATGATGTGTTACGGAATGAGTAAAGAGACTTGTCATAATGAGATTGAACAAGGTATCGGTATACCGACGATCGAATCTCGGGCAAGTACTATACCGGTAGACAAAGGGAATCGTATACGAGATTGATTGAATCCTTGACATCGTGGTTCATCTGATGAGATCATCGTGGAACATGTGGGAGCCAACATGGGTATCCAGATCCCGCTGTTGGTTATTGGCTGCAGAGATGTCTCGGTCATGTCTGCATGATTCCCGAACCCGTAGGGTCTACACACTTAAGGTTCGATGACGCCAGGGTTATAGGGAAAGTTTGTACGTGGTTACCAAATGTTGTTCGGAGTCCTGGATGATATCCCGGACATAGCGAGGAGTTCCGGAATGGTCCGGAGACAAATATTTATATATATGGGAAGTCCTTATTCGGTCGCCGGAAGTGTTCGGGGGTTTATCGGTATTGTACTGGGACCACCGAAAGGGTTCCGGGGGTCCACCGGGAGAGTCCACCTGCCCCGGAGGGCCCTATGGGCTGAATATGGAGGGGGAACTAGCCCCTAGGTGGGCTGGGTGCCAAACCCCCTAGGGACCATGCACCTAGGGTTTGGGGGAACCCTAAAAGGGGCGCCCCTTTGGCTTGGGGGGCAAGCCTCCCCCCTTGGCCGCCGCCCCCCTCTCCCTTTCCCCTATAAATAGAGGGGAGGTGGGAGGGCAGCCTCACCACATCCAAGGCGCAGCCCTCCCCCTCCCCAACACCTCCTCGTCCTCCCGCGACTCTTGGTGAAGCCCTGCCGGAGTACCACGCTGCTCCAACACCACCACGCCGTTGTGCTGCCGCTGGACGGAGTCTTCCCCAACCTCTTCCTCTCTCCTTGCTAGATCAAGGCGTGGGAGACGTCATCGGGCTGCACGTGTGTTGAACGCGGAGGCGCCGTTGTTCGGCGCTTGGATCGGAATCAACCGCGATTTGAATCTCCACGAGTACGACTCCCTCATCTGCGTTCTTGTAACACTTTCGTGTCGCGATCTTCAAGGGTATGAAGATGCACTCGCCTTTCTCTCTCTCTCATTGCTAGTTTCTCCATAGATTGATCTTGGTGATGCGTAGAAATTTTTTAATTTCCGCAACGATCCCCAACAACGATGAGGCCTAGGAAGGGGACGATGTGGAGCCGTGGAAGACGCGGCAGTGGTTGCCCATGCGGAGAGGAGTCTGAGGGTTCACTGGTTCGGCTGCAGTGTGAGGCTGCTGTCCCCGCAGAATAACAGGGGGTGTGGGTGAGTAGAGGGATGGCCAGGCCAACGATGGGAGTAGTAGGGGGCGGTGAGGCCTCCACGGCATCACAACCAGCCATGGGAGGCAGGAGCAGGCGGCATGACCGGCGCTGCTTTGGGCGGCTGAAGCAAGAAGACCAGAGGTTGAAGAAGCACTACTGCCGTTGGATGGACATCGTACGGTCACTGGTGATAGAATTGTTCATATTGACTAAGTTGACAAAGCCCTCCGTCCGCGTCAACTTAGTAGGCCCACAAGTCAGCCTCCCACTATGGTGGGTCCCAGCTAGCAGGGGGAGTGGTCATTTTTTTGTGCGTAATAAGGAGGCACTTCCTTGCGTGTGAAGATATAGCTGGTGGGTCCGAGCTGTCAGCAGGAGTATTCATTCTTTTTAGCGTAATAAGGAGGAACTTGCTTGCGTGCGGCCATGGACCATGTGGGTCCCAACTGTCAGCCTCTCCATGTACATCCCTCTTCTGATGTTGTCATTTGTTGACAATGTTGACCACGCCATGCCGAGAACACCAGCGCGATGGATGATGGCGAGACCCAGGAAGGGAATGACCTGGAGGCGGCGAAGCCACAACAGTGGAGGGATGTGGGTGAGTAGAGGGATGACCTGGCCAATTGTGGGAGTAGTAGGGGGCGGTGAGGCTGCGCGGCAGCACAGCCGGCCATGAGAGGTAAGAGCAGGCGGTCCCGACAGCGCTGGATTTGGCGGTGGAGCAAGAAGATCAGAGATTGAAGAAACACGACGGCTGTTGGATTGACATCCAACAGTTACGTCTGCTAGAATCGTTTGTTGTCATATATAATAAGTAAAAAAATCTTACATACATGCCAACTTAATAGGCCCACAAGTCAGACCATTCCATATTTTTTTTAATAATTTATATATAGCTCATTGCAACTTCTTATGCAATTTATTGCAGTCCATTTTTTTGTTGGCCAAGGCCAGGGTTAAAAATTTAAACGAAATTTCGCATATTTCTGTGGGTTACAAACTATTTTTAATACCGAAATGTCGAGCTAGATTTAAAGTACTTTGTAGATATATTTAAATTAGGTTAAAGCTCAGTGAAATTGGAATCTGAAAATGTGAAAAAACTCAGAAACTATAAAGTAATTGCCAATTTGTCATCTTTTTTATATTTACAGCCCATTTCATATTGCTTTCAAGATTTGCAGGCGTCTTGAAAGAGTTGCAGCCCATCAGGGCATATAAAAATAAGTAGGCCTGGATTGGGTATTCTTCAGAAAAAAAAACTGGGCTCATTTTCACAAAAAATAGCTGGGCTGGTCATGTGGTGAACATAAAATATAAGCCTGGGCTAGACGGGCCATAGCCTAGTTGAAACCCTGCTCCGTCTCAACAATAACAAAAAAATACTGCTCGAGCAGCTACGTCCCAGGTGTCAGCCGATCTTGTGTTGTTCTCTTGTCTATTGACTATATACGCTAACAATGTTGTGGGTCCTAGATGTCAGGAAACCACTAGCAGGAAGCATTTTCTTTTTCCATACGCTCACAATGGAGTATATATATAACAAAAAATGAGGAACTTTCTTGCGTCCGGCCATGGACATGGTGGGCCCCTATTGTCATCCTCTCCATGTATAGTCCTTTGCTAATTCCTCTTGTTTGTTGACCATGTTGACAACACAAGAGGGCGGCGGTGCGGCAAGCACGGCAAAGCGTGCGGAGGACGACGGCGAGGCCTCGGAGGTCGGTGTTAATGATTTAGGAGACGGTGGGGCGGCGATGCGTGTGCTGAGGCGTGGCTAGCCATGGGAGGCGGAAGCAGGTGGCCCCGCCGGCGCTGGTTTGGTTTTGGCGGCTGGAGGAAGACAGGACTGAACAAACACGACAGACTGTAAAAGCGGCAGGAGTACTTAACAACCTTAACTGAAACCAGCAGGGGCACTTAACAACCATAGCTGAAAGCAGTATGAGTACTTATACAGGTTCAACCATACAAAGCACGCCTCGAATAGTGCTACTTTGCCTACAGTTAATCAAAGGGTGAGGACGCCAAGCCCCAGGACAAGGCCTAGGCACCACCTCGCACATCCACAACCTTCTGAAAGCGGTTTCATCTCGCAATGTGGTCAATAAATAGGATATTCGCTTTAGAGCCATGGAAAAGCAGGAACATAATCTTCTGTCCTATTCTCCAAGATGGACGGGCCTTCATTATTTGAAACCACCCATGAATAAGTATCTTTTCACCTCCAAGGGAAATGGAGTAGGTCAACATAAACATCATGTTGTGACCAAGCGCAAGTCTGACCCGACCATGGTCAGGCATCTGTATAGGAACAATAGAACTGGGCAGTTCCTGATTCAAGAAGATCACAGCTATAAAACTGTGCATAAGCAAGAGTTTATGAACAACATACAACAACAACAACAAAGCCTTTAGTCCCAAACAAGTTGGGGTAGGCTAGAGGTGAAACCCATAAGATCTCGCAACCAACTCATGGCTCGGGCACATGGATAGCAAGCTTCCACGCACCCCTGTCCATAGCTAGCCCTTTGGTGATACTCCAATCCTTCAGGTCTTTCTTAACGGACTCCTCCCATGTCAAATTCGGTCTACCCCACCCTCTCTTGACATTCTCCGCACGCTTTAGCTGTCCTCTATGCACTGGAGTTTCTAGAGGCCTGTGTTGAATATGCCCAAACCATCTCAGATGATGTTGGACAAGCTTCTCTTCAATTGGTGCTACCCCAACTCTATCTCGTATATCATCATTCCGGACTCGATCCTTCCTCGTGGGGCCACACATCCATCTCAACATACGCATCTTCGCCTCACCTATCTATTGAACATGTCGCCTTTTAGTCGGCCAACACTCAGCGCCATACAACATTGCAGGTCGAACCGCCGTCCTGTAGAACTTGCCTTTTAGCTTTTGTGGCACTCTCTTGTCACAGAGAATGCCAGAAGCTTGGCGCCACTTCATCCATCCGGCTTTGATTCGATGGTTCACATCTTCATCAATACCCCCATCCTCCAGCAGCATTGACCCCAAATACCGAATGGTGTCCTTCTGGGGTACCACCTGGCCATCAAGGCTAACCTCCTCCTCCTCACACCTAGTAGTACTAAAAGCGCACATCATGTACTCGGTTTTAGTTCTACTAAGCCTAAACCCTTTCGATTCCAAGGTTTGTCTCCATAACTCTAACTTCCTATTTACCCCCGTCCGACTATCGTCAACTAGCACCACATCATCCACAAAGAGCATACACCATGGGATATCTCCTTGTATATCCCTTGTGACCTCATCCATCACCAATGCAAAAAGATAAGGGCTCAAAGCTGACCCCTGATGCAGTCATATCTTAATTGTGAAGTTATCAGTGTCGACATCACTTGTCACAACATTATCGTACATGTCCTTGATGAGGGTAATGTACTTTGCTGGGACTTTGTGTTTCTCCAAGGCCCACCACATGAAATTCCGCGGTATCTTATCATAGGCCTTCTCCAAGTCAACGGACACCATATGCAAGTCCTTCTTTTGCTCCCTATATCTCTCCATAAGTTGTTGTGCCAAGAAAATGGCTTCCATGGTCGACCTTCCAGGCATAAAACCAAACTGATTTTTGGTCATGCTTGTCATTCTTCTTAAGTGGTGCTCAATGACTCTCTCCCATAGCTTCATTGTATGGCTCATTAGCTTAATTCCACTGTAATTAGTACAACTCTGAACACCCCCCTTGTTCTTGAAGATTGGTACTAATATACTCTGTCTCCATTCTTCTGGCATCTTGTTAGCCCGAGAAATGAGGTTGAAAAGCTTGGTTAGCCATACTATCGCTATGTCTCTGAGACCTTTCCACACCTCAATGGGGATACAATCAGGGCCCATCGCCTTGCCTCCTTTCATCCTTTTTAAAGCCTCCTTGACCTCAGACTGCTGGATTTGCCGCACAAAACGCATGCTGGTCTCATCAAATGAGTTGTCCAGTTCAATGGCAGAACTCTCATTCTCCCCATTGAACAGCTTGTCAAAGTACTCCCGCCATCTATGCTTAATCTTCTCGTCCTTCACCAAGAGTTGGCCTACTCCGTCCTTGATGCATTTGACTTGGCCAATATCCCTCGTCTTCCTCTCTCGGATCTTGGCCATCTTATAGATGTCCCTTTCGCCTTCCTTCGTGCCTAACCATTGGTAGAGGTCCTCATATGCCTGACCCCTTGCTTCACCAACAACTCGCTTTGCAGCCTTCTTCGTCATCTTGTACTTCTCTATGTTGGCGGCACTCCTATCCAGGTATCGGCGTCTGAAGCAATCTTTATTTTCTTTAATCGCATTCTGGACATCATCATTCCACCACCAGGTATCCTTATCTTCGCTTCTCCTTCTCCTGGACACTCCAAACTCCTCCGAGGCCACCTTACGAATGCAAGTTGCCATCTTCGTCCACACATTGTTCGCATCCCCTCCTTCCTCCCAAGGGACCTCCTTAATGACCCTCTCCTTGAACGCCTGAGCTACCTCCCCCTTGAGCTTCCACCACTTCGTTCTAGCGACTTTGGCACGCTTATCTCGCTGGACACGAATCCGAAAGCGGAAGTCAGCAACCACCAGCTTATGCTGGGGTACCACACTCTCTCCAGGTATCACCTTACAGTCTAGGCACGCACGCCTATCTTCTCTTCTCAAGAGGATGAAATCAATCTCACTAGAGTGTTGGCCACTACTAAAAGTCACAAGATGTGATTCTCTCTTTCTAAAGAGGGTGTTAGCTACAATCATGTTGTAGGCTAGAGCAAAGCTTAAGACATCTTATCCTTCTTGATTCCTGATGCCATAGCCAAAGCCCCCATGCGCCCCTTCAAAACCTGTGTTAGATGTACCCACATGGGCATTGAGGTCTCCTCCTATGAAGAGCTTCTCACCAATAGGTACACTCCTAACCATGTCTTCCAGGCCTTCCCAGAACTCCCTCTTGGTGTTCTCATTGTGGCCTACTTGCGGGGCATACACACTGATGACATTGAGAACCAAGTCCTCAACTACCAGCTTGACCAGGATAATCCGGTCCCCACGTCTCTTGACGTCTACCACTCCATACTTGAGGCTCTTGTTGATCAAGATGCCTATGCCATTTTTGTTTGTATCCGTCCCTATGTACCACAGCTTGAAGCCAGTATCCTCCACCTCCTTCGCCTTCCTCCTCTCCATTTGGTTTCTTGGACGCAAAGGATATCAACACCTCTCCTCACCGCTGCATCAACTAGCTCACGAAGCTTCCCTGTCAGAGACCCTACGTTCCAGCTACCTAAGCGAATCCTCCTAGGCTCGGCTAGCTTCCTTATCCTCCACACTCGTCGAGTCAAATGCGAAGACCCTTGCTCATTTTTCACTACATCCGGGCACCAATGTAGCGCTCCACTAAGGATGCAACGACCCGATCGTCACTCACTTGCCACCGTATCCGTATCAAGATATGACGCGCCGCCTTGGGGGTGACGGCCCGGCCCATGCCCATTTTCCACCACACCCGAGTTCCGATGTGGCGCGTCGCTGAGAGGGTTACGCCCCAACGAAAATCTTTTGGGTTTCATCTCCATAAGAGTGGCTGAGTTTTTATGTTGGCTCATACCATAAGTTTCTCAACACAGTTGGACCTGTTCAACGAGTGCAGCAGTGGCACACATATCCCACGTGGCCTTCCACAATTGAAACGCCCCACAAGGACCTCAAGACGATCAATAAAGTGTAGGAACTTGTGGATCTCGTCCAATTCAACTTCAGTGCCATGAGTAACAACCGAGTTCTTATAGAATAACAAACGAGTAGCCTGCTTAACTCTGAAAAAAACATACACGTGCCACCAATTATAAGAAAATATTAGTTAGAAGTAACATCTTCATGAGAGATTCATTGCTACTTCTAAAGTTAAATTGTGATTAGTTAGACATAATAGGTGGATTAATAAGTAATCTAGGCAAGAAGCAAGAACCAAATACAAAACTAACATGGATGAACAATTGGAACGACGTCGGGGTGGAAGATCGCAGTGAAGATGAGACCAGGTTCTGCTATTTCCATCAACATTCGTGCGCCAACTTTCAGTCCGTAACACTTGAGAAAGTTTATCCAAGTTCGGCCATAAAAAAAGAAGCGATCTTCTTGGTTCATGAACCCAACTCAAAACTTATATCCATGGCTTGTTTTCACTGTGACCATTAAACTGGTGTATTCAGTTATGGCAAGGCCGAGCATCTTGAGTACATGTGTTCTGGCAGAGCAAGGAATGCAATGCAGGAAAAATAAGATGAGAACACAATGTATTACCTATATGTAGATCTAGAAATAATTTCCTCCTTCACGTCAGTGTTGACCATGGTACTAGTACCTTTTATCCAAATATAGCAATCCAAATTTCCAAATTAGTCGATAGCATGTTCGAAAACCCCACCTCCCGGATAGAAAAGAGGATTCTAGGAGCATACTGTGCATGTTTTAAAATCATGTGTTAGGATGAGAATGAAAAAGTGTGGCATATCACAGAGGGTGCAGAAACCTGTAGGGTCCTCGCACTTTGGGCACTGCAAATGAAACACACTAGATTCAGTAGGAAGAAAAATGCATCAACGGCGGCGGATGCCATCCTAGGAGTACCCGCGACCAAGGGACTTGGATTTATCGGGGATGGATGAAGAATTCGTACCAGGTTCTCCATGAGAAAACCCTATGCAATCGCCGAGTGGGGGTTTTCTCTGAACAAGCAGACGAGGGAGAAGGGGATTCAGGCCCAGTGAAATATTGCCGCTTCGTCCGTCAAACTTACTGCTAAAGCTGGAAAGGTGGTTTTTTGTGATTTGACGACTCACTGGGCAATACTATGGTGCTACGACCGGGGTGTGTCTACCGTGCAGTTGTGCACTCTAATTTGGTGCATATGGCACATGGACCCCGTTGCCGGATGCCCCACATATCAGCGAAAGAAGTAGAAAGACAGGAGTAACTAGTTACACATAAATATATTTTTGACAGAGAGATACTCCCTCTGTAAAGAAATATAAAGATCTTTTATATCACAACTTTATAGATAAGAAAAATCTAGGGGAACATATATAACATATATAATTATAAAAAAACAGAGTTTTTTAACATGGTATAGACGAGTTGGTGATGATGGTGTGCCTGCCATCCTGTAATATAGGCCGTCCGATTTATATCTGACGGATAGGAAGGAAACTATGGCAATTTTGCAAAAAGGTACCCACACACCTCTCCACATTTGCAAATAAGGCCTTCCCTCGTTCATCCTTTTCTCTCACAAGATAAAATACTCATACAAATGCATCTTAATGTTACATGCAACACACGGGCATTATGGGGGTTCAGCTGAGAAATACTCAGACAGGCTCACGGTTCTGGACTTTGGGCCACAGGCCGGTGGGCCTACATGTTTGGGGGCCCATGTGTTCTACCTCAGCGCTTTTCATATTGCAAGAGGTCGATACAACGTTGGTTTTAGATGCTGTCACAAGGCGAATACACAAAATTGAATAAAGCACGACAGCTCTTGGAATGAAATCAAATGACAGTTCCTAACCAGCAATCAGAGTTGCAATTCTATCAACGATACTGTCATACTACTTATACACATAGGACACTTATTTCATCATGCCATAGTATTACATGAAAATCTCTCGGAGGATAGATTAGTTCGGCAGTTGCGTGCTGCTACTGAAGAATTTCAAAGTTGATTTGGACCAGCTCTCCTTGCCAAGAAAGTTTGATTTTGACATCATCCCCTACTGCAAGATATGATTTAGATTTGAACCTTAACCATCCTTTAGCATCAATCATTATGCGACCATCCTTTGTACTTACGGTATATTGAGCAGGTTCATTCACACCAAGGCTGCGCATGGTAAGAGAAACATGGCCACAGTCGCCCGGATTGTTGAACGACTCCCTCATTGCTCTAGGAATTCTCTATTTGCAAACAAGAAGACATACACAAATAGTTAGATCAACACAATGAATCATGTGAAACAAGATGGAAAGAAAAAAGAACGAAGCACTTGGGCGGCCAATGCTTACCAAGAAGGTGGACATGTTGGTTTTTGTAAGGACTTTGGTATATGAAGTGCAAACTGCAGCCCAGTCTATTGCCGGTGCAACAGTTGGTTCCGTTGCCGCTGCACGGGCCGGAGCAGGCGCAAGTGCAAGTGTTGGTACAGGTGCCGAACCCATTGCTGGTGCCCATGCCGGTGCGACTGGTAGTGCTGCTGCTGCTGCTACTGCCGAAGATGGTGCTCCTTGTAGAGCTGGTGCCGGTGTCGGAGCAGGTGCCGGTGTCGATGCCCGATCCTCTGGTAGATCAGCCTGATCTGCTGACGCGGTCGATGTCCAATCCTCAGATGGATCAGACTAAGTTGCGGTCGCTGTCAGTGCAAGAGCAACTGTCGATGCTCAATCTGTTGCTGAAGGTGGTACCGATGTGCGAGACAGCGGTGATCGTGTCTGGTCTGCTATGATCAGCTTTCTAACTTGACTAGGCTCCGTGACCGTGATCCAGTCTTTTTCTTCATTTCTTTTAAACACGAGAAGGACTAATTGTGGCGTGTTTGTTAAACCAAACTGCAGTTCATCATAGGGATTCAGCTTGTACTCAGACAACATACTGATCCAATTTTTTCCAGCAATATAAGTGATGGACAGTGCCTTCGTTACTGAAACGACATTAGAAGTGAAGCCTGCAAAAATATCCATCATAGAGCAAACCAAAAGGTTTATTCTGTGATGAATGTCACATGGAAAAACCCACATCATAAAATTGCAGCAAAAGAAAGAAAACATGACATTAAATCAATAAGATTTAGACAATAAATCAATAAGATTTACTTGATGTGCCACAACTGAATCCTTACCAGGAAATCACTATGTTGAGTTACTAAACAGAAGATTGGCCGTCTAAATAGGCATGGCATGCAGGGCCCCCGCCTAGTCCCACAAGAAGGACAGTCCAAAGGTCGTGACAAATCATATGGACTAGACATCCATGGGACTGGAAATTCTGGTGGGTGCGATAAACCCTGCAATGCATACAGATATTGGAGTGTAACCATAATTGATAAGCTGTCCTCACAAAAAAAGATGATCTGGATACTTCAAAATATACAGACTAAATTGAGTGGACATACATTAACATACACTATTCTCAGGACTCACCACACACCAAAAGCGGCAGTACTAAACAATACAGGGTTCACAAACACAAATCAAGTACTGAACAATAGAACTTACTACAGACAAGCAAAGTTGCATTAATTAAACTCTGCAAACTATTTCTTGCCACCTACCTACGGGATGAACCCCGCATAACTGACTAGGCCATGGACTTCGTGAGAGATGTCTACCGGCACCATCACCATCTCCTCAACCTTGGAGAACCTAACAGAGTGGTCTTTCCACTCATAAACATGACGATGAAGACATGCCACATCAGATTTGTTGGGAAGCTTTACAAGAACCATACCCTTTGTAATCAAAGGAACAAACAGGAAATTGTTGTGGTCAAGTACAACCTCGAGAACACGCCTAACAACAATGCTACAGGAAAACACTATTTTAGGACACGTGGCGACAAGGACACAACATCTGGATAGTTTAGCACTAGAACTCATCCTCAGGTCTTCCAGTTCACATGGCATGACTTTGAGAACTTCATCTCCACCGCGGACCTGGTTCTAATTCAAACAGAAACCAAATATTTTATTACTACCTATCTTCAGAAATATAAGATGATTTTTGATATTTTACTCCATATATGACTACATATACGCACAGAAATGAGTGAACAAAGACACTAGAACATGTTTTCAAAGGCATGAGAGTAGAGGGATTACTTGCAATATCCATAACACAAGTTACTGATGCAAATATACCCTCTTCAAAGGTAGCATTGATGTTCATAAAGTAGTTGAAAGTAATCTATAAAAAATCAGTGTCAACCTCTCGCATGTTTTGGTCAAAAGAGGATTTTAGAACCGTCATTTGGCAGACAAAAATCACATGCAAGATCACCCAGAAAGTTGTACTACTAGTACTAGTACTGCGTGTTAGATGAAAAAACACGATCATGATCGAGAAAAATATCATCAAGACGAGATATTACCTGGACTTGCTTAATGAGGGATCCTGGAGAGGGGTGGGGCTTGTACATGACGATGGATTTGAGCTTGTTTGTGGTAGTCTCGGCAGGCTACTTGCGCTTCTTCGTACCATGAGCCTCGACGGTTTTGGTTAGAGCCATAGACATCACTTCGGCCGGTGCTCCAGCGTCCATCAAGAAACTGTCGAATAGAAATAGAAGAAAAGAAACCATAATCACAAACCCAAAAGAAGAACAGAGAGGGAGTTATAGGATCACTCTCGGGGTTGCAAGACTGGGCCTTGGCCAGAATCAACACCATTGATGCGCTCACCTTTCCTTCTTTGGGAGAGAAGAACAATGGCAGAAGCAGGTCGGGGTTTTCTTGAAGAAATGAGGAACAAGATGAGGGAGAAGCGAGGGTTGGGTAGAGAGGAAGCTGAGATAGAAGAGTGAAATGATGGTTGCTTCATCCATCCAACTTACTACTGGAAAGGAGGGGGTTTTGTGATTTGATGGCTCATTGGGCATTTCTGCAGCGCTTCGATCGAGGTAGTCTACCTGCAGTTGGGCACTCTACTACGGAGTAATTTAGTGCATGGCTGGTGGACCCCCATGCTGGCTGTCCCACATGTCGGTGAAAGTGAGTAGCAAGGTTCCCGACGACCGTTGAGGAGGATCCGCACGGTAGAGCGAGTCCACTGTTTTTTCTGAAGAAAAAATGATTACAACAAGCATTTCCACTCTTACGACGGAGGAGTGCGGAACATGGTAGCCACTTGAACATACACAATGCTCCTACTGATAGGCATGTGCAGTGGTTCATACGTCAGTACTACATAATCTTGTTGCTAGTGTAGTAAGATATGACGATAACAAATGATGTTATGCGCATGTCAACTATATGAACAGTTATGTAACATAGTACCACTTTTTCGACTGTCCGGTCGAGAATGAACGGTGAGATCAATGTTAACAGAACTAGGTCTATAGCGCACGAAGAGTACGGTGCTACAGTACTCCACGAAACACGAACCATATGAAGCACGACTCAGTGTTAGGCAGGGTGTATGAAGGGTGCATGGGATGGGAGCAAAAGTTCCCTTCTCGACCCACTTTTGGGTGTTTGGCAGAGTGCATGAGTCCACACTAGTAGGTTAACACAAATACAAGAAGAGGGAACAACTATATTGAGATGAGAATGCAACCAAGCACGCTCACACGCTTTGTGCTACAGTGACTGATCTGCACTGTCTAAGTTTGATCCAACGGTCATGTTGCACCGAGACATGGACATGCCCATGTAGAGGACACCTAAACACCACCGAAGCCCCTCTGGTTCTCGAGGCACACGACATTGGTGATGCATAGTGCAACGGCCCGCAGAGCCCACTCCCGATCGACGGGAGCCAACTCGTCGAAGACGGCGTCCAATGGCACGAATGGATTCCGGTGACGGAGCCCTGAGAGGATTCGCCCGACAACGGCGATGGCAGCCCGCAACCCCTCCTTATCCAGCTCCGCCCCCACCATCACGCGGAGATGTCTCAACTCCTCAAAGATATAGGTGAAGAAGGAGACCAGGTCAGGAAGCCGCGGCTCCTTGAAGTCGACGGGGTGGTCGAACGGGTTTAGCCCGACGGCCGGCATGGTTGCGCTGGCACGATGGTAGGCATCGCGCAGCCACAACACGTCCATGGAAACTTGGTCCACCAAGTGGCTGAGGCGATCCTGGACCTCGTCATGATTGGCCCGCTCGCGCTCCAGTCGGCTCCCCTGACGGCCTATCGTATCTCCCGCTTCCTGCAGCAACGCTGCCGACGCCTTGAGCATCTTTGGATGGACGCCTGCCGCTTTTGAAGCTCTGTGAACTCCCGCACATAACGGAGGAGCATGGCACTCCTCTCCTCCTTGAGCTCACAGAGCTCCATGTCCTTGGCCCTGAGCTCCGCATACTTGGTCGGGAGCTCCTGTGTCAGGCGCCTCAAGTCAGACTATGTGATCTGTTGCGCCGCCATGGCACCAGGTAGAAGCAATGGGGAGAGAAAGCAAAGGGGGTGAAACGGCTGAAAGGCAATGCAATCTACGGGAAGGCGGAGGGAGCCAGCCGAGGAGCGGGGAATCTTTAGGTTTTCACCATGGGAAAACACCAGTCGACGACTTCTCACATCAGGGAGTAGTGGGTTTTACAGGTGGAGTCATCATGACTAATTACTGTCGCGCCTGCTCCCGTCAATCAAAAAATTAAAAATCCTGCCGCGCCTGCTCCCATCAATCAAAAAATTAAAAATCCTGCCGCACCCAAAGACTAGAGCAATGTTGCGGTGGATATTTAAATTTACCTGCCGGCAAGGAGATAAAAAAGGGTGAAAAAACAAATGTGGCGGCGGCCTAGCTAATTGGTCGCACTAGCCTAACTAGCTACCCACCATGCTTCACGGATGTACTCGGCGGGAAAGGTGGTCTTTCATGATTTGATGACTTATTTACTTGCTTCGGCGCTACGACCAAGGAGGACCCAAAAAACACACGGTAGGGTGTCCCACGTCTCGGCAAGGAAGAATATATGCGTGCACCACCCGGGAGAACCCCGAAACCGCGCGGTAGGGTGCGCAACGTCTCAGCACGGAGGAAAAATGTGCATGTAAAAATATGCCGTATCAGACATAGTAGTACCTATGGTTCAACCTCGGGACCCAGCTAGTCGGTCGAAAACACCTCACTAGCCACACAGCTTCATCATGCTAACATGACACAGAGGATAGGTGTGGTTAGCTCTGTCTCGACCAGCCACAACGTCTCTTGTTCTAGGTGATTCTTCTATTTTCCAAGATTTTTTAGTTATAATAACACCACGGCAAGCTAGCGCCGCTCTTCGTGTGTGTCCGTGCGTCCAAAGGTTAGATGATGGAGAGGAAAGAGAGATCACATACCTAGGACCCACCAGTAAGTGAGTCAATGGTCATGCACGTGTTGACAAGGCACTCCCTCTACTCTACTCAACGTAATACTGTATAAAATCAAGTTATGGGAGAAAGCCAACAACCGTTGTTGTTTCAGGCTATCCACTAACGCTTTGTAGTCCAGGTTGCCAGTTCGAATCTCGTCTTTCAGATTTGTTAGTTTTAGGTCCAAATTTGATCAATGACAAGTGGGACCCCCGTGTGTTGTTCCAATATTTCAGTGTAAGATGGTTTTTTGAACACACACTTTGCGCGGTTAGACAAGTAACGGCACGAGTTACACGTATTTTGCAAGTTTACAAACAAAAATGACACCGGCATAGAATGTCACACCCCCCTCAGCTTAGATGATATGGTGATACAAGTTTTTACATCGTTGGAACTGAGATCCAATGACTTGGGAGTAGTCTTTGTAATTATACGCAATTTCCAAACTCGCCAAGGTTTTTTTTGCAAATAAAACATTTAGGCCTCGTGTGTGCCACTGCATCTTGGATCCAACAGCTCCCCGTTACTCATATTAGGCGCTCCACGTAGCTTAATTAGCCTCTACGGTGATACGAGCATCTAGGTCGTATGATCTATGATCAGATGCCACATGCATAGTACTTGTACTTTCTGCGTGATTCCCAAACTCTCTCAGGCGTATATTGCAAAAACATTCAAACCTCATACTGTGAGCCGTCAGATCTCCCTGAACTCGTATCACCATAGAATCTACGGTGTAGGAGCACCTCATATTCTCCCGTGCGAGAAAACATCAGGTGCTCTCACAGCTTGGATGGTACGGTGATACGAGCTTCAAGGTCGTTTGATTTGAGATCCAATGGCATCTGAGCAGCCTTTGTGCTTGTAAGCAGTGGCCGAACTCTTTGGGGGCTTTTCTGCAAAAAAACATTCGAACCACCGAGGAGTTGTTGGGTCACAAATCCAACGTCTCTAAAGAGCTTGTATCACCAGAGTATCTAAGGTGTGGTAGCACATGATATTCTTACATACATGAGAATATGATGTTCTCCTTCATCTTAGATGCTACGGTGATACGAGCTTCGAGGTCGTTGGATATGGGAAGGGCATCTGAGTAGTTTTTGTACAAATTGTGCGCAATTCTCAAACTCATTTAGGTTTCCTGTAAAAAGATTAAGACATCATGTGAGCTGCTATATCTCAGATCAACAAGCTCCAAGCAACTCGTATCAGCATATAGCATCTAAGGTGTGGGGGCACATGATATTCACTCGGGGAGGAGGGGGGGAGGTGCACAACCAATCGGTTTTTGGGAGGGTGGGGACAAATATAATCTAAACAATCCTAAACATAGCTTCAAAATTTTATCTAGGGTCGAGCGGTTAACCCCCGACAATCTACATAGCTCCGCCTAAACACAACATTTGCATGTACCGTAGTAGTAGACTTAATATTCATGTTTTAGTTTCCTGTTCATTTTAAATATTGAATTGAGGACCATGCTTGTCTTTCATTTTACTCCCTTCGTTCCTAAATAGTAGTCTTTTAGAGATTTCAAATGGACTGCCACATACGGATGTATATAGACATATTTTAGAGTGTAGATTCACTCATTTCGCTGTTGTGTTCGTGTGTGTGTGTGTGGTCGTATGCTTGATATATACAAAGTTTTCTCACCACCATACCGTTCATCTTTTAAATTTAAATTTGAAATAAAACTTACTAGGGATACCTTGAAATGTGAAATCCACGTTCAGATCACTATATCACAAACTCACTCTAATTCAAGAACTCGTCATAAATTAATTACCATGTTGAGATTACTATTTGCAAGGAAAATAAGGGCATTGTAATACACATAGATTCGTTCGGCAATTTAAAAGGTTCCTCCCGTATTCTTTTTTTGAGGGATCCTTTCGTATTCTCGAATGGTAGGACCCAATGGCGTACCAGCCAGACCTTGGCTCGTGTAGATCCTAAAAAAACGGGCTCGTGTCCTTCTGGTGGCGTGCGTGGTACGTACATTAGCCAACCCCAACTAGTCAAGCCTCTGCGTTTCGAGTCGAAATATCTGGCGGCCAAAATTCCAGCCCTAGGTAATTCCCCTCATGTCCCCGGTCCATAATGACTACCGATGAAAAATGGAGGGATGCTTTAGTAACTAGACAACGTTGCCTACCATGCCGAGCGCGATTCAATTCCCTCGGCCGCCGCTACCAAGGTCACCCGTCAACTGCATTGCCTAGAAGAACTACTACACTAGGATGAGCACATAATTGAGCCCATTTCTTCGTGCCTTCTAGTACTTGAGTTAATATATACCCCTAAAAACCTTGAGTTAATATATCAGGCAATGCACTGGTACAGGGAGATTATCCTTTTACTCTGCATATATAACTTGTTTGAAGTCTAACTAGGCAAAATGTTTGACCAAATCCTTTCTTAAGAAATACAAGAGGAAATATGTATCACTTGAAAATTTATCGCATGATGCAGGTTATGATATTGTTTCGTATCCTGGATTTTAAATTTCAGAAAATCCAAAAGTGACCAGAAATTCATGAAACTGAGCATGGTCACGTGATATGGCACAAATATTCCTACATATTTTTTTTCTTCTATTTGAGACAAGCTGCTTATGAGAAGTTGCACAAATGAAGAGCCAAGGTATTCTGGAACAAAGACCTGTTACGTTAAGGCGAACGCTTTCACTATTGAAACCGTGGGCATTTATGTGCTGCCACGAGTCTCGCTTCTCATCGGCAGGTGCCGTCCGAGCAAGCATGTGAGTCGACGGGAGGCGTGCGAGCAGACCGCTGCGCCGGCTAATAGGGAGGCGTGCGAGTGATGTCTACTACACAACCTTCTTCTTGTAGACGTTGTTGGGCCTCCAAGTGCAGAGGTTTGTAGGACAGTAGCAAATTTCCCTCAAGTGTATGACCTAAGGTTTATCAATCCGTAGGAGGCGTAGGATGAAGATGGTCTCTCTCAAACAACCCTGCTACCAAATAACAAAGAGTCTCTTGTGTCCCCAACACACCCAATACAATGGTAAATTGTATAGGTGCACTAGTTCGGCGAAGAGATGGTGATACAAGTGCAATGTGGATGGTAGATAAAGGTATTTGTAATCTGAAAATATAAAAACAGCAAGGTAACTAATGATAAAAGTGAGTGTAAACGGTATTGCAATGCGTTGAAACAAGGCCTAGGGTTCATACTTTCGCTAGTGCAAGTTCCCTCAACAATACTAACATAATTGGATCACATAACTATCCCTCAACATGCAACAAAGAGTCACTCCAAAGTCACTAATAGCGGAGAACAAACGAAGAGATTATGGTAGGGTATGAAACCACCTCAAAGTTATTATTTCCAATCAATCCGTTGGGCTATTCCTATAAGTGTCACAAACAGACCTAGAGTTCGTACTAGAATAACACCTTAAGTCACAAATCAACCAAAACCCTAATGTCACCAAGATACTCCAATGTCACCTCAAGTATCCGTGGGTATTATTATACGATATGCATCACACAATCTCTGATTCATCTATTCAACCAACACATAGAACCTCAAAGAGTGCCCCAAAGTTTCTACCGGAGAATCATGACAAAAATGTGTGCCAACCCCTATGCATAGGTTCATGGGTGGAACTCGCAAGGTGATCACCAAAACATACATCAAGTGAATCACGTGATATCCCATTGTCACCACAGATATGCACGGCAAGACATACATCAAGTGTTCTCAAATCTATAAAGACTCAATCCGATAAGATAAATTCAAAGGGGAAACTCAATCCATTACAAGAGAGTAGAGGGGGGGGGGAGGGAGAAACATCATAGGATCCAAATATAATAGCAAAGCTCACGATACATCAAGATAGTAGCACCTCAAGAACACGAGAGAGAGAGATCAAACACATAGCTACTGGTACATACCCTCAGCCCCGAGGGAGAACTACTCCCTCCTTGTCATGGAGAGCACTGGGATGATGAAGATGGCCACCAGAGAGAGATTGCCCCCTCCGGCAGGGTGCCGGAACGGGTCTAGATTTGTTTTCGGTGGCTACGGAGGCTTCTGGCAGCGGAACTCCCGATCTATCGTCTGCTCTGGAAGTTTTAGGGTACGTAGGTATATATGGGTGAAAGAAGTAAGTCGATGGAGCTTCGGGGGCCCCACGAGGCAGGGGGAGCGCCCTAGGGGGGGCCCACCCTCGCGAGCACCTCCCTTGGCTCATGACGTGGGGTCCACGTCCACCCGGTAGCTTTCCTTCCAAAATAACTTCTCCAGTTGATTTCATTCTGTTTCGACTCCATTTTATATTCCTTTTCTTCGAAACACTGAAATAGGCAAAAAAAACAATTCTGGCTGGGCCTCCGGTTAATAGGTTAGTCCCAAAATAATATAAAAGTGGATAATAAAGCCCAATATTGCCCAAAACAGTAGATAACATAGCATGGAGCAATCAAAAATTATAGATACGTTGGAGACGTATCAGCGAGCAGACCGCTCCGCAGGCTCACCGGGAGGCGAGCCCTTTGACCACGCTCCGCCGCCCACCTTCGTCCCAACTGCTCCCACTTTTAATGTCGCCGGCGCCATAGTTTAAAATCAACCCCGCACTACCCGGTATCGCTACAATCTTCTCTCTTCCCCTCCAATTCTCATGTCGCCTACCTCCAACCAGCCTGACCTAACTGTATGCCATGTCGCATCCCGATGGTCTGCCCTTAGTCTTCCAGTTTCTTGAGGAAGACACCCAGTCGGAGTCTCAAGAACATAAGGTGTTGTGGAACGAGATTCAACCGGCTTTGCGGGAAGACGTTGCGCCTGTCCCTACTCCCGTTCCGGCTCCCGTCGCCCCGTATGCGCCAGCGCCCATCCCCGTGGCATTGATGGGCTGGGAGCCGCACATTGTCGCCGAGCTTGATGCCACGGGGTTCCACGAGGTCCCCGCTGACTTTCACGCGCCCATGCACCTACCAGCGCATGCGCCTATGCGTGCACTGACGCGCACGCCCATGCCGGTGCCCGTGCACCTGCCAGCGCATGCGTGTGCGCGCGCACTGACGTGTGCGCCCGTGCCGGTGCCCGTGCACATGAAAGTCTCTGCGGCACCGTTGCCCACGCCTGTCTCCGTGTGGGTGGCAGTGCCCCCCTCAGGGGCATGGATGGCCGCCGTCGACCGCTTCCTTGCACCAACACCAGTCGCCTCCTCCCGCCAGTTGACTTGCTCCTGGAGACCGAAGTCCAGAAGATTGTGGCCTTCCTTGAAGCTAGGGCCAACGTCCAGGAGTACGCCAACAATGGCGCAAGCCATCGCCATTTGTCAGTGGCCCGACGACACACAGAGCACGACAGATGAGCTGCTTCCCACCGCAATACGCCCCCGCCGCCGCCGTCGCGTAATCTAAATTTGCCATGAAAAACCTTCGGATTGCCATGCTTAAAATCCGAACTTTTATAATTTCTTTTTATTTTAGATCGATCGTCGTATGAATGTAAAGTCGGAGTCAGACTGAATGAAATCTAAGGTTTGATCGATTGAATGTTCTACTAGAGCCGTATCAAATTAAATATAAAATGTAATCAAGCTAGATGTTCCTTCTCATCCAACGACCTAGATTGCTTCAATGTCGAATGCTCAACACGTTTAGCGTGCAGTTAATTTCATGCCAAAAATATTGTAATCACATAATAACACGCAAATAATATCTGCATGCCCTTAATATACTTCAAAATTAACGTGCATTGCACATACACATTGATTAATACTACTAGTACGTGAAACTAGTACCGTAACTTGTGAATGCGTCCAGATATAGTCAACGGCAACATCGCCCGTGAGTTCTTCGTGTTTGCCCGTGCGTCTAAACGCAAGAGGGGAGGAGAGAGAGCTCACACATGGAACCCACCAATAAGTGAAGGCGAATAGTACGTGCTAATGAGCCGGTCCCACTAATGTACTAAAAATAATATTACATGTTATCCATTAAATATGCTGTGGTAATATAAAAACATTATATGAACAAAGGGGGGGGGGTACAACAAACATTGTTGTTCTACGTATGTTGCCTATTGACGTGTGGCTTGAAGGCCCTGGTCGCATGTTCGATCCTCGTCCTTTACTTTTTAATTTGTATATGGGTCCAAATTTGTTTCATGACAGGTGGGCCCCTCGGTGTGTAGTTTGTAGCACTTTAATTTGTGGGTCGAAATTTGTTCCATTCCAGGTGGACTATCAGTGTGTAGTTTTGTAGCTTATTTGTCATAATTAAAGAGAACAACCGAGTTTTTTTGCAATAATACCATGGTGCGACGTTGAAGGCGAGAAAGGACGTGCGAGAGAGCGATGACCGAGCCAGAGGGAAATCAATTGGGGGAGGTGCGGGGGTTGCAATAGTGTTTGGAGTAGTTGTGCGCCGAATGCTACGAAAATATAATCTAAACCCACCGGAATAAATGCCTACACAAATTAATCCAAGGTTGGAGTGTCCCTCGCAATGTAAATAGCTCCGACTTTGCGAGGGATGGAGAGGTAGCATCAATGTGTGGAAGATACGGCGTGAGAAAGCGAGGTCAATCGAGAGACGTATAGATAGAGAGACAAAGTGAGTGTGGTCCGACATTCATTCCAAAGATATATATGCTATAGAGAGATATTGTCCGATTGAGCTTTTGGGAAGAGTGAGGGCTGTAAGATAGAGCTTGAGAGATGATCCAATCACACACATGTAGATATATTTTGTGCGTGGGAGGAAGCAAGGTCAATCGATTACATATATAAAGGGAGAGAGATTGAGTGAGTGTGGGCCGTCGTGCGATCGAAAGAGTGAGACGGGTTGGAGAGAGTGACCTAGATAGACAATGTGAGTGAGAGAGTATACAATATGATATGTCGAATTGGGCTCAAACATGGAGATATATCGTTTGTGTCCGAGAAAGAGCGAGGTCAATTGAGACATACACAGAGAGAGAGAGAGATTGAGCGAGCGTGGCCCATCATGAGGTTGAAAAAGCGGGGGCGGCTTGGATGGACTGACCTAGATAGACAATCTGCGCGAGAGAGTATAGAGTGTGTCGATCGAGGCCTGAACAGGGAGATATATCATTTATGTGTGAAAGAAAACAAGGTTAATCGAGACTGAGATAAAGAGAGCGAGATTGAGCGAGTGTGGCCCGCCATGTGGAAGAAAGAGTGAGACAGTCTCGAGGGAGTGACCTAGATAGACAACGTGTGTGCGTGCGCATGAGAGGTTGGGGGCTAGATAGGCAATGCATGTATCTAGCGAGAGAGGGTGGGAGGGAGAGAGAGAAAGACAGCTCGGCATGGGGTGCATTGGCGGGTGTGTGAGGTAAATACATTTGGTAACAGAGTGTAAAAAGGGGGTTGTGTAGTTGAGAGAGTTAGAGATCGAAACATGGAGAGAAAGAATGAACGTGTGTCGGAAACCGATAGCTTCCTAATATGGTTAGGAGAGGAAGATTGACCGATACAAGAAGTATGTAGTGTGTGTGCCGAGGGGGTGGGGGTGGGGTGGGGCTAAAACAACATTTGAATGTATATAGTACGAGAATTAATATCGATGTTTCAATTTGGTGTACATTGTAAGATTTGAACTGAGGACCGTGCATATGGGTAATTATTTCGAATTCGTGCCATACTAGATTTGGAAAAGTTGACATTGACTCAATTGTTGTGCTATTTACTAGCAAGAGGCCAATGCGTTGCATGGACATCAAGATGCATTTATACGAGCTGTTTATCTCGTGGGATACAAACATGAACAAGGGAAGTCCTTATCTGCAAATGTGGAGAGGGGTGCGGGTATCTTTTTGCAAAATTGTCATAGTTTGCTTTCTATCCATCAGATATAGATCGGACGGTCTATATTGTAGGATGGCAGGCACACCATCATCACCAACTCGGTTTTTTATAAGATAGCAAGATGCCCGTGCATTGCACGGAACATCAAGATGCATTTTTTTACAAAACACCTGTTGTGATTGACCCATGCAAGAGTAATCCCATGTGTAAAAACTATTGATATCTCAAGAATTTTATCGGAAAAATGGTATCTCAGGAATTTCATCGAAAAAATGATATCTCGAGAAAGATGAGAGATAAGGTGAGGAGGAGTGGAGCGTGGTGGTGACTGGTGGTCGGACTAGGTGGAGGCATGGGGATGGACGACGCTAGCAGCGGCCACCATTCCAGATTGTTCCAGAGACTTCCTTTTTTAATTGCTCAGCAATGAGGTTGTGGGAGATAAGGATGAACGAGGCAAGGCCTTATCTATAAATGTGGAGAGAGGTGCAGGGTTTTTTTGTAATTTTTTCATAGTTTTCTTTCTATCCGTCAGATGTAGATCGGACGGTCTATATTACAAGATGGCACGCACACCATCATCACCAACTCGGTTTTTTATTAGAGTAGTTTTTATAAGAGTAGATATTAGGTCATATGTTTGAATTCATCCAAAGTTTTCTCACTACCATGGTGTTCAACATATACATATGAATTTGTATTTAAAATGTAGCATGGATACCGTGAAATGCGAAATCCACGTTAGAATTGGAGATCGCTATGTGACACACACTCTAGTTCAAATAATTAATTATGTGACACACACTCTAATCCACGTTAGCGTGGATACTGTTTCGATTTCTTTATTTCAAATAATTCCTCATTAATTAATTTATAGTATCTCGTTTCAAATGACTAATTATTTGCAAGGAAAACACGTGCATGGTAATACATACAGATTCGTTTGCAAATGAAAGAAGATTCGTTTGCATTCTCAAATGTAAGCGCACCAGGTAGACCAGGGTCATGTCATGGAGGTCACATGTGTCATACGGACGCTTAGCACCAAGCCAACCACCCCTCCCTCCCTCCCCCTCCCCCAAAAAACAACGACAAAATAAGTTCGCGCTTCCACGTTTCGGATTGAAATATCTGGCGGGGCCAAGTAAAATCTCCCTTCTCCACCGTCCCCTTCCACGCCCAGATTGCTCAAATCCCTAATTCGCCGCCAACCCAAGCAAAGTTCAAATCGCACCTCGTCTCGTCTCTTTCCCCACCTCTATGCCGACGACGATGGCGAAGACGACGGTCGCGCTTCACCACGACACCGGAGCTACCTCATCTACGCCCTCGTCCACCGCACCGGGTGGTCAACCGACAGTGTCAGTTGCCGCAACCGATGTGCCTCACAGACACCGACTTCCACCACATCAGGTGCGCTTCACTGACACCGTCTCCCACCTCACCGGGGCTACTTCACCGAGCACATCACCGCACCTCTGCCCCCCGAGGCCGTTGGGGCTTCACCAACGGTCTCGCCCACTGCATCATAGCGCTCCACTGCCACTCAAGATCTGCATCTGTACACGGCTAGAAAACGCCAGCGCATCACCCTCAATGGCTCTGAAGTGAGCCGCACTCTAGCTAGCCGACCATGCCCAAACGCCGGCCCGAACTAGATATCCACACGTCGCTCCCTTGTGCACTGTTCCGGTGATGTTTCGATATCCTTTCACTGCTCTCTTAGCTTACACGCCTATGCAACTCTGACTTTAACTCTTATTTATTCTGGAGATATCATCTGAAACAAGCAAAAACCATATTTAGCAAAGCATGACGGCGCTACGGGATCTGGTACACATCCTGCACACCCGTATAACCTTGTAAGTATCTGTCCTCCAGTACAATAGCAAGGTTGATTCCTCTTATTTGATCAACCATTCGCCGTGTCAAAATGCAGAGGGGGATGCAAGGAGCATAAGGCCTGCACATCCAAGCAAGTGGTAACATGGACTTGTACATGGAACATCCCGAGCGCAAACAGAGCTGTAGTGAGCCTGTACAACGAGCTAGCATAAGTTCCTGCATTTCATTTAATTCGTACTGTCCTGTGTGTAGGATTTGTGTGCAGTGGCAGATCCATGAATTCAAGTTACCAGGGGCGAACATTTAACTTAAAAAATACGAAGGTACTTGCACTCCGGAAATCAACATAATTGGAGAAATGTGAAGCTACATGCACTTTGAAAACCAGCTAATGATCCAAAGTAGTTCAGATTATAAAACACTAAATGATGTAAGCACCAAAAAACACAAAATGCAACATGGTGTACAAGGAGTGCTAACATGGTATGTACCTGCTTGAATTATTCGTTCTCTGGCTAAAAATATCAAAGTGTAATTGCACCTATAACCAGTGCGCAAACTACATATCAATATATCTATCATGCACAAGTATGCCAATAGTTTCAAACAATAGATTAGAAAAGTATTTATGCTACGTTGTCATGATACGGGTACTTTGTGGTAGATGGCTCCGACGTTTCCTCAAGCCATGAAAATGTACTATAATTTGCTTCTCATCAATGCCCGCAAATCTCTATGTCTCTCTCAACATAGCAGATCATCATTAGACACTAAATCCTTCAACGGGAGCTTGCAAAATGCTTGCATTAGATCCCTCATTAGACACTATATGTTCATCACCAGGAGCATGTAAATAGCAGTCCGTTCACTAGACACTTCAGGCTCAAGAACAACATGAGCTTGTATGTTTCCACCGAAACTTGATTATATACATCAGATTCAGTATTGATTGGGGGAGTTATAAAATAAGCAGAATTTGGTTTCATTTTCTCATAGATTCCCTACATACAAGCAGTTTTACAACACTGTCAAGTTTAACTATTGGCCAGAAATTGAATAGTTGAATTAGATATAATCAGGGATGTGATGTACCTGCTCGTTGCACATGCTAGCTACTCTTGCAAGCTGCGACTGTCCGTTTGCGCAAGCTCGATGCCATGCCCGTGCTGCCGCTGCCTCCCACACAGGCTACACCCAGGGTTGGATCTTCATCTTGTCCTTCCATTCGCTTGAAGCCCGGTGACCACCCTCAAATGAGGGCGCGAGGAAGTGCTATGTCGGTCTGTCGAGCGGCGGCTAGGTTAGGAGCGAACCAAGCTAGAGGCTGGAGCGAACGAATTTGGATTGTTCCTGCTGTCGATCGATATGGGAGGCGCTCGTTTGGGCCGCGAGCCTGCTATAGGGCCTGCCTTGCACTTACGTTATTGGCCCATCCAAATTGAAATGTTTTCTTCATTTTTTACATTGCATGATCATGCGTTGGGACAAACAAAACTAGCCTGGGCCAACCTGGACGACTCAAACTAGGTGCACACTTTCCAACCACCCGAGGCGGCCGCCGATACCAGCCCCTATGGTGGCGTCGCCCATTTTTGCATGTATGATTGGGGTAGTGAAAAATATTCCAGTGGCGCTTTTGATTTACCCAGAGAATGGTTGAATTGCTTGTTTCTATGAACTGAGTTCACCAATAATGTGAAGGATGCCAGTCTTTTCATCCTATTGTAGATTGCTTAGATCTCGATATGTCAAATGTAATCGCGTGAAATATACAGTAAAAGCCAGTGTGATGTGTGTGACTACAACTAGTCTGACTGCACGTCCTCATATAACATATCAAGGATGCACCATCTTACCAGATTAACCATTCGACTTACCAATGCAGTGTGGGAAAAAGAAGTATTGGGACTGCGTATCCAAGAAATTGATGCCATGGACTCCTTCGTAGAACCTTGTAAGCAAAAAAGAAGTTGCAGTGTGCCTGTACAAAGAGCTAGCGTAAGTTCAGTTACCTGCTTCTAGGAATTTTAGTTAGCCATTTATTGCAAAATTGTCCAATTATGTTGCTTGGCTTAATTTAGTTTGCAACTGATTACATAATGCCATAGCCTGTTAATCCTATTATAGACTGCGCATATCTATGTGTTTGATACTTACTGTTAAGAATTACATGTTTGCCTGAACTTAAATAGTTACTTAAGCACGTACATAGATGGTCATATGTACTTCTAGGGTGCACCAGAATTCACGTGTAATTTACGTTCTGATACCCTGTTTGTTTAAATGGTTTACTGTTATCACTTGTTGCACTAGTAATGTTTGCATGTTCATAGATAGACAACTGCCGGGTTTATATGAGGGAGACTGTCTTTTTAACTTATATATGTGTTGGAATCATTTTGCTTACGTCAAAGAAATTTACAAATGTCTGTGTTGCTGGTAAACAGTACCGACTTGTTACTTTAATCATAGTTCAAAAAAGCGCTAGGCGTAAATTGTGCGTTTTGCCACCGCCTTGCGCTTTACTGACCAAAGCGTATGCTTATGTGCAATTATGCGCAGATTAAGCGTAGTTATGCGCAATGCGTTTTGCCAACGCCTAGAGCCTAGGCGTGCTTAAGCGCTCTCTTAGGCGCGCCTTTTTAAACTATGACTTTAATACGTTGCCAAGAACTTGTTAGTTTTACTAGTTCATGTGTAATTAAATACGTTTCCAAAACTGGTTAGTTTTACTAGCTTAATGTTAGTTTCTTATGGCTCTTGCAAAACTTTATTTATTGATTGCTAACATTCAAGTTTGCAGGATCCAACTGAAACTCCGTTGGCACAACAGGTATGTTTTCAGAAACTTCCTTCCTTACCTGGTTTGTTGCTGTAACTTGTTGCTATAATCATCTAACCAACTTCAAGTTTTCAGGATTCAATTCGAAGTCCAATTACATAGCAGGTACATTTTCAAAAATATATTTGTGTAACAGGTTTGCTGCTGTCACTTGTTGCTCTAATCAAGTTACTGACTACTCAACTTTTCAGGATCCAAGAGAAACTCCAATGCCATAACAGGTTCCTTTTGCGAAACTTGTTTGTTTAACTGCTTTGCTGCTGTAACCGATTGCTCTAATCATGTTACTCGCTACTCAACTTTTCAGGATCCAAGAGAAACTCCAATGCCACAACAGGTACCTTTTGGAAAACTTGTTTGTTTAACTGCTTTGCTGCTGCAACAACCGGTTACAATGATGTTAATAACTACTTTTCAGCATCCAATTGAAACTCTTTAATTCCTTGTTTGTTTAACTGGTTTGCTGTTATAACTCCCAGTTGAGATGTTTTGCTAACTTAAAATTTTCGGAATCCAATCGGAACTTTAATGGCAAAACAGGTTAGCCCAAGATCAAAGAGCGAGGTCCCCATGGACGTTGTATCATCCCATAGCAGTGGCACCGGCCCAATCGTGCATCATGAATTGCCAACTGCTGATGCTCTAGAGGCTAAACTAGTGGTAGAAAGAGATTCTGCTTCTGCCCTTAGAGATGAAGTTGACATGTTGAGGAAGCAAACAACACAATCACAAGAAGTACTCAAGACAACCATTAAATATTTGGTGGATTTCAAAACGAAGCAAGCTGAGACTAACCGCATTGTTAAGGTCCTGAAGGAAAAAAGGAAATTAAATTCCCACTTGGTAAATCATAGGTGAAATGTTCTTTCCATCGTTGAATAACCTTTGTATTGTTTTTTCATGTAATCGATCAAACCATTTGTTTTAGAGATCATGTAATAATTGTTTTTTTGTTTTTTTTGGTATGTAATTTTATTTTAGCACAAGTCTATATTAATTGATAAGACTCGGAGACATTTCATTTTTATTGTTGTGCCATACCTATAAATATGCCAATCGGGCTCAATGTGCATTCAGCAATAATGGTAGTATAGATGGACCATAAGTGGCACGCATCGGAAAGGGCCAAGATGTTGTACTAGCTTCGCTAGAAAAAGGATGCTCTTCTACCAAAAAAATATACAATGGCCTGGCTTATGTATGTTAGTTGATATTATTGATCCATATCTATAAGTGTTTATATGTCTGTAGTTTTGTACATTCTTGGTTGATTGACTCGTATTTGAATCTTGATACATCGCTTGTGTACATGTCTAAATGGGAGTACACATTATGCTGCATGTGACAGTTGAGTTGGACATAAAGTGTTCCAAATATTCGAATTCACCTTAAACTGGATTCTAGCTTCTGAATTCGAGTATCGGCATTTGTAAATCATATTCATATATGACAGTGGAATACATCTTTGTCGTGCTTTTGAAGATATATAAAAACACATAGAATGATTTATAAAGATTCGTATAGGAATACAAAATGGATTCAAATTTAGTTTCCAGGGTAAACGTGGATGCTTATTGTCCCAAAATTCAAAAGAAGCGGCAAAATGTCCACTCCCACGTCGGCTGCCCGAAGCCAAGTGTTTGGGAGATGGAAATTACTGTCTACCCCTTACATGGACAATCCATCGGACCGATTTCCACTGCTCTCAATAGGGGTAGGTTAGTAACTTCAATTAGACGTGACACGACCGCCTCTAAGCCCATTCCGACACGATGGGCGCCAAAAACGGCTGGAAAAACACATTTGATTCAAGCTCGTCCGAAAGACCTCTGCTTCTCCCTCCATTTCCCCATTGATACACGGTAGGCGGCAAAACAAACTCGCCCTTGCCAAAATCAATGTAGGCAAATATTTTCAATAGGGGCAGGTTTGTAACTTCACTCAGACGTGACACAACCGCCCTACCTGTCAGCCCCGTTCATACACTGTGGGCGTCAACCATGGGCGCCAAAACACCCTCTCCTCGCCAGATATCGCTCTGGGCAAATATTGGCGAGATGCGAGATTACTGTCCTATCCCCAACCGACGGGATGTCCAAATTTTAAATGGGGGCTAAGTTCGTAACTTTCCCATATTTCAGACAGGTGCGTCCCAAAAACATGGTTCCCCGTACCTCTCCCTCCATTTTCCCATTCATACACCGTCCGCTAGAACCCCATCCCCAGACCAGCCTCCTCCGTCCGCCACCCCATCCATCGCCTCCGTCCTCCACCCCATCCATCGCCGCCATCCTCCATCCCATCCATCGCCACCGTCCTCCACCATGCCAGAGCGCCTACCAAGACCGCTCGTCCACTGCTAGAGATGGAAGTTTCTCATCCACGGCGACGGACCAAGAGCCTTGCATCGCGTCCTCTCGCTTCATCGGCGCCGTTGTCCTCTTTGCCGGGGCCGCTCACATGACCTTCTCTTCCACCGCAACGGGACTTATCCCCCGATGAACCCGTCTACGCTCGCAGATCTGCTTCAACGCCACCGATAGCCATCGCACCCCCGATGCCTACACGACACCTCAAGAGAGGTGGTACTTCATATCTCCTCAACTTTTTGATCTCAACCAGAAAATAGGTCGTAACTTGGTTACTGTACTTTCTTTTCAGCTCTTAGAATTTAGTTCTTTGTTCGAAGCAAACAATGGATGCTAAATAGCATTTCTCCGGTTTGCAACTTTAAATCTTCCATGGCACAGTCATAATAGGGTTTAATTGATCATGCTTAGGGTTTAATTGATCATGTTGGTTCCGTGGTGGTTTCTTTAATAGAAATCAGAGGGAAACCCTCTTTTGCTAAAAAAATGCTTGCAAAAGAACACTCGGGTGTGTATCTGTACAGGGTGCCCACCCTAGGATTTTGGGTCGGCCCAGGCCTCGATTCCCCTTTGTTCTACTGCGCGCTTCCGATCTCTACTCGCCCCCAGCCGCCTACCTCGCCGGTGACTTGCCGTCCCCGGATGGCATGACTCTAGGAGGAGACGCCGGACTAATAGGAGGTTAGGAGCCGCTCGCCCAACAGCGTCACCGCTGCCCGGGCACGCCGCCGTGCCTACCTTCCCAGTCTGTTCAGGGCTCAGGTGCGCAGCACCCACTAAGCCAACCCGATTTATCCTAAGATACATCCTCAACACTCAGTAACCACTCCTCATCACCCATTTTCTAATTGATTCATTACTCATTAGGCATGACTGTCATTAGGGTTTGTTGTGTGCTGAGTGCTACCTACACTTAATAGTTCAGATGCATTTCAGTAATCTTTAGTACCTGTAAAGTTCACAGGGTTTCAAAATTCTGGCCCTAGGAACAGACACTAGTCATTTTGGATTGTTGGTCATAGTGACATTGACCCAGATTACTACTGCAGGCCAGGTTGGTTGACAATTTTACTTGTCTTTCTTACTCATTCGATATGATATCCAATTATTCACGTCGATTGGATGCAAACAATAAGTGCTAGAAAAACTTCTTGATTTAGATTTTGGATGGTCTATTACTACAGTTACAATTCTGCATACTTGTCCTAGTAAGCTCACAAGCAAATGATTGATTCACTACATCTATGCTTGCCTTGTCATATTTGTTGTC
Source organism: Triticum dicoccoides (assembly GCF_002162155.2). Taxonomy (NCBI): domain Eukaryota; kingdom Viridiplantae; phylum Streptophyta; class Magnoliopsida; order Poales; family Poaceae; genus Triticum; species Triticum dicoccoides. The sequence continues at coordinate 440,972,093 of NC_041392.1, forward strand.
AATATTCTTTTAGGCTGGACCACCCTGTTTCAAAATACTGGAACCGTAGACCTTGGAATAGTATTTCTCTGTGTGATCTCTTCCATCATGTGTGGGCAACAAACACTGCATTGTATAGAAAGAAAGTGTCATTTCCAGCTTTTACATAGACTACAATCTTTTACATGGAATACAATCTGCCTACTTGCTATGCGTTGCACTACCAGCACTCCACCCTTGAAGCTAAACATTATGCCACTCATAATTCCTTAGTTTATTAGTTCAAATACGAATTTGATATGATTCTAATGTTCCTACTTTAGTTTTGAAATGTGTGTCTGCCTGTTATAGAGACATAAGAGGTTTGTATTTCTGTGTGTTCTGGTTAGCACGGTTGGGGGGTGAACTTTGCATATGCAGGGGTTTATAGGGAGACACTCTTCGAGTTGAATCCGCAATGCATTCCATACATAATCTGACTACATTTTATGTTTTCGTGAATCTCAGATTCTGAACAGCATCATAATGATTATGAGCTTGCCCGCATGAAAAGAATAAACCAGAACAATACCATGGTTGTCAAACTTGGCATTAAGGGACTGAAATCAAGTCTGGATGCAATGCAATGCAAACACTCTCCACCTATAGATTCATGCTTGGAATATGAGCCTAACAGTGATTCTGAGCTAGAGGGATACCTAAGTCAATGTAGCTCCCTAGTGGAGGAGTCAGAGGCAGATACCCTATCATATTCACCCATCAAGGTGCTTGCTCTAACTTTCCAAGGTTATATTGGTCGCAATATCTTGCAACTGATGCTTTGAATTGCTTCTACTTTGTTGCACTGCCATTGGCTTAGTTTACACATCGTGTATGTGAATACGCCCTGCCGATCCATTTTCAGTACAAGTGCCATATGTCGTCATACCATATTTATCTATTCAAATGTTATTCTTGTGTATCAAACGTTCAAAAGGAAGAGGGGATTGCTGATCGCGGAGGAGCACGAGCAAAGTATTTCGAAAAGGTAGTGACACCTGATAAATCAAATAGCCCATTAGGTGTAGTTGCAATATCACCTGACCCAAAAAATACCCCAACTCTAGCAAACTCTAGCCCCACTACACTGGTCATTTCTGATGCCCATACTCAGCAAACCCCAACTACAGCAAACAGTATGATGATGCCAGTTGACATAGCACCAGCTCTACGACGCAAAAGCCCCATTCCAACAAAGAGTACACCAAATCTAGTTCCCAAATCCCTTTTCGAACCAGAGACAGCCCCAATTGCAGCAAATAGGACCCCTATTCTATTTATTCTAGTTTAGAAGACGAAGCTTATATTGTTTTCAGGAACTTTGTGTGCATCTTTCCTTCATGGAAATATTATACCGCAGACATAGAACAATTTCCAGTCTTCCTCCACAACTTACGCGTAAGTAATGTACTAATGTTATTCATGGTAGTTACTACATATGTTTCTGCTGACAGAAGACACACGATTTCATTCTTTTAAATAGGGGAGGACCAAACTGGATTCTCAAGACGAGCAAGGGTTGGTTGCGCTTTTCAAGCACTCGTTGATGAAGTATCATTCCTACCTAAGGCAAGCGCACTTCGATGTCAAGCGTCTAAACAAAATTTCTGTAATGTCTCCGGTGCTACATTTATTAGACAGTGACTGGAATAATCTTGTTACACATTGGTCTCGTCTGCAGTGTAAGGTACTGTCTATGATATCACATCACAATTTGAACTACATTTTTGCATTTGCTTTAACGTCTCACTTGTACGAAAACTGTTAGCAGAAGAACACTCATTCTCAAGGGACCACAGAATCTCGCAACTATACTGCACACTGCATTGCTCTTGTGAGTACCTCATGCCCTGTATGACCATACTTAGTTTCATAGCTGTTTGATTATGTAGCATCACTGCACATGCTAGCCTCATTATCGTCCATTTGGTGGACATTATGAGATCCGTATGGATTCTTACATAAATTTAGAATCAACCCAATGCTTTTGAAGAGATTTAGATCCGCAGTCCTCTTGTAAGGATTGAATGTCATCTATCACTATACTTACATTAACAGCTACTCCCTTTGTCCCATAATATAAGAATGTTTTGTACAGTACACCAGTGTTCAAAACACTCTTGTATTATGGGAAGAGGGATTGGTTCATTGTATAGCATTCTTCATCTTATCTCCCTCGCCCACCATTTACTAAAAAATAACAGATCTATATTTAATCTTACCAAAAAGTTGAATACACAGACAATGCCAGTGCAGAAGTGTAGCCCATTGCTCTTGTCAGTACATTTTGTCCTATAATGCTTGTACTTCCAGGGATTGGTAGTTGATTATGTAGCATCAATCTGCATCTTATCTTCACTATCCTCTATCCCTTCCAGTATTATCATATCTATAATTACTCTCTATAAAATGTAGAGTACAGCAATGCTTATGAAGAAGATTCTATGCTGAAATTCTTGAGTTATCCTTCCCTTGACATGGAGAAGGGCATTATAAAGCCAGTGTTAACTGTTAATGTAAGCCAGTCCTTCTAAAGCCTTTATCCTCAACTGCTGTTTAATTTTCTCATACTCCCTACCGTTTACTACTATTTAGTTTGCTGTTTCTATCAAAATGCATGTTTGCAAGAACCATAAGTTCCAAGTTTTACTTGTAAAACCAAATTCCTTATTCATACCATGCACATCACTAAATACTCCCTATATGTATGCTTGTTTTTGTGGATCTATAATCCAGTGTGTGGTGAAGCAGCCCACATTTGCACCTTGTCATCTCCTGTTTCATCTTACTGATGTGGCTAATGATATGAACAACATTCCATGCACATTAACCAAAATAGATACAATGATTATCTTTGCCCTTCATCTATGCTTGTTATGTTGACATGGTGATCCAGTAGTGTGGGGAAGCTCCCCGCGTTATGAACCATGCCAAATTATGCTATTGATATTTTGAACTTACTCTTTATTTTCTAATTTCAAATTGGATGGAATTGACAGCACCGTTATCATCTTTGTTTATACACGTGCAAAACATGTCATCTCTCTGCTTGTTTTAGGGTGATATGCCTGATGGCATGAACAAGTCTGCTGAAGGCTGTGAGACAAACCCAATATATATTGCGGCAAAGAAGGCAAAATATCTTGAAGATAGCGAGACAACCCCAAAGTCTTGTCTTGATGCAGTGTTCAAGTTACTTGAGACTAGCAGTCGGACAAGCTCATAGAATTTGTTGTCTGAATCTTCAACTTCTTTAGTCCCAAGTTCTAGCAGAAAGGCGTTCTGCAACTCAACTTTGACTTTAAGTCCTATCTCTAAGAAAGATAGCGAAGAACACCAATGAGAACCTCATTGCTAAACAGCTACACCTGGAAGCTATGACCGAAATGTAGGCCGGTCTCACAGCCTTGCTCAGCAGCTTGCGCAACAGTTCCCACGCAAGCCTAACCTTTCCTAAACTGTCTTGGAAGTGGTCTCGGTTTAGTATTATTTTGTTACGCTGCAATGGTGCCTAGTTTTTGTAATCTGCTTCTTCGTTGCGCTTTATGATCACTGGTGGCGAACTTCAATTCCCAGTGGATGTAATATAACATAAATCCTTTATTGTATAGTGTAGGTTTATTCTAAGTTACTATGCCGTAATTTCTTTATTGTATGGAGTAGGTTTGTTCTTAATTCCTACTAGTTACTACCATCATTCATTATTTGAAAAAAATTGATGTAGTCGACCGGGCCGAAACATTCACCTCTAACGGGCCTGGTTTTTAGCGGGCCACAATTGGGTCGGCCTGCATCTTTCTTGGACCTGAATGTCCATTGGGGCCTTCACACTTTGCGCCAGGCCCACAACTTACTCTAGCCTATATTCAGCCCAAATTTTAGTTGGGCCTTTTGTGGACCCATCGCTTAGTTTGGCCCATGTAGCGTTGGGCCATTAACAGGCTGAATATTCTGCTCGCCTGTTACGGCCCAAAACAAACCATGGGCCTTTAGCAGGCCGATATGCATGTTGGGCCTCAATTTTCACTAGTCGTCGACGGGTCTTCAGTAGGCTGAAATGTATACCGGGCCTTTTTCCAGCCCAGTTATATGACAGGCCATTACCAGGCCAAAACATATCTCGGGCCTTAGTTGGCCCACTGATATCATGGGCCTTTAACAGGCCGAAAGCTTAGTACATGCATCAACGGGCCGAATTATACGGCAGGCCTTTAACAGGCCCAAAGTCACGTTGGCTTGAACTGTTGCCACATTTATCACAGGTCGTTAGTGGGTCGGATGTCGCGTCAGACCATATATGGCCCATGGGTAACACGGGTCATTCCCAGGCCAAAAGACACACCGGGCCTCTAACAGGTCGAAAGTCACTAGGCTGTAATTGGGCCCAAATATTCGGCGAACAATTAACGGGCCAGATCTGGCTTCGGGCCGTAAATGGGCCTTTATTAAACAAGTCGTTATTGGGTTGGCCCACTAGAACCTAAGTAAGTACTACGGGCCTTTGACTGGGCCGGCCTTTTTAACCTATATGGGCCTCTGTTGGGCCATGCCATGTGTCTACGTATCATAGGCGCCTCCTGTCCAATGAATGGATGACATCTGTCCCAACGATGAGCCAACACGTGTTTCCTTTGGCCAATGAGAATTTTACACGTGGAAAATCCTCATTGGTCCGGGCTATTAGCGGGTTATCGGATCGAAAACCGGACCCGATAGCTTAACGGCGACCCATTACGATGGATGCCACGTGTCGCTCACCCTTAACGAAAGCACTTCCATGACGCGACATTTATCGTCATGGAAGTGGACACTCCTGTGATGATAATTTTCATAATGTCATGGAACACTTCTACGACAACACATGTATGACTATCTTGATTCTGTCATAAAATTGTCATGGATGTACATGCATGACAGAAAATGTGACCTACTGTGACAAACACGTATCATCACGGAAGTGTATTTTTTGTAGTGTTAAGAAAACCAAAAAATCCAAAAAAAATCAGTGTGTTTCTCTGAATTTCTTTTCTTTTATTCGAGTTGTACCGAGGAGAAGACCACGATGAAAATGTTGAGTGGCTCTCATATGAATAACTGCTGAACTAATAAAGAGCCCATTTTACCTTGTCTTCTCCTGTTGAATAAATTGTTTGCAGATTCCAGCTTAGTCCATGGCACTCTTGCACTATTATTATTTTTATATCATTCGGTCATGCAAGTGAAAGGCAATAATGATGACATTCGATGAACTGGTCGTGGCAAGGAGAAACTGGTATGAACTCGACTTGTCCTGTCTGTGTAAATATGTTTAACCTAGTGCCCATGATTCAGCCCGTTATGATTAAACATGTTTGCAATGACAATGAGAGATTATAGTTTCTCATGCCATGCATAAGTAGCTGGGAGTTAATAATGATTTATCTTAGATATCGACATAGCATTAAAATGATTGTGATGTAGTATGATGATATGGTATCCTCCTATGAATGTTCGAGTGGCTTGACTTGGTACATGTTCATGCATGTAGTTGAATCAAAACTAACATAGCCTCTATAATTTTTATGTTCATGGTGTTAATATCCTACTCATGCTAGTGTCCAATGTTACTTACGCATAATGCATGGTTATGATCGTTGTTGCTCTCTAGCTGGCCGCTTCCCAATCTAGATTGCTAGCCTTCGCCTGTACTAAGTGGGGATTCTGCTTGTACATCAAAAACCTTGAACCCAAAGTTATTCCAGATGAGTCCACCATACCTACCTATATACGGTATTACCCTGCCGTCCTAAGTAAATTTGGATGTGCCACCTCTAAAACTTCTAAAAAATTATCCGTTTTGTGTGCCTGGGTCGTTCGTGGAACAACAGGAGGTGGTCGATATATTTCATGCTAAGCGGGTTATTCTCAGGTCGAGTGTTTACACACTCGCCATCGCACGAGAAAATGGGCGGTAATAGGGATGCCCAGTCCCAAACTGCAAGATACAAAAAGAGTTCTTCTCTTAAATAATCAAACAAAAACTCCCAATGGAGTCAAAACCTTTACTTTTTCCGCTTGGGAACCGCCACTAGCGTGCATAGCATGGAAGATGTTGATAACTAATGGTCGTGAAGTGAATAAGAAGGGTGCATGTCTCAAAATATCACTTACCTCTGTTTTAAAAATTGAGCTCTGGCACCTCTACAAATCACTGCTACCCTCTGTGAAGGGACTTTCCATTTACTTTTATGTTGTGTCATCACCTTCTAAAAAACAAGCGCCAGAAACTAAGTAGAGCACAACGGTCATGATTTATGCATTGTGTGTAGCTAATGTTGGGTGCATCATGACTGGATCTTTTCTACCATGAATTACAATGTTTAGTCGCTGCTTGAACTTTGGAGGTGCTCTGCATTTATGTTTTGCGGTCTCAGAAAGGGCTAGAGAGATGCCATTATTGTCATATTATATCATGGCTGTTTTGACAATGTGTTGTCATTTGAGTTATCTTATTATCGCTCGCTAGCTGATTATGTCATTGATACGAATCATTATAATCTTTAAGAGTTATTGTCGACATGGTTAGTTATAATGTTGGCTGAAAACCTGGGTGCTGTTTAAGCTTATTTATGCAAACAAGAGCAAAAGAGTTCGTAAAAGTTTTTCTTTCTCACTTTCAGTTTATCAACTGAATTGCTTGAGGACAAGCAAAGGTTTAAGCTTGGGGGAGTTGATACGTCTACAACGTATCTACTTTTTCTCACGCTTTTCCTCTTGTTTTGGACTCTATTTTGCATGATTTAAATGAAACTAACCCCGGACTGACGCTGTTTTCAGCAGAACTACCATGGTGTTGTTTTTGTGCAAAAATAAAAGTTCTCGGAATGGAACGAAACTTTGCGAGGATTTTTTATATCAATAATAAGAATTAGTGGAGCCAAGACCCACCAGAGAGGGGCCCCTGGGTGGGCACAACCCACTAGGGCGTGCCCCCCTCTCCTGGCGCGCCTAGGTGGGTTGTACCCACCTGGTGGCCCCACTAACGACCCCCCTGATACTATAAATTCACATATTCCCAGAAAAAATAGGGAGAAAGAATTATTGCGATCCATGAGACAGAGCCGCCTCCAGGCCCTGTTCTTCCTCGGGAGGGCAGATCTGGAGTCCGTTTGGGGCTCCGGAGAGGGGGATCTTCGTTGTTCGTCATCACCAACCCTTCTCCATCGCCAATTCCATGATGCTCCCCACCGGGAGTGAGTAATTCCTTCGTAGGCTCGCTGGTCGGTGAGGAGTTGGATAAGATTCATCATGTAATCGAGTTAGTTTTGTTAGGGCTTGATCCCAAGTATCCACTATGTTGTTAGATTGATGTTGCTATGACTTTGCCATGCTTAATGCATGTCACTTTGGGCCTGGGTGCCATGATTTCAGATCTGAACTGTTTATGAATTCATCATTATACTCATGTTTTAGATCCAATCTTGCAAGTTATAGTCACCTACTACGGTTATGATCCGGCAACCCCGGAGTGATAACAACTGGGCCCACTCCCGGTGATGACCGTAGTTTGAGGAGTTCATGTATTCACTATGTGTTAATGCTTTGTTCCGGTTCTCTATTAAAAGGAGGCCTTAATATCCCTTAGTTTCCAATATGGACCCCGCTGCCACGGGAGGGTAGGACAAAAGATGTCATGCAAGTTCTTTTAATAAAGCACGTATGACTATTTACAGAATACATGCCTACATTATATCGATGAACTGGAGCTAGTGCTGTATCGCCCTAGGTTATAACTGTCTCATGATGAATATCATCCAACAAGTCACTGATTCAATGCCTACGAATTTATCCTTATTAATCTTGCTATGTTACTATTGCTATCATCACTGTTACACTTGCTACAAATTACTACTATCACTGTTACTATTACCGTTGCTGCTGTCACTATTATCAGAACTATCAAACTACTTTGCTACTGATCACTTTGCTGCAGATAATTAATCTCCAGGTGTGGTTGAATTGACAACTCAGCTGCTAATACCTTCAAATATTCTTTGGCTCCCCTTGTGTCGAATCTATAAATTTGGGTTGAATACTCTACCCTCAAAAACTGTTGTGATCCCATATACTTGTGGGTTATCAGACTCCATGGGTGTTAGAATCATTACTATGTAATCTAGATTATTGACTCTAGTGCAAGTGGGAGACTGAAGGAATATGCCCTAGAGGCAATAATAAAGTTGTTATTTATATTTCCTTATATCATGATAAATGTTTATTATTCATGCTAGAATTGTATTAACCGGAAACTTAGTACATGTGTGAATACATAGACAAACAGAGTGTCCCTAGTATGCCTCTACTTGACTAGCTCGTTAATCAAAGATGGTTAAGTTTCCTAGCCATAGACATGTGTTGTCATTTGATGAACAGGATCACATCATTAGAGAATGATGTGATGGACAAGACCCATCCATTATCTTAGCATAATGATCCTTTAGTTTTTCTGCTATTGCTTTCTTCATGACTTATACATGTTCCTATGACTATGAGATTATGCAACTCCCGAATACCGGAGGAACACCTTGTGTGCTATCAAATGTCACAACATAACTCGGTGATTATAAAGATACTCTACAGGTGTCTTCGATGGTGTTTGTTGAGTTGGCATAGATCGAGATTAGGATTTGTCACTCCATGTATCGGAGAGGTATCTCTGGGCCCTCTCGGTAATGCACATCACTATGAGCCTTGAAAGCAATGTGACTAATGAGTTAGTCATGGGATAATGCATTACAGAATGAGTAAAGAGACTTGTCGGTGACGAGATTGAACTATGTATGATGATACCGACGATTGAATCTCGGGAAAGTAAGATACCGATGACAAAGGGAACAACGTATGTTGTTATGCGGTTTGACCGACAAATATCTTCATAGAATATGTTGGAACAAATATGAGCATCCAGGTTTCTCTATTGGTTATTGACCGGAGATGTGTCTCGGTCATGTCTACATAGTTCTCGAACCCATAGGGTCCGCACGCTTAACGTTCGATGACGATTTGTATTATGAGTTTATGTGATTTGATGACCGAAGGTTGTTCGGAGTCCCGGATGAGATCACAGACATGACGAGGAGTCTCGAAATGGTTGAGACATAAAGATTCATATATTGGAAGGTTACATTCGGACACCGAAATGGTTTGGGTCGTTTCGGATGAGTTTCGGAGTACCAGGGGTTACCGGAACCCCCAGGGAAGTCATTGGGCCTCATGGGCCTAATTGTGGATGAGAGAAGGCAGGCCAAGGAGTGGCCCGCACCCCCCTAGACCAAACCAAATTGGACTAGGGCTAGGGGGGCCGACCCCCTTTCCTTCTCTTCTCCTTGTGGAAGTAGGAAGGGGGGGGGGAATCCTACTTGGAGTAGGACTCGCGCCCCTTGGGCGCACCACACTTGGTCGGCCTCCTCCTCCCTCCCCCCTTTATATACGTGGGAGGGGCATCCCATAGACACACAAGTTGATCTTTAGCCATGTGCGGTGCCCCTCCATAGTTTTACACCTCGGTCATATTGTCGTAGTGCTTAGGCGAAGCCCTGCGCCCGTAACTTCATCATCACCGTCACCACGCCATCGTGCTGACAGAACTCTCCCTCTGCCTCAACTGGATCAAGAGTTCGAGGGACGTCACCGAGCTGAATGTGTGCAGATCGCGGAGGTGCCGTACGTTTGGTACTTGGATCAGTTGGATCACGAAGACGTTCGACTACATCAACCACGTTACTAAACGCTTCCGCTTTCGGTCTACGAGGGTACGTAGACACACTCTCCCCCTCTCGTTCCTATGCATCTCCTAGATATATCTTGCATGATCGTAGGTAATTTTTTTGAAATACTGCATTCCCCAACAGAAGGTGGTCGACACGCAGCACGCGAACTACGGCGGTGCCATGGTGAGCAAGCTCCCCAGCACCACTTGGCCTAAAGGGGCCTTTGTGGAGACCGTCAAGGCCTGGCAACAGGAGTGGTTCTACATCACCAAACCCAGCGGCGCCAAGTGGGCGGCCACTCCTAAGTTCAGATTCGGACCCCATATGTGGCTCGCATCGTGGACCAACAAGGGTTTGGACTGGGGGTCGACCACGGAAGTGCTGACGCTGCAGAAGCGCATCAAAAACATGATAAGCAAGAACACCAGTCTCAGTGACTTGATTCAGGTGATGCTCTTCCGCTGGATCCTCCCCTGCCAACTCCGGCCTCTCCATATATGGGAGTTCGATTTGGAAGGTCCCCGGACCCTACAGCCCTTCTTCAACACAACACACGAAGAGATATGGAAGCTGCTCTTCAAGGCCGAGAAGACGTGGCCGAAGAAGACCGAAGACATCGGCCTTGACAGCAAGAATCCGTCCACTCGGGTAAGTGCATTATTCCCAAACATACCTTTGGTCCATAAATCCTTAGGCATGATGAGTTTTCCATCTCTTGCTCAGGGCTGGATAGTGAAGGCGGAGCGGATCAAGTGTCCGGCTCCGCTGCCTGAAGATCCGGCCAGTCCCCAGCTAACAAAGATGCTGGTCACGGTGCCCTATCAGGCACCGGAGAAGAAGGCCAAGAAGAAGGGCAGGGAGGCCAACGGCGGCCCCCGCCGTAAGGGTACTTCAGACGCGGTGTCCGGAGAAACCAAAATCCCATCCTCCCACGAGGATGACGAAGACGAAGAGGAAGAGGAGGCGTAAAGCGACTCCCCTCTCAAGGGGAGGAAGAAAAAGAGGGTAGCCTCTATAGACCCGGAGGAGGGGGCGTCCAAGAGCAGGAAGGTGACCCTCTTGGATAGTTCGGATTCAAAGGCCGAACCCATCCCCAAGAGGATTCCCAGGGTGAAGCCCCGGCCAAATCATAAGTACCAAAGGCTTCGTTACAAGTGTTCAGTCCTCTATGCATTTAATATAACATATTGTGTTGTGTGAATTTCATCCCTACTCGCGAACTCCCCAACCCTTCACTATTTGAGGGGAGTTCTCTGCCACCTAAGATGGCGGAGAGTGAGACACCTTCGCGAGCCTCTCCGCCCACCACCATGGATGACACCGAGGCATTGTCCCGAAGGGCCTCTCCAGGCCACGGAGAGGTGAGGGAGGATGCCAATACGGCGCCTGAGGGTGAGGCCATGGCTGCCGAGAACATGGGGGGTGCAACCCCCATGGAGACCGATGGCGGGGGCCCTGACCAGTCCGCCCCAGCCGAATACTACTCCGGAGACCCACATGGCTCCGGAATCGAGCGAGCAACCCCCTTTAAAGGAGGAGGCAGCATCGATTCCGACGGCGACCTCCACTAATCCGGAGGTGCCGAATACTCTGGTGGAGGCACTACGACGTGTTGCCATCCTGGAGAAGCACCGCACCCTGATGGGTGTGGTGGTTGAGAAGGTTTAGTGAGCCAAGAGCGAGCTGAATGAAGCTTTCACTAGCCTGCTAACAGGCTTCGAGATATGCGATGTAATACTCTTAGACGCTTTTCATATGAAGGAAATATTCTTGTATATAGATAGTAGCCCCTGAGACTATGTTCGGTTTTGAGAAAAGCCGAACAAAGGATCACATAGTATTTAGAAGAGGTGACATGCTTTTCTATTTTATAACAGGTTTTCCTGTTGGCGGCGATCGCCCAAGCCGCTGAAGTTTCTGAACTCAATCGGAAGTTGAAGCTGGCTGATGATGAGATCGACCGCATTAACAAGTGGTTCGATGTGGCGTAAGGTATATTAAAAAGAACTCTTTATATGTCTGAAGTGATATGCAAATTCAGAGTTAAGCTCATGCACTGTTATGACTATGATTGCAGGTAGCGCGGCCGAGGTCGAGACCCTCAAGAGCGCCCTTGCCCAAGCCAAGGAGCAGGTGAAGGCAAGCAAAGCGGTCGATGATAAAGCGGCTGCGGATTTAAAGACCGAACAGGTCGCTCACGCCAGCGCGAGGAGAGGGTGGCCGAGGTAGAGAAGAGCTGAAGGACGCCATCGGGAAGTGCGAGGCCTTGGAGGAGAAGAGTGCGGCCCAAGCGGCCGATCTCGCCAAGGCCCTCCAAGAGGCCAAAGAGGCGCGGACCGAGTCTGATACGTCTCCAACGTATCTTCTTTTCCTAATGCTTTTCCTCTTGTTTTGGACTCTAATTTGCATGATTTGAATGAAACTAACCCCGGACTGACGCTGTTTTCAACAGAACTACCATGGTGTTGTTTTTGTGCAGAAATAAAAGTTCTTGGAAAGGAACGAAACTTTGCAAGGAATTTTTATACAATAAACAAGAATTTCTGGAGCCAAGACCCACCGGAGGGGGGCACCTGGGTGGGTACAACACACCAGGGCGCCCCCCCCCCTCCTGGCACGCCCAGGTGGGTTGTCCCCACCTGGTGGCCCCGCAGACCCTGATTCCAACTCCATAAATACCTATTTTCCAGAAAAAATCAGGGAGAAAGAATTATCACGATCCACGAGACGGAGGCTCCGTCACCTCCTGTTCTTCGTCGGGAGGCCAAATCTGGAGTCCGTTTGGGGCTCCAGAGAGGGGTGTCTTCATTCTTCGTCATCACCAACCCTTCTCCGTCGCCAATTCCATGATGCTCCCCACTGGGAGTGAGTAATTCCTTTGTAGGCTCGGTGGTCAGTGAGGAGTTGGATGAGATTCATCATGTAATCGAGTTAGTTTTGTTAGGGCTTGATCCCTAGTATCCACTATGTTCTAAGATTGATGTTGCTATGACTTTGCCATACTTAATGATTGTCACTTTGGGCCCGGGTGCCATGATTTCAGATATGAACCATTTATGTTATCACCATTATATCCATGTTCTAAATCCGATCTTGCAAGTTGTAGTCACATACTATGTGTTATGATCCAGTAACCCCGGAGTGGCAATAGTCGGGACCACTCCCGGTGATGACCGTAGTTTGAGGAGTTCATGTATTCACCATGTGTTAATGCTTTGTTCCGTTTCCCTATTAAAAGGAGGCCTTAATATCCCTTAGTTTCCAATAGGACCCCGTTGTCGGTGTCAAAACCGGTCGGTCTCGGGTAGGGGGTCCCGAACTGTGCGTCTGAGGATCGAAGGTGACAGGAGAGAAAGGGGCCACGATGTTTACCCAGGTTCGGGCCCTCTTAATGGAGGTAAAACCCTACTTCCTGCTTGATTGACTTTGATGAATATAGGGGTTACATGAGTTGATCTACCTTGAGATTGTAATGACTAAACCCTGGATGTCTAGCCAATATGAATTCTGATCGCCTCTACAGACTAACCCCTCAGGTTTATATAGACACCAGAAGGACCTAGGGTTGTACAGAGTCAGTGAAAAGGAAAATATACATCTGGATGCCAATGTTGCCATCCACGCAAATGATAGTCCTATCCGGACACGAGGGAAGGCCTTCTACCTTCTATCTTCACGGCCCATCTGTCCAGCCCATATCACACAGCCCGGACACCCTAGTACCCCTTAATCCAGGACTCCCTCACCCGCTACCATGGGAGGGTAGGACAAAAGATGTCATGCGAGTTCTTTCTATAAGCATGTATGACTATTTACGAAATACATGCCTACATTATATTGATGAACTGGAGCTAGTGTCGTATCGCCCTAGGTTATAACTGTCTCAGGATGAATATCATCCAACAAGTCACCGATCCAATGCCTACGAATTTATCTTATATTGTTCTTGCTAAGTTACTACTGCTATCGTTACTATTGCACTTGTTACAAAACTAATGATATCACTATTACTGTTACCCTTGCTACTGTCAATACTATCCAAACTATCATATTACTTCGCTACTGATCACGTTGCTACATATAATTAATCTCTAGGTGTGGTTGAATTGACAACTCAGCTGCTAATACCTTCAAATATTCTTTGGCTCCCCTTGTGTCAAATCTATAAATTGGGTTGAATACTCTACCCTCGAAAACTGTTGCAATCCCCTATACTTGTGGGTTATCAAGACCTTTTTCTGGCGCCGTTGCCGGGGAGCATAGATATATTTGTTGAGTCACTTGGGATTGTTATCAATTTATCACCATGAAGAATCTGAAGTATGCTAAGACTAAGATTTTTTCTTCTCAAAGACGAGGGGAGGTAAGGAACTACCATCTAGTTCTGCTTTAGATTCACCTTCTGTTATAAGTAAACTTGCAACACCACCAAATGGTATTAATTCTGATATGTCGCAAGTAATTAATGATGCTACTTCTGCTATGGATAATGCTTATGATGATGCTAGTACCTTTCTTGATAATGAAGATGTGCCACATGGTGAATTTCATGATAAACAAATTTCTTGAGTAATACAACATGATGTTGTAGAATCTGGTGATGAGCTTGAAACTGAATCTCCTGAAACACCTGCTAGAACTAGCCTTCCTAGATATGAATTTCCTAAGGTACCGGAAGGTTATCTTATGAATGAGGAGACAACTAGAGATATTCCTGCTTGTAAGGATAGAGATGATCTAGGGAAATTATTATGCAAGTATAAAGAAAAATATCTGAATGCTAGAATGCAATATGATACTAAGTTTGCTACTTCTCCTATCTTTATTGATGATAACGATTATGAATTCTCTATCGACCCAGAGTTAATTACTTTGGTTGAATCTGATCCTTTCCATGGTTACGAAACTGAAACTATTGTGGCACATCTTACTAAGTTGAATGACATAGCCACCCTTTTTACTCATGATGAGAAAACTCGCTATTACTTTATTCTCAAATTATTTCCTTTCTCATTAAAGGGTGATGCTACAGCTCGGTACAATACTCTTGCTTCTGGTTGTGTGCGTAGTCCCCAGGATATGATCTATTACTTCTCCAAAATATATTTCCCTTCTCATAAGAAACAAGCTGCCTTGTAAGAAATATTTATCTTTGTGCAAATTAAAGAAGAGAGTCTCCCACAAGCTTGGGGGAGGCTTTTCTTGTTACTTAATGCTTTTCCTGATCATCCTCTTAAGAAAAATTAAATACTCCCTCCGTAAACTAATATAAGAGCGTTTAGAATACTAAAATAGTGATCTAAATGCTCTTATATTAGTTTACAGAGGGAGTACTTGATATCTTCTATAATGGACTAACCGATGCTTCTAGGGAATTCCTAGATAGTTGTGCGGGTTGTGTTTCCAGGGAACGAACTGTTGGACAAGCTGAATAATTATTGAATAACATATTGAAAAATTATGATGATTGGACTCTTCCTGAACCACCGCCTAAACCCACTCCGAAGAAGAGGGGTATAATTATATCTCAATCCTGAAGATATGCAAGAGGCAAAGAAATCTATGTAGGAAAAAGGTATTAAAGATGAGGATGTTAAAAGTTTACCTCCTATTGAAGAAATAAATGGGCTTATTAATACACCACCACCTCCCAAGGTGGTAGAGGTAAATTCTCTTATGAAGTTCAATGATAATGACAATTCTCACAATATGCACCCTAGCCAATGCCTTTATGAGTTTGAAAACTATATTACAAAACAAGATCACTTCAATGCAAATGTCATGAAACAATTGAAATACAATTCTGTTATGATTGCTCGCTTGAGTGACTTGTTATTTAGAATCTCAAATGATGTTAGAGGTGTTGGAAAGCATGCTTTTATGGTTCAAACCCAGTTAGCACAAATTGCTAATCTCAAAGAGAATTGCTTGATGAAATGAATAATAATATACATGACTTTGCTGTTAGAGTTGCAACTAGAGGAGGTAAATGACTCAGGAACAACTTTATCCTGAGGGACACCCAAAAATAATAGAACATGATTCACAAAGGAACAACACCACTGCACCTAGTTCTTCTAAAAAGAAAAAGAAGAAGAAAAATGATAGGACTTTGCATGCTCCTAGTGAACATGAAATAGAAAAACCTCCTGATAATGATAATGAAGTTTCTATATCTGATGCTGAAACTCAGTATGGTAATGAACATTCACCTAGTGATAATGAAAAAGATAATGCTGATGTTCATGAAAATAATCAACCAAATGATAAAGAACCAGACAACGATGTTGAAATAGAACCATGATACGTCCATTTTTCATCATGCTTTTATATCGATATTTATTGCATTATGGGCTGTTATTACACATTATGTCACAATACTTATGCCTATTCTCTCTTATTTTACAAGGTTTACATAAAGAGAGAGAATGCTGGCAGCTGGGATTCTGGGCTGGAAAAGGAGAAAATATTAGAGACCTATTCTGCACAGCTCCAAAAGTCCTGAAACTTCATGGAAGACGTTTTCAGAATATATAAAAAATACTGAGCGCAAGAAATTCACCAGGGGGGCCACACCCTGCCACGAGGGTGGGGGCGCCCCTCCCCCCTGGGCGCGCCCCTACCTCGTGGCCCCCCTGGTGGCCCTCCGATGGCCATCTTCTGCTATATGGAGTCTTTCGATGAGGAAAAAAATCATAAGCCATCTCCTCGGACAAAACTCTGCCGCCATGAGGCGGAACCTTGGCAGATCAAATCTAGGGCTCCGGCAGAGCTGTTCTGCCGGGGAAACATCCCTCCAGGAGGGGGAAATCATCGCCATCGTCATCACCAACGCTCCTCTCATCGGGAGAGGGCAATCTCCATCAACATCTTCACCAGCACCTTCTCCTCTCAAAACCCTAGTTCATCTCTTGTATCCAATTCTTGTCTCTAAGTCCGGGATTGGTACTAGTAGGTTGCTAGTAGTGTTAATTACTCCTTGTAGTTGATGCTAGTTGGTTTATTTGGTGGAAGATCATATGTTCAGATCCTGTATGCATATTAATACCCCTCTGATTATGAACATGATTATGCTTTGTGAGTGGTTATGTTTGTTCCTGAGGACATGGGAGAAGTCTTGCTATTAGTAGTCATGTGAATTTTGTATTCGTTCAATATTTTGATGAGATGTATGTTGTCTCTCCTCTAGTGGTATTATGTGAACGTCGACTACATGACACTTCACCATTATTTGGGCCTAGAGGAAGGCATTGAGAAGTAATAAGTAGATGATCGGTTGCTAGAGTGAAAGAAGCTTAAACCCTAGTTTATGCGTTGCTTCGTAAGGGGCTGATTTGGATCCATATGTTTTATGCTATATTTATGTTTACCTTAATACTTTTGTTGTAGTTGCGGATGCTTGCAATAGAGGTTAATCATAAGTGGGATGCTTGTCCAAGTAAGGACAGTACCCAAGCACCGGTCCACCCACATACCAAATTATCAAAGTACCGAACGCGAATCACATGAACGTGAGGAAAACTAGCTTGACGATATTCCCATGTGTCCTCGGGAGCGCTTTTCTCTATATAAGAGTTTGTCCAGGCTTGTCATTTGCTACAAAAAGGATTGGGCCACCTTGCTTCACTTTATTTACTTTTGTTACTTGTTGCTCATTACAAATTATCCTATCACAAAACTATCTGTTACCACTTATTTCAGTACTTGCAGAGAATACCTTGCTGGAAACCGCTTATCATTTCCTTCTGCTCCTCGTTGGGTTCGACACTCTTACTTATTGAAAGGACTATGATAGACCCCCTATACTTGTGGGTCATTAAGACTATTTTCTGGCGCCGTTTCCGGGGAGTGAAGCGCCTTTGGTAGGTGTAATTTGGTAAGGAAAATTTATATAGTGTGCTGAAATTTACTGTCACTTGTTACTATGGAAAGTAATCCTCTGAGGGGCTTGTTCGGGGTATCTTCACCCCGACCAGTAGAGCAAAGAGTTGCTCCTCAACCTACTAAACCTACTGAAAATGAAAATGTCTGCTTTGAAATTCCTTCGGGTATGATAGAAAAACTTCTAGCTAATCCTTTTGCAGGAGACGAAGCAACGCATCCTGATGAACACCTAATATATGTGGATGAAGTTTGTGGATTATTTAAGCTTGCGGGTGTACCCAGAGATGTTATTAAGAATAAGGTCTTCCCTTTATCTTTGAAGGAAGATGCATTGACATGGTATATGCTATGTGATGATACGGGGTCATGGAACTACAAACGATTGAAATTGGAATTTCATCAGAAGTTTTATCCTATGCATCTTGTTCATCGTGATCGCAATTATATATATATATATATATATATATATATATATATATATATATATATATATATATATATAATTTTTGTCCTCGCGAAGGAGAAAGCATCGCTCAAGCTTGGGGGAGGCGTAAATCAATGTTATATTCATGCCCCAATCATGAGCTCTCAAGAGAGATGATTATTCAAAATTTATATGCTCGGCTTTCTGATAACAATCGCACCATGCTCGATACTTCTTGTGCTGGCTCTTTTATGACGAACACTATTGAATTCAAATGGGATTTATTGGAAATAATTAAATGCAACTCTGAAGATTGCGACCTCGACGAAGGTAAGGAGTCAGGTATGACACCTAAGTTTGATTGTGTTAAATCTTTTATGGATACCGATGTTTTCCGTAAATTTAGCACTAAATATGGACTTGACTCTAAGATAGTAGCTTCTTTCTGTGAATCTTTTGCTACTTATGTTGATCTCCCCAAGGAGAAGTGGTTTAAATATCATCCTCCCATAGAAGTAAAGGTAGCTGCACCTATTAAAGTTGAAGAAAAGACTATCACTTATAATGACCCTATTGTTCCTACTTCTTATGTTGAGAAACCACCTTTCCCTGTTAGGATAAAGGATCATGCTAAAGCTTCAACTGTGGTTCGTAAAAGCAATATTAAAACGTATACACCTTCTGAGCAAATTAAAGTTGAACCTGATATTGCTATTGTTAAAGATCTCTTGTCTGATAATATTGATGGGCATGTTATTCATTTCCTTGATGAGACTGCTAGAATTGCTAAACCTTGTGCTAACGATAAAAACAGACATATGGTAGGCATGCCTGTTATTTCTGTCATAATAGGGGATCATTGTTATCATGGCTTATGTGATATGGGTGCTAGTGCTAGTGTAATACCTTACGACTTATACAAAGGAATTATGCATGATATTGCACCTGCTGAGATAGAAGATATTGTTGGATTTCGGGTTCCGGCAGACCCTTGAGGCTCAAACACTGGGATGCGCGTAGAGATCTCTCCCCTACCGATCTACGTCCGATCCTCTCGTGCGAACTAAGATGAAAAGGATGAACAACACAAGAGACACGCGGTTTATACTGGTTTGGGCCACCGTTGTGGTGTAATACCCTACTCCAGTGTGTGGTGTGGTGGATTGCCTCAAGGGCTGATGATGAATAGTACAAGGGAAGAATAGCCTCGCGAGAGGTGTTCTTGAGCTGGTGCGATGAACTGCTAGGGTGAGTTCCGTCGCCTCTCTCCCTCTCTGCTAGGGTTCTACCAGATCTCTCTCCCTATGCTAGGGTTCTACCAGATCTCTCGCCGTCGTCTTTCCTTCTCTCCTCCTCTTTTTCCCTACCTCTTTTTCCTTACCTTCACCCCTCTTCTACTTTGTGGAGGCTAGCTCTATTTATAGAGGCCCTGGGCCTCTCCCCGAATAATTGAGCGGGAAGGGTGCCAACAATTGGCCATTTTGAAGGGGAACATCTAGTACAAGTTATCCTGACCAAAGGTGGTCTTCGGCTGCCAAAAGCACTGTGATGACACCGTCTTGGGCTCCACGGTGACCTCCGTCCGGTCATCTAGCTTATTTAGGTCTCGTTGCACCGGAATGGTAACCTTTGCCTGATACCTTGGCATGTGCTTGCCCCCTTTGCACCAAAGGGGAAACAAGGACCCTGCGCAGGCCGGCGCCCGCCTGGCGCCCGCCTGGCCTTGATCGTCATGGCTTGCGCCATGGGATCCTTGCGAGGTAGCCTTGCATTGATCTCTCCGCCTCCTCACGAGCCTGCCTGATGAGGCCGCTCTTGAGGAAACTTCCTGTTGTCCACCCTGCGAGGCTTGGCCCCTCGCGAGGGTCTTGAGCTTGGGCTGATGAAGATGGGCCGCGCTGGGCCCTTGCCTGAGCCACGCCGCAGGCCGTAGGCAGGCAAGTCTGGGGACCCCCGTTCCCAGAACGCCGATAGTAGCCCCCAGGCCCAAGGCGCGCGCGGGCTTGGCTTAGCAGAGAAGCGAAGGGGCAAGCACGAAGCCCCGCAGGCCCTAACAGCCTGCAGCCTTGGGCGCCGCATGGCGGTTGATTGGACATGGGCGTCTGCACTTCCCACGATGCCTCGGCAACTGCACGACTGACAAAAAGGGGTGCCCTGGCCAGGCTTACTTGCCCTGCTCTCGTCCGTCTTGCCCTAGATCCTCTTTCTCGTTCTCCTTCCTCTTGCTCCCAAAATCCTCCAGATCCATCTCAATCCTTCACATCTGGCACGCCATGGCGCCTCGCAAGTCCCCGGCTGATGCTTGGTACTCGCCGGCCCTGGATTCCCCGAATTTGTCGTAGAAGAACCTCGCCCTCGCGCGCTTGATGATGATGGCGCAGGGCAGCGAGAGGGCGAATGTGCTCAAGGTCGGCTCCGATCAGCCTGAGGGCAAGGGGAGCACCTTCTACCTGTTCTTCATGAGCGCCATTGTCGCCGGTCTGGTGCCTCCTTTCTCTGAGTTCTTCCATGCCGTTCTCCGCCAATACAACTTGCAGGCTCTGCATCTCCACCCCAACTCTGTCCTTCTCCTGGCGATTCTCGCCTACTATTGCGAGGCTCATGTTGGTGTGAAGCCCTCGGTGGCCTTGCCGCGCCACTTTTTCTCCCTCCGGGTTTCTGGCGCTCAGGTCTCCGCATGCGTGAGCTTCATTGCATATTCCAGCTCCAACGCCATCTCGAAGCCTGGGAAGTGGATTGAAGGGTACCGGAGCAAGTGGGTCATGATGGATGTCGGGCGCCTCCACCCTCGTCTGGTATTGCCCACGGGGCAACCTAAGTCCGTTGACGCATGGTCCCGCGCGGAGCTCGTCGACCCTCGCGCAAAGGCGGTGTTGAGGAGGATGAATGTGGACCTGAGGCCAAGCAACTCGGAGGCAGCGAAGCTGACCGGGGCCACGCTCCTGAGGGAGTTCTTGGAGCATCGGGTGGCTCCACTCCAGGAGCACCCGCTCCCACTGTGGAGGCTTGGAGGAGCAGACGCCGCCCTGCGCCTGAGCTCCGAGGCCCTGACCGACGAGGATCTGGCTGCGGCCCTCCATTCCTTGGTTGGGGGAGACGTGGTGAGCCCGGTGGGCGCCCCCGTCCCCCTGTTCCTTCGTGACGACTGGGAGAAGGTGGTGAACGCCATGCCCACCTTCAACGGTGAGGGGATGGTGCCGGCGGCAGCTCCCGAAGATCTGGCAGTCTTGGCGACGGTGAACTTGTCCTCCGGCAGCTCCTGCGGGGGAGAGGAGGAAGAAGAGGCGGAGGAGGAAGCGTCCGACTCGGAGGAGACTAGCGAGGATTGGGGGGAGTCCTTCCCTCGGCGCAGGTCCCAGGCCCTCCACTCCATGCCGGACGACGACGAGGCTAGCGCCAGGCGAGGAGGGGGGGCTCTTCCTTGGTCACGAGGAAGGGCAAGTTGAGCCTGGTTCCCCTAGGGTCTGCTCTGGTCCCTGGGGGGTCCAAGGCCAGCTTCATCCCTCCTGACACGCCTTCTGCTTCCGGGCCCCCCAAGGCTGACCCCCGCTGCAGGCTCTTCGGGCTTCAAGTTTGGCTGGAGGTTGCTTGAGTCCACGGACGGCGTCCAGTAAGTGCTCGATTCGTGCTCTGCTTGGTTTCTGCCGCTGAGGCTTGACGTTTGCGCTCTTTTACTAGGCCGGCACCTGCGGCCAAGAGGTTGAAGGAGGCTTCTGTGGCCCTGCTTGGGGCGATTCCGTCTGCCGGGGCGACGCCTTCGGCTGTTGGGGGAGAGGACGGCGAGGCCCACGCCTCTCCGACCCAACCGCCCTCGCGAGGCCAACTGGGGCACCCCGGCGAGGAGTCAGCCCCCATGGCCCCGTTAGACCTGGAGTCGACTGTGCCCGACGCTGCGGCCGTGGAGGCCAAGGCTCAGGAGGTCCCTTCCTGCCAAGCCGTGGTCACACTGCCACCTTCTCCGCCCGCTCCACAGGTTGTTGTCTCTTCTGCTCCCTCTGCCACTGTCCTAGACCAAGTTGCTAACGAGACAAGCCAATTGCGGGAGGATCTCCTAAGCGCGGACCCTCGTCTGGTGGCCGGGCGCCTGGAGTTGACCTCTGGCTGGGCTAGTTCTGCTGCCTCCGTCCGAGCGGTGTTGAGCTAGGCTGTGTCGTCCTCCGACAAGGAGAGGCGGGCCGCCAACCAAGCCAAGGCCGCTCGCGATGCTGCCTTGGGCGACGTTGCAACTACCCAGGGCCGCTACAAGACGCTTGAGGCCGAGCTGCAGGGCCTGCGCGACGAGCTCTCCAAGGAGGTGCACAGCCGCCAGGAGAAGGAGAAGGAGATGAAGGCTAGGGAGGCCGCCGCCAAGGACCGGGACGCCAAGCTTGATGACCGCCATAGCCGACTGGAGACGCTGGAGCGGTCGCTGAAGGTGGAGAGGACCAAGCTGGACGCTAAGGTGAAGGTCCTGACGGAGGACCGGGTGGCCTTCGCGGAGCTGAAGAAGAAGGCTCGAGGCATACTGAAGACGTTGTATGAGAGCGGCCTGGAGGAGCCGTTGGCTGGTGTGGAGGCCGGCCCTGCCAAGCTGCTCCCCTTCCTGGTTGATGCGTTTGAGGACGTCACAGACGGCCTTGGCTCCATGGTCGAGGCCGAGGCGCGTGCCCTGTCTTCTGCGGCGCTGACGCATGTCCTCAGCCATGTCTACCCGCGCGACCCCCAACGTCAACTTCGACAGCCTGCTGGAGCCCGTGAGCGGCGACCGTGCCGCTACCACCGCTAAGGTCGTGAGAGGCCGAGCCGAGGTTTTGCTGGGGAAGTTCTGCTCCCCCAGCGTCATGCCCGGGCGCGGTGCCGCTGGCCTCGCGACCTCGAGAGGCGAAGGCGTCCAGCGTGACTCCACCACCGGTGACGGCGTTTCTGGAGAGTGATCCCTTCGCGACTTCCATCCTGTTTTATTCCTGCACATGCACCATGCCTCGCGGAGGCGTTTAAACTTGTGTTTGGCATTGTGGAACAATCTTATGGCTTGTAATATTTGCTTTGAATTTCCTGGAATTTGCATTTTCCTCTCCTACTTTCTTACGCTCTGCCTCGGCAGGGCCCGGCCCCACGCGTACCTCACCCATCATTAGCCATGACCGGAAACCATGGACGGGACTAAGGAGTGAGTGGCTACGTGGCAAGTTAGGATCCTGAGTCGCAATGCTTAGCAGTCCCCCTTGACGCGCGAGCAACGAGTAGGGAAGGGGGAAGCGAGGAGTGGATTGATCGTTCTACGTCGGTAGGGCCCGGCCCCGCGCGTACCTCACCCAGCGTTAGCCCCGACTGGAAACCAAGGACGGGACTAAGGAGTGAGGGGCTACGTGGCAAGTTAGGCTCCTGAGTCGCGATGCTCAGGAGTCCCCCTAGACGCTCAAACGGGTTTCGTACCTTTGGCTCCGCTCGGGGAGTGGCGCGCGACGACCAGGTCCAAGGGACCTGGCTGGGTGGCGTGCGCTCGGGCGAGGCCCGGGCGTAGCCCCCATGTCCAGCCCCCTCACACGGCACTCCCGAGGGGAGGCGTTGCGATGGTGCCGGACACTGAGCTCTGGGCTCCCTGAGGTTGGTACGGCCGTGGGCCGCCCTCAGTTGTTTATCACCAGCGCGGAGCATAGCGCTTCCGTATGTGTATGGGCGTAGCCGCTCCTCGGCAGTGTCGTCAGCCAGCGCGGAGCATGGTGCTTCCACTGGTGCGTGGGAGGGGGCTCCCCTCCGGGAGGAGCCCCCGGGGCATGTACATCCCCGCCCTAACACGTGGCCGGCACGGTAGGGCTAGGAGAGGTGTATCTGGGCACCCGTGAGCCAACGCGGGACTCACGAGGCCCTACCTCGAGGCGGGTTGCGCCTGGCTCTGGGCCTTTATCAATTGGTGCATTCCTATAGGGTTGTTAGAATGCAAATGCTCTACGTCCTCAGGTCCCGGCCCTCGAGCGAGCTCAGCCGCCGCTGGTATGACAGGTCGTGATGCCATGGGTCAAGGCTAAGGGGTGAGGGCTGGAGAGCCAGTAGGAGCCCATGAGTCGTGATGCTCAGGTACCCCCCTTTTAACGTGCAAGAGCTTTGCATGATGACAAGCAGTAGGTGATAATTACGGGAATCAGATCAAGCGTAAAAGAACAACTTCATCCTAAGGTAAATGCTGGAAAAGCAACTACCGCTGGGTCTGGCCTGAGCGGCGTGGGGATGATGCAGCCCGAGGGGCACCCACAACAAGGTAAATAAAGAGCATAACCAAAATGGATACATGCCGCGGGGACGGACCCACGCGTCCTGGGAATGGTGCAGCCCTGTGGGCGCTCCCAGCTGAAAGTAGAACTCTAAAAGATGTCACCTGGTGCTGTTGAAGTTGAAGTGATGCTGAGGAAGTGAGCGATGCACGGTGAAGACGTCGGCCCTCATGAGCCCCCAGGCCTAGGGGCCTCGAGAGGCTCCGATGGCACGCGCAGGTCTTCGGGGACCATCGCCACCTCCGCTAGGACAGCGCGATGCCTGACCTCCTGAGCCTCCAGAATGCTCCTCAACAGGCGCTGATGTGCGGCGACCGCGCTCGGCTGGCCGAAGGGCATGCGAACATAGCTATGAGGTGGTCCCTCGCAACGCCCTATGGCCGAAGGCTATAGGCGCTCCTGGGACGCAGCTCGGTTGAGCCCTGGTACATCGACGCAGACGCGCAATCCTCCAGCCTCGCCTGGATGTGGGGCCACGACAGGTAAGCGGCGGCTGCCGCGCATGACTCTGGACTCTTGTAGCTCATGGGTGTTCCTTGCGATGAACTCCTGAGGGTTTGGTCTCCTTTGTCTTGTACCTTCCTGAGGTAAGCGTGCTTGAAAGCACCCCTCCAAGTGGTGCCCGAGCGCCTCCCCCACGACCTTGGCAAGGTCGGTGGCTCTCCAAGAGAGAGCCCCTGAGCCCTGCCTGAGGAGGGCGTCGGGCGCGCCTTCCTATGCGCGAGAGGGCGGCGCTCCCTGATTGGGCGCGAATCTTGACGCAATACCTTCGGAGGTGCCTGCTTCCTTGTGCCTCGGGCCAGGTGAGGTCTTCTTCTTCTTGAGGGTCGCCTCGGGAGGCCTCCCGCTCCTGCGATCTGGGTCTTCGATTGCTGCGGCTTGGAACGCACACTCGAGCGAGCACACTGCGTCCCTTTCTTCACAGGGTATGGTGATGACTCCACCGCTTCCTGGCATCTTGAGGACATTGTAACCATGGTGAGTCACTGCCATAAACTTGGCTAGGGCTGGGTACCCGAGGATGGCGTTGTACGGCAGGCGGATGTGAGCGACGTCGAAATCGATGAGCTCGGTGCGGTAGTTGTTGCGTTGCCCGAAGGTGACCGGAAGGCGAACCTGCCCAATTGGAACAGTGGAACCATCGGTGACTCCTGAGAAAGGCTTGGTCGGCTGGAGCTGGTCGTACAGCACTTGGAGATTGTCGAACGTCTCGACGGACAGGACGTTGAATCCTGCCCCGCTATCGATGAGGGTCCTGGTGACCTGCACGTTGTTGATGACTGGGGAGCAAAGCATCGGGAGGACTCCGGCCATTGCCGCACATTTGAGCTGGTCTGCGGAACTGAACGTGATCGCGCACGTAGACCACCTGAGAGGGCGCGTGGCCTCAAGCTTGGGAAGGACTGCATTCACCTCGCGAGCAAACTGCTTGAAGATGCGCTGTGAGGCTAGGGCCTGGGTGCCACCCAAGATGCAAGCAATTGCACGCGGCTCTTGGAAGCCCCCAGCCCCATCGTCATGGTGTTGGTCTTCGTTCCTCCTTGGTGGAGGCAGCAGAGGAGGGAGGCCTGCGTTGCCGTGCGGGTGGTCCTCACGAGGCTGGTCCTACCAGCGTTCCTCGCGAGGGCGTTCATGCCATCCCTGGCGAAGGCCACGGTCTTCCCATCGTCCGCCACCTCTTCCTCCTCCTCGGCCATAGCCCCTGTCGTTGCGCTCTGGGCGTCGGCCGATTCGCCCATCTCGCACGGTTCTGAGTTCTTGACATTCATTGGTGTTGTGGGTGTGGAGGTCGTGGTACACGCAGTACCATCCGCCCTTGGATGACTCAGGCTGATCCCTGCCTCGCTTGGTGTCCGGTTCCGCTACTAGCACGGCAGCCCCCTTGCGCTTCACGTCTTTGGCCTTGAGCTTCTTTTCTTCTGGGTCGGCTGCCGGGAGCTCGAGGAGGGACAGACGCCCTTCCTCAGCCCTAGCGCACTTGGTCACCAAGTTGAACATCTCCAGGGATGTGCACGGGTCTTCATGGATTGCTAGCTCTTCCTTCATCCTGACACCGCGCACGCCGTCGGAGAAGGCTGAGATGATAGCTTCTTCAGTCACCTTGGGGATCTTGAGGCGAGCGTAGTTGAAGCGCTAGATGTACTTCTGTAGGGTTTCTCTTGGCTGTTGCTTGATGCGGCGCAGGCCGCTCACGGCCGGGGGCCGGTCGCGAGTGCCCTGGAAGTTGGCGATGAAACGGGTGCGCATCTCGCTCCAGGAGGAGATCGTGCCGGGAGCCAGGTTCAGGAGCCAGGTGCGGGCGCCATCCTTGAGCGCCATGGGGAACCAATTCGCCATGACCTTTTCGTCTCCGTTGGCGGCTACGATGCCCAGCTCGTAGAGCTACAGGAACTCCGTGGGGTCTGCTGTGCCATCGTAGCGGGGATGGAGGTCAGGCTTGAACTTGCCTGGCCATGTGACGCCGCGCAGCTCTGTGGTGAAGGCGAGGCATCCCGCCGTGGCTACCGGCGCCCTTTGCTGGTGCTGGACTTGTTCTTGCGGGTCACCATGCGCCGCCACTAGGAGCAGCGCGGGGTCTCGTCGTGGAGGCGCTGGGGCTCGATCTTGGCGCGCGGGCGCCGGACGTGGAGGGTCCCGCCCTGGGGCTGCGCGCCTTGGAGCCAAGGCACCTTCTTGGGGAGGAGGCGGCGGAGGCGCCTCCTGATCCTCACCCCCTGCACGGGACGGAGGGTGAGGCAGCGAGAGGGACCGCAAGGGGGAGCCCCTCGTGGCACTGATGAGCTCGGTGATGCGGTCGAGCCAGTCCTTGTAGAGGTCGTCGACGGGGCGATAGTGCAGGAGCTCCCGCGCCAAGAGCAGTGAGGCGTGCGCATCCATGGGTGCGCGACGGGCGTGGGACGACGAGCCAGCTGGAGTCAGCGACGGGGTGGCGGTGCGGCCATCCCGCCGCACCGAAGGATGCTGGGACGAAGCCTGCTGCTCGTTCCCCACCGGGCCAGTGGCGGCGTTGGCGGCGGGCGACGGGGAATGACGAGGGGGGCCGCTGATGGGCGCCATCTGGGCGACGCGAGTGGCGCGAGCAGCCCGGCGCTTGGCGCGAGCCCGACAAGCGTCAGCCATGGACACAACGGAAGATCACACGCGAACATCGGAAGAAAGATTCCGGCGCACCCCTACCTGGCGTACCAAATGTCGGATTTCGGGTTCCGAGAGACCCTTGAGGTTCGAACACTGGGGTGCGCGCGGAGATCTCTCCCCTACCGATCTACGTCTGATCCTCTCGTGCGAACTAAGATGAAAATGATGAACAACACAAGAGACACGAGGTTTATACTGGTTCGGGCCACCATTGTGGTGTAAGACCCTACTCCAGTGTGTGGTGTGGTGGATTGCCTCAGGGGCTAATGATGAATAGTACAAGGGAAGAACAGCCTCGCGACAGGTGTTCTTGAGCTGGTGCGATGAACTGCTAGGGTGAGTTCCGTCGCCTCTCTCCCTCTCTGCTAGGGTTCTACCAGATCTCTCTCCCTCTGCAAGGGTTCTACCAGATCTCTCGCCGTCGTCCTTCCTTCTCTCCTCCTCTTTTTCCCTACCTCTTTTCCCTTACCTTCCCCCCTCTTCTACTTTGTGGAGGCTAGCTCTATTTATAGAGGCCCTGGGCCTCTCCCCGAAAAATTGAGCGGGAAGGGCGTCAACAATTGGCCATTTTGAAGGGGAACATCTAGTACAAGTTATCCTGACCAAAGGGGGTCTTCGGCTGCCAAAAGCACTGGTGATGACGCCGTCTTGGGCTCCACGGTGACCTCCGTCCGGTCATCCGGCTGGTCTTGGTCTCGTTGCACCGGAATGGTAACCTTTGCCTGATACCTTGGCCTGTGCTTCCCCCTTTGCACCAAAGGGGAAACAAGGACCCTGCGCAGGCCGGTGCCCGCCTGGCCTTGATCGTCATGGCTTGCGTCATGGGATCCTCGCGAGGTACCCTTGCATTGATCTCTGCGCCTCCTCGCGAGCCTGCCTAATGAGGCCGCTCTTGAGGAAGCTTCCTGTCGTCCGCCCCGCGAGGCTTGGCCCCTCGCGAGGGTCTTGAGCATGGGCTGATGAAGATGGGCCACGCTGGGCCCCTGCCTGAGCCACGCCGCAGGCCGCAGGCAGGCATGTCTGGGGACCCCCGTTCCCAGAACGCCAACAGATATTGATGTCACAATTAAATTGCCAATAGAGATACTATTTCACGAATGGGAATTGTTAGAGATGTTGAAGTCTTGTGTGGGAAAACTATATATCCTGCCGATTTTCTTGTTCTTGGTTCCCCACAATATAGCTTTTGTCCCATTATATTTGGTAGACCCTTCTTAAACACTGTTAATGCTAAGATAGATTGCAAAAAGGATGTTGTTACTATCGGGTTAGATGATATGTCTCATGAATTTAATTTCTCTAAATTTAGTAGACAACACTGTGAAGATGAATTACCTAGTAGGGATGAAATTATTGGTCTTGCTTCTATTGCCGTACCTCCTAGTGATCCTTTAGAACAATATTTGCTAGACCATGAAAATGATATGTTTATGAATGAAAGAAGGGAAATATATGAAGTATTCTTTAAACAGGAACCTATTCTGAAACACAATTTGCTTGTTGAAATCCTAGGGAATCCTCCTCCACCCAAGGGTGATCCCGTGTTTGAGCTTAAATCGTTGCCTGACACTCTTAAATATGCTTATCTTGATGAGAAAAAGATATATCCTGTTATTATTAGTGCTAACCTTTCAGAGCATGAGGAAGAGAGATTATAGAAAACTCTGAAGAAGCACCGTGCTGCTATTGGGTATACTCTTGATGATCTTAAGGGCATTAGTCCCACTCTATGTCAACATAAAATAAATTTGGAAGAAGATGCTAAACAAGTTCGTGATCATCAACGACGGCTGAATCCTAAAATGAAAGAAGTGGTGAGAAAGGAAATACTAAAGCTCCTTGAGGCAGGTATAATCTATCCCGTTCCTGATAGTCAGTGGGTAAGTCATGTCGATTGTGTCCCTAAGAAGGGAGGTATTACTGTCGTTCCTAATGATAAAGATGAATTGATTCCTCAAAGAATTATTACAGGTTATAGGATGGTAATTGATTTCTGCAAATTAAATAAGGCCACTAAAAAGGATCATTACCCCTTACCTTTTATCGATCAAATGCTAGAAATATTATCCAAACATACACATTTTTGCTTTCTAGATGGTTATTCTGGTTTCTCTCAAATACCTGTGTCAGCCATGGATCAATCAAAGACTACTTTTACTTGCCCTTTTGGTACTTTTGCTTATAGACGTATGCCTTTTGGTTTATGTAATGCACCTGATACCTTTCAAAGATTCATGATGGCTATATTCTCTGACTTTTGTGAAAAGACTTGTGAGGTTTTCATGGACGATTTCTCCGTCTATGGATCTTCTTTTGATGATTGCTTGAGCAACCTTGATCGAGTTTTGCAGAGATGTGAAGAAACTAATCTTGTCTTGAATTGGGAAATGTACCACTTTATGGTTAATGAAGGTACTGTGTTGGGGCATAAAGTTTCTGAAAGAGGTATTAAAGTTGATAAAGCCAAGGTTGATGCTATTGAAAAGATGCCATGCCCCAAGGACATCAAAGGTATACGAAGTTTCCTTGGTCACGCCGGATTTTATAGGAGGTTCATTAAGGACTTCTCAAAATTTTCTCTGCCTCTGACTAATTTATTACAAAAAGATATAACATTTGTCTTTGATGGTGATTGTGTAGAAGCATTTGAAATACTTAAGAAAGCATTTATCTCTACACCTATTGTTCAGCCACCTGATTGGAATTTACCCTTTGAAATTATGTGTGATGCTAGTGATTATGTTGTAGGTGTTGTTCTAGGGCAAAGAGTTGATAAGAAATTAAACGTTATTCCATATGCTAGTAAAACCCTAGACAATGCTCAAAGAAATTATGCTACTACTAAAAAAGAATTCTTAGCAGTTGTATTTGCTTGTGATAAGTTCAGACCTTATATTGTTGATTCTAAAGTAACTATTCACACTGATCATGCTGCTATTAAATATCTTATGGAAAAGAAAGATGCTAAACCTAGACTTATAGATGGGTTCTCTTGCTACTATAATTTGATTTGCATATTGTTGATAGAAAGGGAGCTGAGAACCCCGTTGCAGACAACTTGTCTAGGTTAGAAAATGTGCTTGATGACCCTCTACCTATTGATGATAGCTTTCCTGATGAGCAATTAAATGTCATAAATGCTTCTCATACTGCTCCATGGTATGCTGATTATGCTA
Organism: Triticum dicoccoides; assembly: GCF_002162155.2. Classification (NCBI taxonomy): domain Eukaryota; kingdom Viridiplantae; phylum Streptophyta; class Magnoliopsida; order Poales; family Poaceae; genus Triticum; species Triticum dicoccoides. The sequence continues at coordinate 441,002,733 of NC_041392.1, forward strand.
ATTACATTGTTGCCAAATTCATACCACCTAGTTTCACATACCAGCAAAAGAAAAAGTTCTTCTATGATTTGAGACATTACTTTTGGGATGACCCACATCTTTATAAAGAAGGAGTAGATGGTGTTATTAGACGTTGTGTACCTGAGCATGAATAGGAACAGATCCTACGCAAGTGTCACTCCGAAGGTTATGGAGGACACCATGCTGGAGATAGAACTGCACATAAGGTATTGCAATCTGGTTTTTATTGGCCTACTCTCTTCAAGGATGCCCGTAAGTTTGTCTTATCTTGTGATGAATGTCAAAGAATTGGTAATATTAGTAGACATCAAGAAATTCCTATGAACTATTCACTCGTTATTGAACCATTTGATGTTTGGGGCTTTGACTATATGGGACCTTTTCCTACCTCTAATGGTTATACACATATTTTAGTTGCTGTTGATTACGTTACTAAGTGGGCAGAAGCTATTCCAACTAGTAGTGCTGATCATAACACTTCTATTAAAATTCTTAAAGAAGTTATTTTTCCAAGATTTGGAGTCCCTAGATATTTAATGACTGATGGTGGTTCACATTTTATTCATGGTGCTTTCCATAAAATGCTTGCTAAGTATGATGTTAATCATAGAATTGCATCTCCTTATCACCCTCAGTCTAGTGGTCAAGTAGAATTGAGTAATAGAGAGCTCAAATTAATTTTGCAAAAGACTATCAATAGGTCTAGAAAGAATTGGTCCAAGAAACTTGATGATGCATTATGGGCCTATAGAACTGCATATAAAAATCCTACGGGTATGTGTTCGTATAAAATGGTTTATGGAAAAGCATGTCACTTACCTCTCGAACTAGAACACAAGGCATATTGGGCTATTAAAGAGCTCAATTTTGATTTTAAACTTGCTAGTGAGAAGAGGTTATTTCATTTTAGCTCACTCGATGAATGGAGAACCCAAGACTACGAAAATGCCAAGTTGTTTAAAGGAAAAGTTAAAAGATGTCATGATAAAAGGATACAAAAGCGCGAGTGTAATGTAGGTGATTATGTATTGCTATACACCTCTCGTTTAAGATTTTTTGTAGGAAAACTTCTCTCTAAATGGGAAGGTCCTTACATTATCGAGGAGGTTTATCGTTTCGGTGCCATAAAAATCAACAACTTCGAAGGCACAAATCCGAAGGTGGTGAACGGTCAAAGAATCAAACATTATATCTCAGGTAATCCCATAAATGTTGAAACCAATGTTATTGAAACCGTAACCCCGGAGGAATACATAAGGGACACTTTCCGGAACGTTTCAGACTCCGAAAAGGAATAGGTATGTGGTACGGTAAGTAAACTGACTCCAAAACAGTTTTTAAGGCAATTTTTCTATGTTTTGGAATATTTAGAAAAATAGAAAAATAAGAAGCAGTCCGGGAAGGACACGAGGCCTCCATGAGGGTGGAGGGCGCGCCGTACCCTACTGGGCGCGCCTCCTACCTCGTGGGCACCTTGTGCGCTCTCCGGACTCTGTTTTCTTGCACAATACATATTTTGGTCGATAAAAAATCATTATATAATCTCCCGGGGGTTTTGACTCCCGTATCACACAATTATCCTTTGTTTGTGTTTCGAGCTGTTGCTCCTGTAGATTAGAGCAAGATGTCTTCGCAAGAGTCAGTCGGGGAGAGCCGGGTGTCTCATCTGGCACCGAGATCAATGACAAACAACAACGTTGACCACTTTGGGCCAGCAACGGAGGAAGAGATAGATGCTGATTTGAAGAGGATAGATGCCATGGAGGAGGATCAAGAAGTCACTTCCCACTTCCGAGCTGGATTCACAATGGGGGAACTGTAGAGCTCGGCTATTCTAAACTCAGTTATCCCTTCCAATGTTAGATTTCTTTCTTATGAGAATATGAAAAAGAGTGTCACTTGTTCTCCCACAGCTATGCAGCACCCTTGGGTGTAGGGAGCTTTGGCTGTTACAAGAAAACTTCGAAAGGAAATAATGGACCTCAAGCAGCAAGTCAATAATCTCGAGGAGGAGAATCGTATCCTGAGGGGCATCATCGCAAAGAATATCACATCACCATCCCCGAAAAGAGAGACATAATCACATGGGTATCGGCACTCCCCTTGGCAACTGCCAAGCTTGGGGGAGTGCCCCGGTATTGTATCACCATCACTTTTATCTTTACTGTTTTTCTTAGTTCGATCCTTTTGGTAATATCTTGATCTAGTAGAATAAAGTTTATGGCATGATCTAGTTTTGAGTTTTGCTTTATGATCCCTCTATGTAATCGAGTCCGTGAGCTATATATAATAAAGATTAGTGTTGAGTCAAGGGCTTGATTATTTTGCCATGATCCTAAGTGAATAAAAGAAAAGAGAAATAAATAAAAAGGAAACAAAGAGATCATATGGATCTTATGGAGAGTAATGAGCTCACATAGAAAAAGTATGATGAATAAAAGTTGTTGAGAGTTGACAAACATAGTTTTGGTCATCGTTGCAATTAATAGGAAGTAATAAAGAAAGAGAGGTCTTCACATATAAATATACTATCTTGGACATCTTTTATGATTGTGAGCACTCATTAAAATATGACATGCTAAAGAGTTGACATTGGACAAGGAAGACATCGTAATGGGTTATGTTTTCTTACATCTGGGATAAATTATATTGTCATGGATCATCCAACATGCTTGATCTTGCCTTTCCCCCTCATGCTAGCCAAATTCATCGCACCAAGTAGAGATACTACTTGTGCTTCCAAATACCCTTAAACCAGTTTTGCCATGAGAGTCCACCATACCTACCTATGGATTGAGTAAGATCCTCCAAGTAAGTTGTCATCGGTGCAAGCAATAGAAATTGCTCTCTAAATATGTATGACTTATTGGTGTGGGAGAAAATAAGCTTTATACGGTCGTGTGATATGGAAGAAATAAAAGCGACAAACTGCATAATAAAGGTCCATATCACAAGTGGCAATATAAAGTGATGTTCTTTCGCATTAAGATTTTGTACATCCAACCATAAAAGTGCATGACAACCTCTGCTTCCCTCTACGAAGGGCCTATCTTTTACTTTTATCTCCTACCTTGCATAAGAGTCATGGTGATCTTCACCCTTCCTTTTTACATTTTATCCTTTGGCAACCACAGTATGTTGGAAAGATCCTGGTATATATGGCTAATTGGATGTGAGTTTTCATGAACTATTATTGTTGACATTACCCTTGAGGTAAAACGTTGGGAGGCAAAACTATAAGCCCCTATCTTTCTATATGTCCGATTAAAACTCCATACCCATAAGTATTGCGTGAGTGTCAGCAATTGTGAAAGACTATATGATAGTTGATTATGTGGACTTGCTGAAAAGCTCTTATATATTGAATCTTTCCTATGTTATGATAAATTGCAATTGCTCCAATGACTGAGATTATAGTTTGTTAGTTTTCAATGAAGTTTACGATTCATACTTGAAATTGTGATTGAATTATTACTCTAGCATAAGAAATCATATGACAAGAATTATATAACTTGTTGTTCTAAGAATGATCATGATGCCCTCATGTCCGTATTTTACTTTTATCGACACCTCTATCTCTAAACATGTGGACATATTTTTCGATTTCGGCTTTCCCTTGAGGACAAGCGAGGTCTAAGCTTGGGGGAGTTGATACGTCCATTTTGCATCATGCTTTTATATCGATATTTATTGCATTATGGGATGTTATTACACATTATGTCACAATACTTATGCCTATTCTCTCTTATTTTACAAGGTTTACATAAAGAGGGGGAATGCCGGCAGCTGGGATTCTGGGCTGGAAAAGGAGCAAATATTAGAGACCTATTCTGCACAGCTCCAAAAGTCTTGAAATTTCACGGAAGACGTTTTCAGAATATATAAAAAATACTGAGCCCAAGAACTTCACCAGGGGGTCCACACCCTGCCCATGAGGGTGGGGGGCACGCCCTACCCCCTGGGCGCGCCCCCTACCTTGTGGGCCCCCTGGTGGCCCTCCGATGGCCATCTTCTGCTATATGGAGTCTTTCGACGAGGAAAAAAGTCATAAGCCATCTCCTCGGACGAAACTCCACCGCCACGAGGCGGAACCTTGGCGGATCCAATCTAGGGCTTCGGCAGAGCTGTTCTGCCAGGGAAACTTCCCTCCGGGAGGGGGAAATCATCGCCGTCGTCATCACCAACGCTCCTCTCATCGGGAGAGGGCAATCTCCATCAACATCTTCACCAGCACCATCTCCTCTCAAAACCCTAGTTCATCTCTTGTATCCAATTCTTGTCTCTAAGTCCGGGATTGGTACTAGTAGTTTGCTAGTAGTGTTAATTACTCCTTGTAGTTGATGCTAGTTGGTTTATTTGGTGGAAGATCATATGTTCAGATCCTATATGCATATTAATACCCCTCTGATTATGAACATGATTATGCTTTGTGAGTAGTTACGTTTGTTCCTGAGGACATGGGAGAAGTCTTGCTATCAGTAGTCATGTGAATTTGGTATTCGTTCGATATTTTGATGAGATGTATGTTGTCTCTCCTCTAGTGGTGTTATGTGAACGTCGACTACATGACACTTCACCATAGTTTATGCGTTGCTTCGTAAGGGGCTAATTTGGATCCATATGTTTCATGCTATGGTTAGGTTTACCTTAATACTTTTGTTGTGGTTGCGGATGCTTGCAATAGAGGTTAATCATAAGTGGGATGCTTGTCCAAGTAAGGACAGTACCCAAGCACCGGTCCACCCACATACCAAATTATCAAAGTACTGAACACGAATCATGTGAACGTGATGAAAACTAGCTTGGCGATATTTCTGTGTGTCCTCGGGAGCGCTTTTCTCTATATAAGAGTTTGTCTAGGCTTGTCCTTTGCGACAAAAAGGATTGGGCCACCTTGCCGCACTTTATTTCCTTTTGTTACTTGTTGCTCGTTACAAATTATCCTATCACAAAACTATCTATTACCACTTATTTCAGTACTTGCAGAGAATACCTTGCTCGAAACCGCTTATCATTTCCTTCTGCTCCTCGTTGGGTTCGACACTCTTACTTATCGAAAGGACTACAATAGATCCCCTATACTTGTGGGTCATCAAACCACATGTTGATCTTGATAACCCAGAACCTAAGAATAAAAGGTATGATAAAAGTGACTTTGTGGCTAGAAAACACAGTAAAGAAAGAGAACCGTGGGTTCAAAATCTATGCCTTTTCCACCTAAGTCAACTAAAAATAAAGATGATGAAGAATTTGAACGCTTTGTTGAAATGCTGAGGCTAGTCTTTTTGCGTACTCGCTTGACTGATATCCTTAAAATGACTCCTTATGCAAAGTATATGAAAGACATCATCACTAATAAGAGAAAAATATCAGAAGCTGAAATCGCCACTATGCTTGCTAACTATACTTTTAAAGATGGAGTACCTAAAAAACTTGGAGATCTGGGAATACCAACTATACCTTGCTCTATCAAAAAGAATTATGTGAAAACTGCTTTGTGTGAGTTAGGAGCTAGTGTTAGTGTTATGCCTTTCTCTTTATATAAAAGACTAGATTTGAATGAACTCACACCTACTGAAATAACTTTGCAAATGACTGATAAATCAACTGCCATACCTATCGGTATCTGTGAGGATGTGCCCATTGTTGTTGCTAATGTTACTATTTTGACTGACTTTGTTATACTTGAGATGCCCGAGGACGACAACATGTTGATTATCATTGGTAGACCCTTCTTGAATACTGCATTGGCTGTTATCGATTGCAATAAAAGCAAGGTCACATTTCATATCAGCGGTAATGAGCATACATGCACTTTCTGAAGAAACAATTCCAAGTGAATGGTATTAATGTTATTGAAAAATCTCCGGCAATCACTATTGGAAGTTTTAAAATAGCTCTACCTACTGCCAAAAAGAAATATGAAATGCTTATAGTTGGGGACATTCATATCCCCGTTGAGGTAACTTAGTGATTTACGAAAGTTCTTCCGTTTCGTGCTAATCAAAAGTGGTTGTTAATAAGACCTGAGCAACCTTATTAATGGATCATTTTTGAGAGGTATGAAGTTGATGAATTTAGTAAGCACTACCTTTTGTCCTTACCTTTTGTTTTAAGTTTTTTTAGTTAAATAAAATAAAATGCCATGTTTTGTCTGTTTTCTGAATTTCTCGTGCAATAAAAAAATGACCCAAAAATAAAAGTTCTCAGAATGCTCTAGAAATTTAATACAATTTTTTCTGAATATTTCTGAATTTCTGGTGCAAATAATACCAGAGGGAGGTGCACCAGGCGGTCACAACCCACCTGGGCGCGCCAGGACCCCCAGACGCGCCCTGGTGGGTTGTGGTCCCCACGTGGGCCCCCTCACTTTTCTCTTTACACCACATCATCACCTACCTCCAGAAAAAATTCCCCATAGCTCTCTCTCCCGTGTTCTTGCTCTCAAGCCTGCGAATTTTTATCTCTTTTCTCAGAGCTCCATTTTCGAAACTATTTCAGGGGATTGTTGCTTGGTATGTGACTCCACCTTTTTGTCCAATTAGTTTTTGTTTTAGTGTTTTAGATTTCGAATAATTAGCTACTCTTGGTGCTGCTGTAGATGAGCTTGCATGTTGAATTCTTAGAGTTCTAAGTACTTTGAATGCTTGCTATGGCCTCTATGTATCCCTATGAGTAGTTGCTATCAATCTTATAAAGTTTTGTTGACAAATTTTTGTCACTCAAATTTTTTCAGAAAATTGTACGCGAACATGATGAACATATCTGGAAGGAGTTCTTCGAGGAGGAGATCCTCGGGGGCATCTTCTAGTGACAATTCTGCTTCTCCGTCTTATGTCAAACCAAGTGAAAGTTCCATTTGAGATGCAGCCACCAAAACATGCTTATGGCCTTGCGATGATTATATGATGTGTGTGGGCATTAAGGAGGAATTTGAGCAGTATGTTCACAATGCCGGTCTCGGTCCCTACATTTCGGATAAGTGCGAGCAATGCCACACTCTTACCGAATCATTTGTCAAGGGATTTAAATTCCATCCCCGTGAGTCGAGGGTGTCATTTAAGCTTTATGAAAATTCATTTACCATCTCACTAGAGAGTTTTTCTCACCACTGCAAACTCCCATTCTACGGTTCGCTTGACGAACCGCCAAGGGCTGACTACCAATTATTCTTGACTAGTCTTTGCTACGGTGAGACGAGGGGAGTGACACAAGGTAGAATAAATAGCATTCATTTTCCCGCATTTCAGTACTTTGTATTATTTAACGGGAAATGTATAGTAGGCAATCAAGACTGTAGCACGCTTTGTGCTCCAGACTTGAGCTTCATTGGCACCGCTCTCACCGGTGAAAGGAGTTATAACCTTCCAGCGATTGTTGCATGCAGACTACAGCGTAACGCTAACAATGGATGTTTCTATGGTGGAATTTATGCCACGCGTTTAGCACGAGGGTTGGGTGTTTCACCTTTGCCCTTTGACCCTATCCTACCCACACAGCATTTAGACTTTGAGGCTTTAAAAAGTCATAAGATCCTCAAAGTAAAAATTCATAACTTCACTTACAATCTGTTGTTTAACCAAACATCTGTTGTGCACGCATATTTGCCTGCGCCTGCTCTTTTAGACTATCACAACAAAGGGAGATATTTTATTCTTGAGAGCGAGGCCCGAGCTCAGAACGTGGCAGTGGAGGCAGCACGGCAGGACGAGGCATCCGCACCGAGAGCCTCTGTGAGCTACCACGCCGACTTTTATCCAGATTATTGATTGATTACCAAGTTTACGTGTTTCTCACCGACATTACATTCATGTTTACTTATTCCATTTTCCGGTGTTCATGCTAAATTTAATTTCTCGTTTTCTTCTTGTGTGTTTGAAAAACCTTTAGAAGAACCAAAAAAAACAAAAAAAATAGTTGTAGTCAGTTTAATTTCTATGCATGCTTAGTTGTAATATTAAAAAGAAAACCCAAAATTATTTCCTTGTTCTTCTTTTGCTTGTTGGGAGCTTTCCCGTGTAAATAGTTTTTCTCGTTTTTGCTTTTCCCTTTTATTTGGTTGTTCAAGAAAACCAAAAACTCCAAAAATATTTTAGTGTGTTTCCCTGAGTTTCTTTTCTTTTTATTCGAGTCTTACCGAGGAGAAGACCACGATCAAAATGTTGAGTGGCTCTCATATGAATAACTGTTGATCTAACAAAGAGCCCATTTTACCTTGTCTTCTCCTGTTGAATAAAATGTTTTGCAGATTCCAACTTAGTCCACGTCACTCTTGCACTATTATTATTTGCATATTCTTCGGTCGTGCAAGTGAAAGGTAATAATGACGATATTCAATGAACTGGTCGTGGCAGAGAGAAACTGGTATGAACTCGACTTGTTCTATTTGTGTAAATATGTTTAACCTAGTATCCATGATTCAGCCCATTATGATTAAACATGTTTGTAATGACAATTAGAGATTATAGTTTCTCATGCGATACATAAGTACCTGGGAGTGGATAATGATTTATCTTGGATATCAACATTGCGTTAAAATGATTGTGATGTAGTATGATGATATGGTATCCTCCTCTGAATGTTCGAGTGGCTTCACTTGGCACATGTTCATGCATGTAGTTGAATCAAAACTAACATAGCCTCTATAATATTTATGTTCATGGTGTTCATATCCTACTCATGCTAGTGTCCAATGTTACTTACACATAATGCATGTTCATGACCGTTGTTGCTCTCTAGCTGGCCGCTTCTCAATCTAATTGCTAGCCTTCGCCTGTACTAAGTGGTAATTCTGCTTGTGCATCAAAAACCTTGAACCCAAAAGTTATTCCTGATGAGTCCACCATACCTACCTATATGCAGTATTACCCTACCGTCCTAAGTAAATTTGCATGTGACACCTCTAAAAACTTCTAAAAAATCATTTTTGTGTGCCTGGATCGTTCATGGAACGACAGGAGGTGGTCAGTATCTTCCATGCTAAGCGGGTTATTCTCAGGTCGAGTGTTTATTCACTCGCCATCGCACGAGAGAAGGGCGGTAATAGGGATTCCCAGTCCCAAACTCAAAAATGCAAATAGTTAAACAAAACTCCCCAGGACTATTGTTGGTTTGAACGGCACCCGTTGTTTCGGACAAGCCGTGGAGTGTGATTGTTGGTGGAGGGGGAGTAAACCTTTACTTTTATCGCTTGGGAACCGCCACTAGCATACTTCATGGAAGATATTGATAACTGATAGTCATGAAGTAAATGAGAAAGGTGCATGTCTCAAAATATCACTTATCTCTGTTTTAAAACTTGAGCTCTGGCACCTCTGCAAATCACTGCTTCCCTCTGCGAAGGGACTATCTATTTACTTTTATGTTGTGTCATCACGTTCTAAAACAAGTGCCAGAACCTGAGAGCACTGCTATCATGACTTATGCATTGTGTGTAGCTAATGTTGGGTGCATCATGACTGGATCTTTTCTACCATGAATTACAATGTTTAGTCGCTTCTTGGACTTTGGAGGAGCTCTGCATTTATGTTTTGCGGTCTCAAAAAGGGCTAGAGAGATACCACTATTTGTTGGGGAATGCAGTATTTCAAAAATTTCCTACGATCACGCAAGATCTATCTAGGAGATGCATAGCAATGAGAGGGGAGAGTGTGTCCACGTACCCTCGTAGATCGAAAGCGGAAGCGTTTAGTAACGCAGTTGATGTAGTCAAACGTCTTCACGATCCAACCGATCCAAGTACTGAACGTACGGCACCTCCGTGTTCAGCACGCATTCTGCTCCATGATGTCCCTCGAGCTCTTGATCCAATTGAGGACGAGGGAAGGTTTTTTCAGCATGACGGTGTGGTGACAGTGATGATGAAATTTCCAGCGCAGGGCTTCGCCTAAGCACTACAATGATATGACTGAGGTGTGTAACTGCGGAGGGGGCACTGCACACGGCTAAGACAAATCTTGGAGCACCTTTGGGGTGCCCCCTACCCACGTATATAAAGGAGGGAGGAAGAGAGGCCGGCCCCATAGGGGCGTGCCAAGAGTATGGAGTGCTACTAGGACTTCCAAGTCCTAGTAGGGATCCCTTTCCTTTTCGGAGTAGGAGAGAAGGAAAGAGGGAAAGATAGAGGGAACAACAAAAAGGCTAGGGGGCGCCGCCCCATTCCCCTAGTCCAATTCGGACCCATGGGGGGCGCCACCTCCCCTTGGCCTGCCTCCTCTTTTCTCGTATGGCCCAATAAGGCCCACTACTTCTCCCGGTGAATCCCGTAACTCCCCGGTACTCCGAAAGATACCCAAATCACTCGGAACCTTTCCGATGTCCGAATATAGCCTTCCAATATATCGATCTTTACCTCTCGACCATTTCGAGACTCCTCGTCATGTATGTGTTCTCATCCAGGACTCCAAAAAACTTTGGTCATCAAATCACATAACTCATAATATAAATCGTCATCCAATGTTAAGCGTGAGGACCCTACGGGTTCGAGAACTATGTATACATGACCGAGACACATCTCCGGTCAATAACCAATAGCGGAACCTGGATGCTCATAATGGCTCCTACATATTCGACGAAGATCTTTATCGGTCAAAACGCATAACAACATACGTTATTCCCTTTGCCATCGGTATGTTACTTGCCCGAGATTCGATCGTCGGTATCATCATACCTAGATCAATCTCGTTACGAGCAAGTCTCTTTACTCATTCCGTAATGCATCATCCCATAACTAACTCATTAGTCACATTGCTTGCTTGCAAGGGTCATAGTGATGTGCATTACCGAGAGGGGCCAGAGATACCTCTCTGATACACGGAGTGACAAATTCTAATGTCGATCTGTGAAAACTCAACAAACAGCATCGGAGACACCTGTAGAGAATCTTTATAATCACCCAGTTACGTTGTGACGTTTGATAGCACACAAGGTGTTCCTCCGGTATTCGGGAGTTGCATAATCTCATGGTCAGAGGAATATGTATAAGTCATGAAGAAAGCAATTGCAATAAAACTTAACGATCATTATGCTAAGCTAATGGATGGGTCTTGTCCATCACATCATTCTCCTAATGATGTGATCCTGTTCGTCAAATGACAAAACATGTCTATGGTTAGGAAACTTAACCATCTTTGATTAACGAGCTAGTCAAGTAGAGGCATACTAGGGACACTTTGTTTTGTCTATGTATCCACACATGTATCAAGTTTCTGGTTAATACAATTCTAGCATGAATAATAAAAATTTATCATGATATAAGGAAATATAAATAACAACTTTATTATTGCCTCTAGGGCATATTTCCTTCAGTCTCCCACTTGCACTAGAGTCAATAATCTAGTTCACATCATCATGTGATTTAACACCAATAGTTCTCATCTTTATGTGATTAGTTCACGTCTCCATGTGACTAATACCCAAAGGGTTTTACTAGAGTCAATAATCTAGTTCACATCGCTATGTGATTAACACCCAAAGAGTACTAAGGTGTGATCATGTTTTGCTTGTGAGAGAAGCTTTAGTCAATGGGTTTGTCACATTCAGAGCCATATGTATTTTGCAAATTTTCTATGTCTACAATGATCTGCATGGAGCTACTCTAGCTAATTTCTCCCATTTTCAATATGTATCCAGATTGAGACTCAGAATCATCCGGGTCAGTGTAAAAGCTTGCATCGACGTAACTCTTTACGACGAACTCTTTATCACCTCCATAACCGAGAAATATCTCCTTAGTATTGTAAGGATAATTTTGACCGCTGTCCAGTGATCCACTCATGGATCAATATTGTACCCCCTTGCCAAACTCATGGCAAGGTACACAATAGGTTTGGTACACAACATACCATACTTTATAGAACCTATGACTGCGGCATAGGGAATGACTTTTGATTCTCTTTCTATTTTCTGCCGTGGTCGGGTTTTGAGTCTTTACTCAACTTCACACCTTGCAACACAGGCAAGAGCTCCTTCTTTGACTGTTCCATTTTGAACTACTTCAAAATCTTGTCATGGTATATACTCATTGTAAAAACTTATCAAGTGTCTTGATCTATCTCTATAGATCTTGATGCTCAATACGTAAGCAACTACACTGAGGTCTTTCTTTGAAAAACTCCTTTCAAACACTCCTTGATGCTTTCCAGAATATTCTACATCATTTCCGATCAACAATATCTCATTCACATATACTTATCAGAAAGGTTGTAGTGCTCCCACTCACTTTCGTGTAAATACAGGCTTCACCGCAAGTCTGTACAAAACTACATGATTTGATCAACTCATCAGAGCGTATATTCCAACTCCGAGATGCTTGCACCAGTCCATAGATGGATCGCTGGAGCTGCACATTTTGTTAGCACCTTTAGGATTGACAAAACCTTCTAGTTGTATCATATACAACTCTTCTTTAATAAATCCATTAAGGAATGCAGTTTTGACATCCATTTGTCAGATTTCATAAAATGTGGCAATTGCTAACATGATTCCGACAGACTTTAAGCATCGATACGAGTGAGAACATCTCATCGTAGTCAACACCTTGAACTTTGTCAAAAACCCTTTTCGACAAGTTGAGCTTTGTAGATAGTAACACTACTATCAACGTCTATCTTCCTCTTGAAGATCCATTTATTCTCAATGTCTTGCCGATCATCGGGCAAGTCCACCAAAGTCCACACTTTATTCTCATACATGGATTATATCTCAGATTTTATGGCCTCAAGCCAGTTTGTGGAATCTGGACTCATCATCGCTTCCTCATAGTTCATAGGTTCGTCATGGTCTAGTAACATGATTTCCAAAACAGGATTACCATACCACTCTGGTGCGGATCATACTCTGGTTGACCTACGAGGTTTGGTAGTAACTTGATCTGAAGTTTCATGATCATTATCATTAGCTTCCTCTCTAGTTGGTGTAGGCATCACTGGAACTGATTTCTATGATGAGCTATTTTCCAATTCGAGAGAAGGTACAATTACCTCATCAAGTTCTACTATCCTCCCACTCACTTCTTTCGAGAGAAACTCCTTCTCTAGAAAGGATCCATTCTTAGCAACGAATATCTTGCCTTAGGATCTGTGATAGAAGGTGTATCCAATAGTTTCCTTTGGGTATCCTATGAAGACGCATTTCTCCGATTTGGGTTCGAGCTTATCAGGTTGAAGCTTTTTCACATAAGCATCGCAGTTCGAATTTTAAGAAACAACAACTTAGGTTTTCCTAACGCTTTTCCTCTTGTTTTGGACTCTAATTTGCATGATTTGAATGAAACTAACCCCAGACTGACGCAGTTTTCAGTAGAACTACCATGGTGTTGTTTTTGTGCAGAAATAAAAGTTCTCAGAATGGAATGAAACTTTGCGAGGAATTTTTATAACATAAACAAGAATTTCTGGAGCCAAGACACACCGGAGGGGGGCACCTGGGTGGGCACAACCCACCAGGGCACGCCTGTTGGGGAACACAATATTTTGAAAAATTTACGTACGATCACGCAAGATCTATCTAGGATATGCATAGCAATGAGAGGGTAAGAATGTGTCTACGTACCCTCGTAGACCGAAAGCGGAAGCGTTTAGTAACGTGGTTGATGTAGTCGAAGGTCTTCGCGATCCAACCGATCCAAGTACCGAACGTATGACACCACCGCGATATGCACACGTTCAGCTCGGTTACGTCCCTCGAACTCTTGATCCAGTTGAGGCCGAGGGAGAGCTCTGTCAGCACGACGGCGTGGTGACGGTGATGATGAAGTTACCGACGCAGGGCTTCGCCTAAGCACTATGACAATATGACCGAGGTGTAAAACTGTGGAGGGGGCACCGCACATGGCTAAAGATCAACTTGTGTGTCTATGGGTGCCCCCTCCCATGTATATAAAGGGGGGAGGGAGGAGAAGGCCGGCCAAGGGTGGCGCGCCCAAGGGGGGGAGTCCTACTCCGAGTAGGATCCGCCCCCCCCCCTTTCCTACTTCCACAAGGAGAAAGGGGAAGGAGTAGGAGAAGAGAAGGAAAGGGGGAGGGGCGGCCCCCTTAGCCCTAGTACAATTAGGTTTGGGCTAGGGGGTGCGCGCCACTCCTTGGCCTGCCTCCTCTCTTCCACCATTAGGCCCATGAGGCCGAATAACTTCCGGGGGGGTCCGGTAACCCCCGGTACTCCAAAACTCATCGGAAACGACCCGAACCATTTCAGTGTCCGAATGTAACCTTCCAATGTATGAATCTTTATGTCTCGACCATTTCCAGACTCCTTGTCACGTCTGTGATCTCATACGGGACTCCGAACAACTTTCGGTCATCAAATCACATAAACGAATAACACAAATCGTCATCGAATGTTAAGCGTGCGGACCCTACGGGCTCGAGAACTATGTAGACATGACCGAGACACATCTCCGGTCACTAACAAATAGCGGAACCTGGATGCTCATATTGGTTCCTACATATTCTACGAAGATCTTTATCGGTCAAATCGCATAACAACATACGTTGTTCCCTTTGTCATCGATATGTTACTTGCCCAAGATTCGATCGTATGTATCATCATACCTAGTTCAATCTCATCACTGGCAAGTCTCTTTACTCGTTCCGTAATGCATTATCCCATGACTAACTCATTAGTCACATTGCTTGCAAGGCTCATAGTGATGTGCATTACTGAGAGGGCCCAGAGATACCTCTCCGATACACAGAGTGATAAATCCTAATCTCGATCTATGCCAACTCAACAAACACCATCGAAGACACCTATAGAGCATCTTTATAATCACCCAGTTACGTTGTGATGTTTGATAGCACACAAGGTGTTCCTCTGGTATTCGGGAGTTGCATAATCTCATAGTCATAGGAACATGTATAAGTCATGAAGAAAGCAATAGCAGAAAAACTAAAGGATCATTATGCTAAGATAATGGATGGGTCTTGTCCATCACATCATTCTCTAATGATGTGATCCTGTTCATCAAATGACAACACATGTCTATGGCTAGGAAACTTAACCATCTTTGATTAACGAGCTAGTCAAGTAGAGGCATACTAGGGACACTCTGTTTGTCTATGTATGCACACATGTACTAAGTTTCCGGTTAATACAATTCTAGCATGAATAATAAACTTTTATCATGATATAAGGAAATATAAATAACAACTTTATTATTGCCTCTAGGGCATATTTCCTTCAGTGCCCCCCTCCTGGCACGCCCAGGTGGGTTGTCCCCACCTGGTGGTCCCGCATACCTATTTTCCACAAAAAATCAGAGAGAAAGAATTATGGCGATCCATGAGACGAAGCCATCATCACCTCCTGTTCTTCATCGGGAGGCCAGATCTGGAGTCCATTTGGGGCTCCGAAGAGGGGGATCTTCGTTCTTCGTCATCACCAACCCTTCTCCATCGCCAATTCCATGATGCTCCCCACTGGGAGTGAGTAATTCCTTCGTAGGCTTGCTGGTCGGTGAGGAGTTGGATGAGATTCATGATGTAATCAAGTTAGTTTTGTTAGGGCTTGATCCCTAGTATCCACTATGTTCTAAGATTGATGTTGCTATGACTTTGCCATGCTTAATGCTTGTCACTTTGGGACCGGGTGCCATGATTTCAGATCTAAACCATTTATGTTATCACCATTATATCCATGTTCTAGATCCGATCTTGCAAGTTATAGTCACCTACTACGTGTATTGATCCGGCAACCCCAGTGTGACAATAGTCGGGACCACTCCCGGTGATGACCTTAGTTTGAGGAGTTAATGTATTCACCTTGTGTTAATGCTTTGTTCCGGTTCTCTATTAAAAAGAGGCCTTAATATCCCTTAGTTTCCAATAGGACCCCGCTGTCACGGGAGGATAGGACAAAAGATGTCATGCAAGTTCTTTCCATAAGCACGTATGACTATTTACGGAATACATGCCTACATTATATTGATGAACTAGAGCTCGTGCCGTATCACCCTAGGTTATAACTATCTCATGATGAATATCATCTAACAAGTCACCGATCCAATGCTTACGAATTTATCTTATATTGTTCTTGCTAAGTTACTGTTGCTATCGTTGTTGTTGCACTTGTTACAAAACTATTTCTATCACTATTATCGTTACCCTTGCTACTGTCACTACTATCAAAACTATCATATTACTTTGCTACTGGTCACATTGCTGTAGATAATTAATCTCCAGGTGTGGTTGAATTGACATCTCAGCTCCTAATACCTTCAAATATTCTTTGGCAACCCTTGTGTCGAATCTATAAATTTGGGTTGAATACTCTACCCTCGAAAATTGTCGCGATCCCCTATATTTGTTTGTCATCAGAGTCCTGGGCTGCTCGGGAGGAGATCCAGCAGGTCGAACAGATAGCGGCTGGTAAGACCTTTCTTTTGCAGAGTATATTTGTCGGTCAAAGATATGCCTTGCTCATTCGACTGTGGAGTTCTCCAGACACCTTTGCGGATCTTCCAAAGAGTGCTGCCGATGTTGCACAGTTCTTTCGGGCCCAGGAGGGGAACACAATGGAGAAGCTCTTCTGGTCACAATTCCTGGCGCTGGAGCGTTCGGCGCTATTGAACAACCTAATGATGCAACTGGCGGAGCTGCATAGAATGTCTGACTTGGCCATGAAGTACGTCATATTCCGGCTTTGGCCAACCGAACCCATTCCTAGCAGCTACTTCGGCCTGGTGAAGCGACTCACCGATGCACTGCCCCAAGTTGAAGCTGTAAAGCGCTCGACATGCATAAAGGGTGCGTGGATGGCCTTTGCCCGTGTCAAGATGCACTGGGAGAAGATGAAGGCCGCCATTTTGGCGACCGAGGGCCCACCCGAAGGCAAGGACCACCGCAAGCCAGAGCGGTATTTTGACAATGTCCTGGAGGGTGCCTGAATAGTAGAGGGCCAATGCTCAAAGGATGTCATGTTTGAGTGAATGTAATATTTTTATCCAGACTTTGTGTTATGAACCAGGGCCTATAATATATGTATGATTTTATCTAAAATTACTTTCCTTCAGTGTCGCTGTTTTGTAATTCTGAGAGTTTGCCAGTCGTCGGCTTCAGCCCCCACATAGATGCTAACGGGGTGTTCATAATAGCGCATGATCACACTTGACCCAACGTCTTGGTCCGTAAAGGAGGTGTCTGCGCAGCGAACCAGACAATCAGACTATGCGGCTTTATCACTTTCACTTAGCCATATGAGTTTGATGGTGGGACTAAGTACTAGCCCATGGTGTGTATGCGGCTATCCGAACTGGGATGCCTTAGGCACGTGACTGGACGAAGGTCAGTCCTTCATATAATATAGAAGAATTCACAAGAGATTTATAGCGAGTCTCCGAATTGCCGACCAGCTCTCGCCGTATAATGACAGTCAATTTTCGGCTTTATCTACTAAGGTGTTTGACCGGACAAACCAGAAACACAATCGCAGTAGTTCTCCCTTTACTACCCTAGCCGAATGAGCAGAACGTAAGGTAGTAATCACAGGAGTTGGGCAACCCAACTATTGACCAAAGACATCCTTCGGAGCTGATTCATATAATGCAATATTCGGGACGCCAAAGTATACTCTAGAAGTGTTCAGACTTTTTAAAATATGTGTGGCCGAATAGAGACCCTGGCATTTAAGCCATACCAAAGTATATATGGCAATCTGACGCAAAGAAGGAATACAGATTTATGAAATAAACCAATACCAAACAGGGTTTGGTAAAAAACTTTTTCCATTATAATCTGATTGGTACATCAAAACGTGCTATTACAGATAATGCCATAAAGATCATGGCTATTTTACATGCCGAGAATTTGTACACTAGGGGAAGTTGTATAAAGGGCCAAAAAACAAAAGGTATTCTTAAAGATTCCCTTGATGCCCTGCCGCACGTGTGTGCCGCTATCACCTTAGTGCCGAATCCTTTGAGAGGAGAAATCGATGATCGCGTGTATAGAAGGGGCCTGCGAAAGATCCCTTGTGCGACCATCGGGTGATTAGGTTTTAACAAACCTATAATAGGAGGTGAAAATGGAAAGAAAAAGGAAGGGGTTAAGGTCAAAATAGGGTTAAACCGCGCTATAGACCCTGCCCGCATTGTGCCTCCGTCATTGCCCAAGGTATTTTAAGTGCATAGTTATCCACACGCGGTACATATACCGCGGTTAGATGGGGTGACCGACGGAAGCGGAGATGCTAGTACAACTCTAGATGCATCGGGTTGTCGTTCTGCAGAGTAGACCGGACTGGTTTAACAGTGTCCGGGAGCTTGATGGCCAAAGAAATGTTCGGCTTGATGAGGCCGCTTTGTAGCTCAGCAGCGAGGGCCGCGGTATGCTCCTCAGTATGGAGGGAGAGCTCCAAATTTCCATTGACTGTTATGACACCGCGTGGTCCGGGCATCTTGAGTGTTAAGTAAGCATAGTACGGGGCTGCATTGAAGCATGCGAAGGCGATTCGTCCGAGCAGTGCATGATAACCATTGCGAAAGGGGACAATGTCGAAGATCAAGTCTTCGCTTCAGAAGTTATCTGGTCAACCGAAGACTACTTCCAATGTTAATGAAGCCCTGCAGCGGGCCTGTACGCCAGGTATCACTCCTTTAAAGGTGGTGTTACTAGGCTTGATTCTTGATGGGTCAATACCCATTTTACGAACAGTGTCTTGATAAATCAAGTTAAGACTGATACCATCGTCCATGAGGACTCGAGTGAGATGGAATCCATTGATGATTGGATCGAGGACCAGGGCTGCCGAACCTCCATGACGGATATTGGTCAGGTGGTCCCTATAATCGAAGGTGATCGGAAGCCGACCAAGGGTTGAATTTTGGGGCGACCGGCTCTACGGCATAGACGTCCCTTAGTGCGCGCTTGCGCTCCCTCTTGGGGATATGAGTGACGTATGTCATATTCACTGTTTTTACCTCGGGGGG